>NC_057388.1:18575900-18905719 GCF_019320065.1 Cervus canadensis
TTATGTAAGAAGATTTGCATTGGTTAAAAAGGAAATGGAAGAAAACAGTCAACCAATGATCATATGACCCCATAAATCAACAAATGATCAAAAATCCTATAAATCAAGAGAATATGGTTTTAATCAAGCAGGTCCATATGGGCGCTTCCCAGGATAAGCTCTTTCCCCATATCCTCTGCTTAAGCTCCTCTCTGAAGTACCTAAAGGATAGTATTTGATGCAGATTTTCTGAGTTGTTCTACAGATATCACACACACACACACACACACACACACCCCAAATGGAAGATGTTAACTACTTGATGACCATGAGCACAGAGCCCCAGGCCTCCTGGAGCCTAAGGATTGATAAAGTTAAACTCTGTGATACCACCCTGTTACCTCACCATCAGCCAACAAAAGAACTGTGCACAATTTGATCGTGTACCTTGCAAACTTCCTCTCCCTGACCTGGCTTTTAAAAAATGCTTTGCCTGAAACCCTTTAGGGAGCTTGGGATTTTCAGAGCATGAGTCACCCATTTCCTTGCATAGCCCTGCAATAAAACTTCCTCTGCCCCAAACTCTGACATTTTGGTTGTTTGGCCTCACTATATGTCGGGCAAACTTGTGCTAACCCTGGGATTACTCGTTAATTATTCTTATTCAATTATCATTCTTATCACTTTAAGAACTCGGAGAGCTTCAGTGTGGTCTCAAGGAGTCTTATATTTCATAGAACCTAGCAAGCTGCAATATACCTAATAGGTACAAAATAGATAACTCTCAAACAGAATTGAACAAGACGGAATCCGCACCCCCTGCTTTTTTTTTTTGCAGTATCTGATAAGACTTTATTGACATGGAGTTTTATCAAGATTTAAAGGGAATAAATCCTGTCTTAAAAGAATCCTAATTGACAAATCAATTTAAACAATGTTCTAAAATGCAAATCTGTTCACTCATTTCCATATCAAAACCATTTTACAGCTTGCCACTGTCAATGAGATGAGTTTCAAAATTCTTAGCATAATTCATTAGACCATTCATAACCTGGTTCTGCTAACCTTCCAAACTTTTCAGATTGTAGCCACATAATACCTCCCTTAACCCCTATATATTGCCCAGATCCTCACCCACACCAGAGTAGATTCACTGAATAGATTCTGTATTCATAGAGCAAACTAAAATTTTCCTTTCCACAGCCCAAATCACCTGGATTTTTAAGTTATAAATCTGCATCCTTTAAAACTCAAGTTCTGCAAGATGAGACTATATTCATCCTTTACAATGCTTGCCCCATACGTTGTGGAAACATACAGGAAATATTTTAAAAGAATGAATGAATATTTAAGGAGTACTTATAGTCTTCAGGGAAAGAAAAACTAGTACTTAGTTACAGAATATAATTTCTATAATATTTATTCTTTTCAGGTTATGAATGAAGTCATATTACTAAGAAAATGCCCAAAGGTCCTCAGATAGTTAATGGAGTTTAAATCCAGCACTTTGCTTTTATATTACTCTGCTAATTCAAACAAAAAATCCCTTTATGTTTTGGCTAGAATCCATCGCTGCCATTTCAGACTAACCTTGTAACTGTTACAGGGATCAACAAAATCTGACTCTTCATTGAATGTGTTTTTTATTTTAACCTCTGCTTCCAGTTGCTTTTGTTTACTAAAAGGATACTGTCTATACATAATGGCCTGCCTCAGGGAACTGTGCCCATCTGCCTGAATGTTAAACCAAACTGCCTTTGTTCAGGGAAAGAGTCTGATCCTGTCCACTGTGAATGGCTACTGGAGGACGAAATTAACACATTCCCTCTCTGAGGCTGGCCATTCCAGGAGACCTCTGCAAGACTCATGACCTTTTTACTTTACTACCTCTTCCTTCTCTCTGTTTTATAAAAGAACCTGGCATCCAGACTCTGACAAGATGGTTATTTTGAGACATTAGTCTGTCATCTTCTCGGTCTGCCAGCTTTCCAAATAAAGTCATTAATCCTTGTCTCAACACCTAGTCTCCAATTTAATGGCCTGTAGTGCAATGAACAGAGTGAGCTTGGACTTGATAAAACAAACACTCTCCTTTCCTTACTCAGAAAATCGAGACAAAAAAAGATGATTAAGTTTTTAGTGAAAATATCTCTAAATTAGACTTACTATATATATTATGGCTTAACTCTATGAGGGAATGTATGTCTGTGTGTAAATACATATACAGAAGTAGACAGATGTATATTCACAAGCCAAACTGAAAGGAAGATAAAGCAAATAAGAATACAAATCTTTAAAACTGAAAAAAAGAAAGATTTTTGTCAATTTCTAGAGTAAACTGATTAACCTGCCTCTTCTCCCTCGAAGTCCAAACCACATCATTCTGCCTAGCTGAAACAAGTGATGTTCTCTATTGATTAAAAATGAGAAGAGAAGTGTGGTTAAATCTGTGCACTTCAATCAAGGCTCATTTTTCTTGAGAATGACCCAACATTTACTTCTGCATGAATGTGCCTAGCAGGCAGTTCCATACACAGTTTTTAATAGTGTGAATGTCTATTGCCAGACATCTGTTCTGAACCTATCTTTATTGTAGTTACTCCAACTAATTGCATTATTTTGGTAAACAGAAGAAAGCAATTTAAAATGACATCTATCTGGATCAGTCCCAAACTAATCAGTTTTTTTTTTCCCCTTTCCCAAAAGATGTAAAAACAGATGTTTCTGTTATTCTCCCCTGATACTACATATCTTTTTATTATGGAATCAATTAGATTTCCATTTTCTGCTTTTAACTGATACTACTACTTGCAATCTTATATAGAACTAGTTTTAAAACATTGAAACTTGAAATTATTACGTTTTAACTACAAACTTTCAAACCTAATATCTTTTGATGTGAAAGCAAGATGTGGCCCCACCCCTGCCACTGAATCAGCCCATCATTGTACTGGAAGGACTTCTGACAAGATAATAAAATGAATGAATAAATGCCACTGCTGATAAAATTA
Organism: Cervus canadensis; assembly: GCF_019320065.1. Classification (NCBI taxonomy): domain Eukaryota; kingdom Metazoa; phylum Chordata; class Mammalia; order Artiodactyla; family Cervidae; genus Cervus; species Cervus canadensis. The sequence goes on from NC_057388.1 coordinate 18,578,891, forward strand.
ACCTGTGGCATCAGATAACTACTCTGAAAACTTGTTTCTTTATCTGCAAGATTAAGAAGTCAGAGTAGGTGGACTATTAGTCAGCCACTAAAAAGAATGAAATAATGTCATATGCAGCAACATGGATGGACCCAGGAGATTCTCATACTGAGTGAAGTAAGTCAGAAAAGGAGAAATATCATGACATCCCTTATATATGGAATCTAAAAAGAAATGATACAAACGAACTTACTTACAAAACAGAAAAAGATTCATTAGAGAAAGAACTTATGGTTGCCAGGAGGAAGGATGAGGGGAAGGGATAGTTAGGGAGGTTGGGATGGACATGTACACACTGCTACATTTAATCTGCATAACCAATAAGGACCTACTGCATAGCACATGGAACTCTGCTCAGTGTTATGTGGCAGCCTAGAAGATGGAGTAGTTTGGGGGAGAATGTATACACATATATGTATGGCTGAGTTCCTTTGCTGTTCACCTGAAATTATCACATTGTTAATTGGATATACCCCATTAGTAACTGAAAAAAAAAAAAAAAAAAAGAAGGAAAGAAAAGAAATAGAAGTCAGAGTAGGTGACATCTCAATTTCTCAGAGTTAAGGATAAGACCCTGGCTTTTACATCTTCCTGTGGGTGTTAAAATGGTGCCAGAAAAAGACAAAGAAAAGGAACAGTTAGAAAAGCTGAAAAAGATCACTGTCACAAGGCCAGAAAGAAAACAGCTGAATAAAGAAGGAGGTTTTCAACAGTCCAAATGATAATAATCTTTACACTAATATAGTATCTTCCAGCTTCCAAACATTTTTTCATACATTAAAATTTGTCATCAACGAAAACTCTGTGATGAAAGTGTCAGGAGAGTGTGTTATTTCTTTGGTCTTGTCTTGCCACAGCAAAAATTTGAAGCAACTGACAGGCCAGTGTTACAGCTTAGTTTTATTTGGCAAGCAAAGGAAAATACATCCTTGAGGCATGAGGGCGGGCTGACCCCCAGAAAAAGTGAAGAGAACTTAGCAGCTCAATTTTGGCTCCTCTTTTTATGTTTTTCCTCCTCCCCCTGAGCCCGACCTATGTAAACTGGGCTAGCCAAGAGGACTATTTCTTTCACCCGAGATTCTCACTCCGGTCCTCGGACATTCCTTTGTTCTATTTTCATGGACTTTTCCCTTCTTTGTCTTTTGGCCACCACTATTTTGGACTCCTTTTTCCTATTCTAACTACTTAATGTTCCCCACTAAAGAAATGGGAGGACCAATTCTTTGTGAATATGGGCATCGAGTTCTCTCTGGCTACTTCCTGGCTGAACTGGGAGGGTGAGGGGCATTGGGCCTCCCCGCCTTGCTACTCTCAAGCCTCAGAGTCCTTATAATGGTATCAACCTAAGGGTGAGTGATATTTTCCATGGTTGGCAGTAGTTTTATATATCCTTGTTCAACTGGCACTGCATGTTGTAGCTTGTTGACATGGGCAGAGCAAAAACGGGTTAGACAACTGATAGTACATGGAACAATCATAAGCAGCATCAATATGGTGATAACAGGGATTAGTAAGGGCATTAGTCAACTCCAAATTACCTAACCAGGAGAAGGATCCCCCAAAGAGAGACTGTAGCCACCCTGAGGACTTTCCAGATTGTTCTTTGAGATCCCATATGATCTGAATGTTTTTCTTGAGGACTGTGAGATTTTCCTTAACTTAGCTGGAGGTATTTACCCAGAAACAACATGTCTCATTCAAATGCCTCAGGTTCCTCCATGTTCAGGGATCAGGGTATCTCTCTCCTGTCTATTTTGGAGTACAACCCCTGCCAAGCTGTGTTGGATCTTTAGAGCTATTCTGAGAAATCTTATCCCCAGAAACTTAATTTTGGGAGTGTTCATTAGAATGGCACTGATTTGTAGTCCTAAATAGGTATCTGAGATATCCCAGGGGCTCACAGGTGTATTGAGTGTCCTTTTCTGTTTTCTTCCATGTCTTGACTCATGAGTAGTGAATCCAGGAGTCATGTCCTGTTACCTTTACTGCTGTGGGGGTAGAAAGTATTACACGGTAGGGGTCCTTCCATGTGGGCTGGAGTTGAGCATTAGGAGACCCATCTTTCCAGACTTTAATTAGAACTTGAGTCCCTGGAGCATACAGTGATGGCTCTTCACAATCTTTTGGGTCCTGGTGGATACCCCACAAGTGTGGAATCTTGCTGGAATTGCCCAGTGGCCATGGTATAAGACTGGACAGTCTGAGCCTCTGGATCTAGGAAGAATTCATTGACATAAACAAAAGGTCTCCCATATAGCATCTCATAAGGACTAACACCAAACTGTTCCTTAGCTGTAATACAGGTCCAGAGGAGAGCCTCCTTCCATCCCAGGGAGGTCTCCTGGGTTATCTTTTCTATCACTGATTTTAAGAATTGGTTGGCTCTTTCCACTTTTCCTGAAGACTGAGGCCTCCAGGCACGATGGAGATAATGTTAAATCACTGCTTTAGAGACCCCTTGGGTGACCATAGAAGTAAATGATGTCCCACTGTCACTTTGTAATGATCTGGGCAGACCAAATCTCGGAATGATTTCATGGAGCAGTTTTTTTTACTATCTCTTCAGCCTTCTCAGTTCAGGTGGGAAAGTCTTCAATCCATCCTGTGAATGTAGCTATCATGACTAATACGTATTTATACCCTTGAGAAACTGACATCTGGGTAAAATCCATCTGCCAGTCCTCTACTGGGTAGTTCCCATGATGTTGGGTGGGCTGAGCCAGCTGGGATCTTCGAGCTCCTTGGGGGCTGTTTAATTAGCAAGTGAGACAAGAGGCGACCACTTGTTGAACAGTCGTGAGGGAAGGCTTGGTGCTTGACCTTGAGGCTCTTGGGTCCCTAGGGCAGAGTGCCACCCAATGGCCCAATTGATGGCATTTGTAGCAAGCCATTTTAGACTTGTCATGGTTTGGACACTCTTTGACCCAATGTCCCGCCTGTCTACAGATTAGGCATCTGCCTCGTGCCTTGACCTTCAAGGACTCAGGGTTTGCCATAGGGCTTCCCTGGAGGGCAGCCAGCATCTGGACATGTCTTGTCTATTTTCTTTTCTCCCTTTCCCAGGCCTTGGCCTCCTTCTCCTGTTCTCTGTTATAAAAGGTATTGGTGGCTGTCTGGACCACCGAAAGAGGCAGCAGGGCCCTGTTGCTGTAACTGTTGTAACTTTATCCTGATGTCTGATGCACAATGGGACAGGAATTTGTCCTTTAAAATAACCTGTCCCTCATAGGAGTCTAAGTCCAGCTTGGGAAACTTTTGGAGGACCTCTTTTAGCCTTTCCAGAAAGGCAGTGGGGTTCTCATTGGGCTCCTGAGTTATTGCTGAGACTCAGGCACAGCTGCTTATTTTTTGCTGAGCTGCTTTAGTCCTGCCTTTACACAGATCAGAAAATGATCCCTTTCCCAGGTGTTCTTAGGGTCATTATAATTCCAATTATGATCTGAGGAGGGGACTGCAGTTTCCACCACTGGGTATTTATTGCTTGACATGTGAAGCCCCATAGCATACCTTTGAGCTTCCTTTAAGACTCTAGCATACTCAGGGTCAGATAAAGTTTGACCAAATATGACTATGATGTCCTTCCACATCAAGTCAAAGACCAAGATAATGTGTTGGAATGTATCTGTATATTTGCCTGGGTCACCTGTATAGCTTCCCAGGTCTTGTCTGATCTTAGTTCTAAGAGGGAGAAGGGCTTATGGATCCAAGTTGGTCCAATTTCTCCTCCAGTTCTAAGGTACATACTCCAGTCGGCATTTGTGGAGGGGCTGCTCCAGATATGGGGGTACATTTGGATACAAGGAAGGAGCACCAGGTGACTTGGGAGCCATGGGAAGTCAGCCTTCTCAGGGGGCTTCCTTCTCTTGGTTGTCTATGCCTAACACCATTTGCATAGTAGGCTCACATTTAGGGCATACACCAATCCCATACTTAAGACAGAGTTCCTTCATATCTCTCAATTGGAAGAAAATTTGGACATAGGGGATCTCTGTCCATTTCCCTTGTCTTTTGAAGAATAAGTCTAGCTGGTATTGTACTGTAAATTTCCATCCTTAGGCCAGTGTTCCTTGTCCCCCAGAGAATACCATGGCCATGCAGTGGCACAAAAGAATTTTAAGTGACTTCTCCTTAGAGGATCAAACAGCTTTCAGTTGTAAAGAATGCATCTCAAGGGCATCTGTCAGAAAATGGATGGGTTATTTCCCATCTGAAAGACAGTGATGAAAGGGAGGAAAAGAAAAAAGAAAAAAAAACTAATACGCCTCCTTCCATTTTTATGGGTGGACTTCCTTAGAGGTGAGTCTTTCTGAAGCTTAACCTACCCAGTATTGCTGCAACCTGAGAGCCAGGCATTCCTGGGTCAGGGTGTGGATCCCCAGACAGGTTAAGGCATGACAGCCTCTTGTAGATCGAATACCTGGGCAGGTAGAGGCAGGTCAGCCTCCTGAGAACTGGGTCTCTGGGCAGGTCGAGGTATGTTAGCCTCCTGGGACCCCTGGACTGGCGGATCCCCAAGCAGGTTAAGGCATGACAACCTTCCAAGGGCCAGATCCCCAGGTAGGTCGAGGCAGGTCAGCCTCCTGGGACCCCTGGACTGGAGTTGGGTGTTTCTAAGGTCTGAAGTGTAACCAGTGCTGGGTAGGATTAAGGGGTTGTAATCAACTCATTGCTGGGTTGTCCACCATGGATGAGAATAGATATCATGATGTAAAGCAATCCAAGTTTGTGCCCTGAGACTGGGAACCTGATGAAACAGCCATAAGGCTTATCTTCTTGTTGCTCTGAGGGAATGTAAGTCACTGATTGCTATCCCTACTCCTCCATAAGAGCAGTTTAGAGTATTTCCAATAGTAAACATTTCATTGTCATAGAACAACTTCAGGTAGTAACAGAAGCAATGAAAAAGAAATGGGTTATCTGGTCCTGTTAGGGGCATTAAGAGTATTTTAATAACAAGAGGGGTGGAACAATGTTGTCTACAAGGGAACAACATTGGTTGTAGGAGTCAGTAAGTACAAAAAAGATCTTCATGAGCCATTTCATGCAAAGATGGGCAAAATAAGGACAGAAATGGTATAGACCTAACAGAAGTAAAAGATATTAAGAAGAGGTGGCAAGAATACAAAGAAGAACTGTACAAAAAAGATCTTCATGACCAAGATAATCATGATGGTATGATCACTCACCTAGAGCCAGACATCCTGGAATGCAAAGTCAAGTAAGTCTTAGGAAGCATCACTATGAACAAAGCTAGTGGAGGTGATGGAATTCCAGCTGAGCTATTTCAAATCCTAAAAGATGATGCTGTGAATGTGCTGCACTCAATATGCCAGCAAATTTGGAAAACTCAGCAGTGGCCACAGGACTGGAAAAGGTCAGTTTTCATTCCAATCCCAAAGAAAGAAAATGCCAAAGAATGCTCAAACTACCACACAATTGCACTCATCTCACATGTTAGCAAAGTAAAGCTCAAAATCCTCCAAGCCAGGCTTCAACAGTACATGAACCACAAACTTCCAGATGTTCAAGCTGGATATAGACAAGGCAGAGGAATCAAAGATCAAATTGCCGACATCCTTGGATCATTGAAAAAAGCAAGAGAGTTCTAGAAAAACATCTATTTCTGCTTTATTTACTATGCCAAAGCCTTTGACTGTGTGGATCACAATAAATTGTGGGAAATTGGTACCTGACCTGCCTCCTGAGAAATCTGTATGCAAGTCAAGAAGCAAGAGTTAGAACTGACATAGAGCAATAGACTGGTTCCAAATCGGGAAAAGAGTACGTCAAGGCTGTATATTGTCACCCTGCTTATTTAACTTACATGCAGAGTACATCATGCAAAACACCAGCCTGGATGAAGCATAATCTTGAATCAAGATTGCCAGGAGAAATATCAATAACCTCAGATATGCAGATGACACCTCCCTTATGGCAAAAAGTGAAGAAGAACTAAAGAGTCTCTTGATGAAAGTAAAAGAGGAGAGTGAAAATCTTGGCTTAAAACTCAACATTCAGAAAACTAAGATCATGTCATCCAGCCCCATCACTTCATGGCAAATAGATGGGGAAACAATGGAAACATTGAGAGACTATTCTTTTGGGCTCCAAAATCACTGCAGATGGTGATTGCAGCCATGAAATTAAAAGACACTTGCTCCTTGAAAGAAAAGTTATGACCAACCTAGACAGCATATTAAAAAGCAGAGACATTACTTTGCCAACAAAGATCTGTCTAGTCAAAGCTATGGTTTTTCCAGTAGTCGTGTATGGATCTGAGAGTTGGACTATAAAGACAGCTGAGCATTGAAGAACAATGGTTTTGAACTGTGGTACTGGATAAGACTCTTAAGAGTCCTTTGGACTGAGATCAAACCAGTCAATCCTAAAGGAAATCAATCCTGAATATTCATTGGAAGGACTGATGCTAAAGCTGAAACTCCAATACTTTGGCCACCTGATGGGAAGAACAGACTCATTGGAAAAGTCCCTGATGCCAGGAAAGATTGAAGATGGGAGGAGAAGGGGAAGACAGACGATGAGATGGTTGGATGGCATTAGCGAGTTGATAGACATGAGTTTGAGTAAACTCCGGGAGTTGGGAGTTGGCGATGGACAGGGAAGCCTGGCGTGCTGTAGTCCATGGGGTCACAAAGAGCAGGACATGACCGAGTGACTGAACTGAACTAAGAACAAACTGATTAGAGGCAACAGACCAGATACTTCATAAAAGCGGAGTGTAGATTTGATCTGGGGGTATGTTTGTAACTTTAGGAGAAGGGTGGCAAGGTTTCGGGACCAAATGGCCTGCAGGGCTAACTTCCAAAGTGGCAAACATTATCCCTGGAAGCCCAATTGTTCTTGAAGGGATGCCACCAACAGGTGGACTTCTAGCAGGCACTGTGTGCCTGTCACCCACCCTAGCAGGTCCAATAAGAGATGCTGTTGTTGCACATGTAATAGGAAACATGGAAGATGAAGCCCTGAATATTTAGAGGGATTGGATATTATACAGCATTTCCCTCCCAAAGGCCAACTCTTTTCTGGTTGTCCCTCCAGAAGATCATAGAGGCAACATTGTGGGCCTGGAAGGGGCTCAGGAAAAGAGCATGAAACAGGAGGGAAAGGAGTAGGGCACAACTTTTGAAAGAATGACATAGTCCAAGGGCACAACTTAAACAGATTAAAATCAAAGGGTTCCAAGATGACAAGCCAAATTCAACTGAACCTTGATCCTCAATCTGCAAGCTAAATGACACACCCTGAGGGTGCAGGACAGTTCCAAGTCATTGTCAAAAGGCCAAGGAGTGGGTGGGTCCCCAATTGCTGGAATGATCCTCCCACTCATTAGCATAAGAAATCATACAGCTTGCCAAAAGTAACCACACCACATTCCATGGCCACTGCACTAGCCCTCTGAGATGGCCACACCTTTGTAGAATGCGCTTCTCTCTGAACCCTAACAAATCCACCTCTTACCTATTGCTGTGTCTCTCACTGAATTTTTTGCAATGAGACATCAAGAACCTGAGCTTCATTAGATCCTAAACCCAGGCACCGTGGATTTTGGCTGGGCTCAAATCTCAGTCGGATATGACTGAGTGAGTAAGCATAGCACAGACTCCCTGCCATGTGGGTTTGAGTCACAATCTTAGGTAAATTATTTCAAGCACAACTTTCAGAAATAGAAAGATGATGACCTGTGCAATACTTTGTAAGCAGTGGCATAGATTGAGAGAGGAACTGGAGGACGGGACGAAAAAGCAGTGGGAAAAAGATGCCGAGGAATCCCCTTCATAATCTTCTGGAAAATCTGCTAAATACCTGACCTGTGCTCAGTTTACTTTGGCCTGATCCTTGGCACAAAGAAGATTAAGGACAAAAAAAAACCCACCCCCTTGGGAAAGAGCTAGTAAGTAGCCCCTGCCAGAGTTTCTCAACTGTACCCACTGCTCCACACCTGTTCGAGGAAACAAGTGTCAACTGAAAAAAAAAAAAAAGGATGTACAACTTGAGAGTTGCGAGTTAAGTTTTATTTGGGGCAAAATGAAGACTGCAGCCTGGGAGGTAGCATCTCAGACAGCTCTGAGAGACTTCTCCAAAGTGGCAGAGGGGGAAAGTCAATACATAAAGTTTTGGTGAAGGGAGAGTTCAATACCATGAAGACTCATTTTACAAAAGGTTTTTTGTTAGTCATGAGGATCTGATGTCACCATGAAAGGATTTAGTGTTTCTCTAGAAATGAGGAGATGTAAGGATTGAGATCATAAAATCTGTTCCTAAAAACATCCAACTATCTAAAGACCTCTCTCACCAGATTCCCTGGAGCACAGAGTCCCTCACTCCACCCTGAATTCCCTCAGGGTTTGTTGAAGGTCAACAGCTATGTCGGCATGGAGTTCAATCTCTATAGAAGCAGATGGCAAATGCCTTTGTTGTTCAGGCATTGGCAATGCTCTTGGTAAATGCCAATTTGAAGTTGAAGCAAGAAACAAGAGATTGTAAAGGAATTAAGATTTTGTTAGCTATATGTCCTTCCAGCCATAGGAATGAGGACCTTCTACCTTAACTGGAGGTCTTCTGGTATCTGAGACTTAGTCGCATGAGCTTTCTGCCGAGTTTGTTTTTGCTGTCTGGGTTTCCAGCACTCTGGGCTTCTTGTCACTTCCACTGTGCTGGGTTTTCTTCTCATTCAGCTTCCACCACAGGAGGAGTTTTCACCGAGTTGGGCTTCAGCTGTGCTTGACCTCTGCCTCACAGGAGCCAAGATGAGGTTGTTTCAGCCAGGTTAAATCTGAGAAACGGCACCAGATATGCCAGGGGAGTGTAATTTCCTCAGTTCTGTCTTGCTGCAGCAAAAATTTGAAATGGCGGACCAGTGTTATAGCTCAGTTACAGCTCAGTTTTATTTTGGACTCCTTTTTCCTATTCTAACTACCTAACAGAAGCAGGACACAGACTCATTTTCATATTTTATGAATTAAAAAGTCAGGGTTAAGGAAGATTAGGTCAAACACATGAACATGAGTACAGGAAAACTGAAATCAAAAAATATTTTTGCCCCACAGTCATGACTTGTTATAAGCACAGCTTCTGATCTGGATAGCCTGGGTTCAAATCTTAGATCACTGGGTGTTTACTGGCCCTTTGACCACCCTGGGCCTCAGGATGCTTATCTGTAAAATACAGGTCTTGAATAAACTTAACAAAAAGACTTGAAGTAAGGATTAAAAAGCTGCGTATACATGTGAAGCACTAAGACAATTGCCTGACTTTCAATAAGGGTAGGCTGCCATTATTACAGTCAATAAAATGACCAGTGGACAGAAGATACAGCCACAATATCACTACCTCATAATACTACTATTATGATGCTTTCTCTTTATGAGGCTCTGGAGGCCTTGATAAGACAAAGAAAGTATATCAAGGGAACCGATGGGCAGCAGCCATGTTGCCACAAATGGAAGCAGGATGGCAAGGTCTAAGCCCCACTCTCTGCCACAAGCGTTGGGAGAGGTGAACTCTGCCCTGGATGGTCTCCTCAAAGGATAGCCTATGAGCAGATAACCAGAGTTTTGTCATTTACAAGGAATTTACATCATTCTAATAAGAGCTTTGTTTTAAGATGGCATTACGCAAACTCATAACATGTGAATTTAATTCCAGTCTAAGAAATTGCACAAGTGTAAGCATGTAAGTTAATTACTTTTAATGTTGAAGACATAATTAACTCATGTAGTAACATCTGGTGAGCCTATTTGGTTCTTCAGATTAGGATAATTAGAACTGACAAAGTGCCTTCATTCCAACTTCTCTTTCTCATCACCCCGTAGATTATTTGCCAGTTTATATTTTGTTGATGTTGTGGCAGGGTTTTTTCTTTCATGGCACCAAACATACTCAATTTGTTTTACATTAAACTATAGCAGTTGTAATTATTACTATGGCACTGTTCATAATTCACATTTATATTATGCTGAAAAAATTTTATTATGAAGGAACTACATAGCATTTAAATGGTCGGTGTGTGTTAGTCACTCAATCGTGGCTGACTCTTTGTAACACCATGGACTGTAGCCCACCAGGCTCCTCTGTCCATGGTATTCTCCAGGCAAGAATACAGGAGTGGGTTGCCATTCCTTTCTCCAGGGGTTCTTCCCCAGCCGGGTATCAAACCTGGGTCTCCTGCTGCATTGCAGGCAGATTCATTACTGTCTGAGCCACCAGAGAAGCCCTTAAATGGTCAGTATGTATCCTCATTATTTATTGATGGGATCTATGAGACTATACAAGTTGACTATACAACTTGTATACAACTATACAAGACAACTTTCTAAGACTTTCTAGAAGACATTCACTCTAGTGTTCCAAGCTTTTACTACAGGTCTTTAATGTATAGTAGGCACTCAATAAATATCTTTGCCATGAAAGAATGATTAAACCAGTCAATCATCTATGTGCAATTTTATGCTATGTATTAGTTAGAACATAATTATTTTGCTTTATTTTAGAAGGTTTTTTATTTCCATTTTAATTTATGAAATTTTGTTACATTTGTTCAAATGTATATCTTCCTTGTATCATATGTCTCTTTCATTGTGTACATTCTAAAAAATCTTATACTGCTAGAAAAAATGCCTACACATATGAAACTCTAATCTCATGCTTTAAGTATAGGATTATTCATTCTATAATTTTATATTGATTTTTGACCAATGTTTTATAATATATAATATTCAGAACAGTTGAGCACCCATTCAGACCCTTAAAAAATTCACTTAATCTCCCTGGGCCTAAATTTCTTCATTTACAAAATGACAATAACCATGCACTTATTTTCCTTAGTTCAGAGCATTGTTCCAGAGATAAAACTATTTCTTAATAAAAAGTTGCATAAAATTATTAACTTAGAACACATCTTAATGCATTGTGGGGCTTCCCTGGTGACTCAGATGGTAAAATAATCTGCAATGTGGGAGACCTGGGTTTGATCCCTGGGTTGGGAAGATCCTCTGGAGAAGGGAATGGAAACCCACTCCAGTATTCTGACCTAGAGAATGCCATGGACAGAGGAGCCTGAAAGGCTATAAGGGGTCACAAAGAGTTGGACACAACTGAGCAACTTTCAATTCACTTAAAGTGTTTCAGGATTTTATTCTGTTTAGTGAAAATGATGAACTATTTCAAGTATTTTTTTAAAAATCTGTATTAAGACAAAATTCTTTAATGTATTCAAAGATTTATATGGCAAAAACATGATAATGTGGTTGAGTAAAATAAAGCAAAAATGAGAGAATCTACCTTTAAAATTCTATTTTTAAAGTCATCTGAATCTGTAAGTATAAATTTGTTAGGTCAGTAGGGCAATTCATATTTTAACACATGATTTAAAAATCAATCAATTCAGGTAATAATATTCTATGACACCTTTCAGTTTTTCTATCTTTTGTTCAGAAGTGAGGTTTATTTTTAGAATAATACTTGTGAACATGCCTGAAATGGTCACACAGAGATTTTAATGTTTTTAAATACCAACCTGAGCCCTGTGGCAAATATGTAAAAAGAAAGCTTCAATCAAGCTATTTTATACCTTCTGCATATTTATCACATGATGGTAATAAAATTTCACAAGCTCAGAGTTTCTTTGCGGGATTAATACAAATTGAAACTCAGATCTTCCTATCTCCTAATTTCTCTTAAATATGTTTCTTTACTGTCCTTACTGTAGAAAATTTCCATAATCAATTTTTAATCTACAATGCACACTATTTCCAAAAGGTCTAGTGTATACTTTAAAAAATCATAAAAATTAATATAACTAAGAGCTAAGTTGAGACAAGAGTTTCCATTATATTCTAAGTATACCAGAATCTCCTTCAAGGAATACATATTATACCAAGTAAAAATGCACAAAGAACTATAAATGCTAGCATTTTAGTGATAATTTTATTGAGATTATTTAAAGTTAAAATTTACTCTGCCTTAGGCAATCTAACAACTGCACAGTATAACAAACATTCTAATTTCCAAAGCATTAGGAAAGAGATGAATGCTAATTGTAAGCAGTTATGGAGAAATGGGAAATTAAAAGGAAAATTCAAGTCCTTGAATACATGACTGCTTTCCCTACTCAGTACCTTAGAGGATAACCTGACTTGCCCATTAAAAAAATGAGTGTCTGTCAAAACCATTGTATATAAGATGCTTTCTTGTTTTAAACAGGTGTACCGGATGGTAGAACTTACTATAGACATTTATCTCCAGAGTATAGTCAATTCGTAAACAAAAGCTTTCAGCATTTTGGAGATTATCTTTTATTCAAGGACCATAAAGGATGTTTCAGGAAAAAATGTAGGAGTGAGGTGGGGTTTATAACTCCTTAGTGTCTGTCAGTCCCACATAGTAGGTAAAAAGTCACATTAACTATGTATGAGATGAGAGGATACACTGAAAGGTATTCTCAAGTCACAAAGAACCAATGCACTGATTTCCCTTGGCTCTTTACCTATTGTTCAAAGAGGAGTTTCATGGAAATTTTTGGTTGGTTTTATTCTCACTGGCATTTAATGTGAGCTAGGAACAAAATTCACTTCTACAATTCAATTCTACAATGGAGTTGAGACCTATTGCAAATATATATAATGAGTTAAAGTGACTAAGTTAAGCAAGTTGATTCTATTACAATAATATTGCTCATCCAATCCCTTTTTAAATGACTGGAATAAAGATCAAACAAAACAAGCTATTTTAAAGCCCAGTCAGCCAAGTATTGTGTGACTTTGGAGAAGTCCCTCATTTTTGTACTTAAATTCCTGTCTTGTATTCAGATTGAAACTAACGAAAACTAGTAAAGAATTCAGCTAACTGACCAATCCTTGTAAGCACTCAAAACACAATAATTATAACAAATTAAATAATCTAAAAATGTATGAATAAAAATAGCTTCTATTCCCTGCCACACTGAAAACCTCAATTCATTGAGGAGATTGGTTTTCATATATCATTCTGCACCACTATTTATACAGACAAACATAAACACACCTATGGCTTCAGACTACTGAGAATTTAATGAGCGTTAGAAATTCCCATCTTTACCCTAACAGGTCAATATAGGCAAAATTTAAATTTTGTGATGTGGCATATTTGATACACCAAAATCATTCTACTTAAAAACTTCTAGTTTGTTAAAATTGCAAGTTAAATAATTTCATTGTTCCCTTCCAAAAAAATAACCTAATACAAAGGTCAGTAGCCACATGAAAGGCAGCTACTATGAAATGAGATAAAAGTCAAAAATACACACTGATAAACACACACACACACCAAATTTTGAAGACTTAGACTGGTGAAAAATATAAAGTATCTCAAATAATAACATCTGGGATATATTGGTGAAAATGTTTAATGAACTTCACCTTTTTGTACTCTTTAAAATAGCTACTAGAAAATTAAAAAGTACGTGTGTACCTCACACTTGAGGCTTACATCATATTTCAAACTAACAGTGCTATGTTATTTCCTCTCAAACCATTCCTGTTCCTGACTTAGCCATTATATCTATGCAAGTTATGCCTTTCCTGCCTTCCACATTGGATTCTTAGCACAACTGTGCTTTTCCACCTCACCTTGGGTATTTCCATCCCAGATTTCCCCAATTATCCTCTGACCATGATATTGTATCAACAGTTCTCTCTGTGCTTCATCTAAGGCTGAAATCCCGCTAATCTGGGAATGGAGTTATGTGTTTACTTTACATCACTGAAATTCAGCACACTCAGCACAGAAGAGTATTCAAGATGCCATTTGTTGATTATGGTCACCTTTATTTAAAAAGCCAAATCCTTTACGGCATCATAGTCATTTCCATTACAATTAAAATAACCAGTTTGGGGCTAAAATAAAATTTACTCACTGAACTCTTTTCAAAAGAAAAATCACAAGGTGACTTTATTTTTCATTTTACCTTAGCCAAACTTAAAATTTAATCCTAAAACTTACACAGTTAAAAAGAACACAAGCAGCAAATGAAAACTAGTTTTCTGGGAAATTTTACAAACTGATCATTTTTGTAATACTCAGTTCAGTTCACTTCTGTCATCAGTCGTGTCCAACTCTTTGAGACCCTATGGACTGCAGCATCCCAGGGTTCCCTGTCCATCACCAACTCCTGGAGTTTACTCAAACTCAGGTCCATTGAGTCGTTGATGCCATCCAACCTTCTCATCCTCTGTTGTCCCCTTCTCTTCCCGCCTTCAACCTTTCCCAGCATCAGGGTCTTTTCCAGTGAGTCCGTTTTTCACATCAGGTGGCCAAAGTATTGGAGTTCCAACTTCAGCATCAGTCCTTCCAATGAATATTCAAGACCGATTTCCTTCAGGATATCCTGGCTGAATCTCCTTGTTGTCCAAGGGACTCTCAAGAGTCTTTTCCAATGCCACTGTTCAAAAGCATCAATTCTTCAGTGCTCAGCTTTCTTTACAGTCCAACTCTCACATCCATACATGACCACTGGAAAAACCATAGCTTTGACTAGATGGACCTTAGTTGGCAAAGTAATGTCTCTGCTTTTTAATATGCTATCTAGATTGATCATAGTTTTTCTTCCAAGGAGCAAGAGTCTTTTAATTTCATGGCTGCAGTCACCATCTGCAGTGATTTTGAAGCCCCCCCCAAAAAGTCTGTCACTGTTTCCACTGTTTCCCCATCTATTTGCCATGAAGTGATGGGTCCAGATGCCATGATCTTAGTTTTTTGAATGTTGAGTTTTAAGCCAGCTATTTCACGCTCTTCTTTCATCAAGAGGCTCTTTAGTTCTTCTCTGCTTTCTGCCATAAGGGTGGTGTCATCTTCATATCTGAGGTTATTGATATTTCTCCTGGCAATCTTGATTCCAGCTTGTGCTTCATCTAGCCTAGCATTTCACATGACGTATTCTGCATTTAAGTTAAATAAGCAGGGTGACAATACAGAGCCCTGACTATATATTGGGGTAAAGGAACTATACCCCAAATAAAAAAAATAGAAATAAAATGTATTAATACATATGGGTGATTAATGTAAAAAATCATCTGACTCTTGAAACTTTTTTTGGCATTCAAAAGTTAACAGGAAACAGTGATTCTCCATACTAAATACCTCTATACACAATTTGAATAAACAGCATATATAAAAATATTTAAATATTTTATGTGACAACCTTGCCTTTTGCTTATTTTTCTAATCCATATTGAATTGCCAACAAAGCTATTTGTGTACAGTAATGTATACATAAAATACTTTTAAGTGTTAAATATCATTTGTATTTGAAAGCATTCTCACACAGGCATGCTGATAGCAAGGAATGAACAGCTTTTAAAGCAAGTTCAGCAAGCTTAGGTTATTAACTTCTATCTAAAATAATACTGTTTATTTTCCAAATTAATCTTCAAAATTTCATCAATAGCCAGTTTCAACAGTTTAGCCTGCATTTTAATTAAATTTACATCTTTAAATAAAAATTGTGAGTGGATTCCAAATTTTGTACTTTACTAGGTGGTATTTGTCAATCATCTTAAACTATTACATGCCCTAATGTGACTGGAATATAATTTCTGTTCTCTGTGACTAAATATTCAAGCTCAACAGTGCCCTAAATGGTTTATACCTTGTTCAACATAACCATCACTGACCACATGATCAGACATCATGACAATGTCAAATTGCCATGAAAATGTCTGAACACTTACTCTCAATGTCTGTACCTGTTTCAGTGTTAACAGGTAAGAGGCCATGGACTGTACTTTTTTTTAGTATACACTTCCCAGTATGCAGCATCTATGCAACAAAAATCTTTTACAAGATTTTTTTCATGGTATTCAAATACAAACTCTAGTATTTTAAAAATAATTTGTGCATTAGAGTCACTAATGCCCTAATTCTCAAATGTGCTAAGAAAATAGCACTTTGTAAATCTAATCCTCTATGAGAAACCATTATCCTAAGTTCTTCTCTCTTGGTCTGTAAATGCTTGGGCCATTTAATTAGTAGGCTCTTGCTCACAGTATCAGTTTCATTCTTGGGTTCATTTATTAGCTAAGGCAGACAAAGCCAAGAGCAAAGGAGCTGAATAATACTGCAGAATGCAGAAGAAAATATTCTAAAGCAACATCTGGAGACAGAGAAAAGTCATTGTGAAACTATAGCAATTAAGCTTTTTAAGATACTGTCAAGTCCCAGGGTAGGAGAGGTAATTTTAAGAGATCACTCTGCTTTTATAGTTTCCTTCAATTCTGAGAAATACTAGATACCCATGTGGTTAATAGTAACATCTTCAATTTCAACAATTGATAATCCTCAAAAATTCAGTAGACCACTTGACCACATTGAACTCAATCCCTTTTTACTTCTTGGTTTTTTGAAACCAGAATTCACGTTTTTACTTAACAACCATCACTGTCACAATTTTCTTCTGATACCTCTGATTCTCTTACCGTTATAAATGTGAAGTAGAACTAAACAAGGAAGGACTCTTTGGAATGGAGAAAAAGTGTTTCCAAAAGGGGATACTAAATGATTTGTCCACATAGAAGTATTCATTGATACTAAGTCCCTCAGAATCACCTCAGTTCATCACAGACCCGAGGCACCTCCAGGAAAGAAAGAAAACTCCTAGGCTTCAGAGGTTTCTGGTAACGTCAGCTGCCCCAGCAACAACAGTAACACAAATAAAGAATTTTCCCATCTAATTAGACTGATGCTGAAGCTGAAACTCCAATACTGTGGCCACCTGATGCAAAGAAACGACTCTTTTGAAAAGACCCTGACTGGGAAAGACTGAGGGCAGGAGGAGAAGGGGACGACAGAGGATGAGATGGTTGGATGGCATCACCGACTCAATGGACGTGAGTTTGAGTAAACTCCGGGAGTTGGTGATGGACAGGAAGGCCTGGCGTGCTGCAGTTCACGGGGTCGCCGAGAGTCGGACACTGGGACTGAACTGAACTGAACTGAACTAGAGTATAACCACAAAAGGTACAGTGGATATGAATGTAGAGAAAATACAAAATCCAGGGGTGGTGATGAATATGTTGAGGCTCAAATGATTAATTTCATATTAGTTAACATGGCATTATACTATCTTCAAAAGAGCAATTAATAAGATAAAAACTTCTAAAAGCCGAAAGCATAACTCAAGAAAATTCCTTAAGGGATCTGGTGCCGAGAATGTATAATCTGATGTCCCATTGATTCATGGCATTGAAACACAAGCGTTAGTATATTAAAAATAATCTGTGTCTCAGAACTACTATGTGCTGCAACAGGACCAATAACGCTTTGCAAATCTGAATCTCCAAGAGAAACCACTGTCCTAAGTCTCACTTGTCTGGGGATATCTGCATATGCTTGGGCCATATAATCAGCAAGACTTGGCTCTCAATATCACTTCCATGCTTAGGGTAATGTTCATGTTCCTACTGTCATTATTCTAACTGTACTAGCTTTACCTATCTGAGCAAGGAATCTCGCAAACTGTTATTTAGGTTATGATTAACTATTTAATTGGAGAAGGAAATGGCAACCCACTCCAGTATTCTTCCCTGGGATACTCCATGGACAGAGAAGTGTGGACGTATACAGTCATGGGATCGGACATGACTGAGTGACTAAACAAAGAAGTGTTTAATAGTATAAAATAGATATTTCTTCTAGTTTTACAAGAAGTATGTACACATTGTGAGAAATTTTGAAGATGAAAATATCCATATAAAAATAAATCAAATAAGTAGGGCAACAATAATAGAGTTTTGCCAACAGAACGCACTGGTCATAGCAAACACCCTCTTCCAACAAGACAAGAGAAGAATCTACACATGGACATCACCAGATGGTCAATACTGAAATCAGATTGATTATATTCTTTGTAGCCAAATATGGAGAAGCTCTATACAGTCAGCAAAAACAAGACCAGAATCTGACTGCGGCTCAATCATGAACTCCTTATTGTCAAATTCAGGTATATTGAAGAAAGTACGGAAATCCACTAGACCATTCAGGTATAACCTAAATCAAACCCCTTATGATAATACAGTGGAAGTGACAAATAGATTCAAGGGATTAGATCTGATAGACACAGTGCCTGAAGAACTATGGATAGAAGTTCTTGACATTATACAGGAGGCAATGATCAAGACCATTCCCAAGAAAAAGAAATGCAAAAAGGCTAAATGGTTGTCTGAGGAGGCCTTAGAAATAGCTGTGAGAAGAAAAGAAGCCAAAGGCAAAGGAGAAAAGGAAAGGTATACCCATTTGAATGCAGAGTTCTAAAGAATAGCAAGCAGAGATAAGAAAGCCTTCCTCAGTAATCAGTGCAAAGAAATAGAGGAAAACAACAGAATGGTAAAGACTAGAGATCTCTTCAAGAAAATTAGAGATACCAAGGGAATATTTCAAGCAAAGATGAGCACAATAAAGGACAAAAATGGTGGGGACCTAACAGAAGCAGAAGATATTAAGAAGTGGCAGGAATATACAGAAGAACTGTACAAAAAAGATCTTCAGGACCCAGATAACTAGGATGGTGTGATCACTCACCTAGAGCCAGACATCCTGGAATGCAAAGTCAAGTAGGTCTTAGGCAGCATCACTATGAACAAAGCTAGTAGAGGTATGGAATTCCAGCTGAGCTATTTCAAATCCTAAAAGATGATGTTGTGAAAGTGCTGCACTCAATATGCCAGCAAATTTGGAAAATTCAGCAGTGGCCACAGGACTGGAAAAGGTCAGTTTTCACGTTCAAACTACTGCACAATTGCACTCATCTCACATGCTTGCAAAGTAGTTCTCAGAATTATCCAAGCCAGGCTTCAACAGTACGTGAATCATGAACTTCCACATGTTCAAGCCGGATTTAGAAAAGGCAGAGGAACCAGAGATCAAATTGCATCACCGAAAAAGCAAGAGAGTTCCAGAAAAACATCTATTTCTGTTTTATTGACTATGCCAAAGTCTTTGATTGTGTGGATCACAACAAACTGTGGAAAATTCGTAAAGAGATCGGAATACCAGACCACCTTACCTGCTTCCTGAGAAATCTGTATGCAGATCAGGAAGCAAGAGTTAGAACTGGATATGGAACAACAGACTGGTTCCAAACTGGGAAAGGAATACGTCAAGGTTGTATATTGTCACCCTGCTTATTTAACTTATACACAGAGTACATCATGCAATATGCCAGGCTGGATGAAGACTAGCTGGAATCAAAACTGCTAGGAGAAATATCAATAACCTCAGATATGCAGATGACACTACCCTTATGGCAGAAATCAAAGAACTAGAGAGCCTCTTGATGAAAGTGAATGAGGAGAGTGAAAAAGTTGGCTTAAAGCTCAACATTCAGAAAGGCATCTAGTCCCATCACTTCATGGCAAATAGATGGGGAAACAGTAACATACTTTATTTTGGGGGGGCTCCAAAATCACTTCAGATGGTGACTGTAGCGATGAAATTAAAAGATGCTTGCTCCTTGGAAGAAAAGCTATGACCAATCTAGATAGCATATTAAAAAGCAGAGACATTACTTTGCAAACAAAGGTCCGTCTAGTCAAAGCTATGGTTTTTCCAGTAGTCGTGTATGGATGTGAGAGTTGGACTGTAAAGAAAGCTAAGTGCCAAAGAATTGATGCTTTTGAACTGTGGTGTTGGAGAAGACTCTTGAGAGTCCCTTGGACTGCAAGGAGATCCAACCAGGACACCCGAAAGGAAATCAGTCTTGAATATTCATTGGAAGGACTGATGCTGAAGCTGTAATTCCAATACTTTGGACACCTGATGCAAAGAATGGACTCACTGGAAAAAACCTTGATGCTGGAAAAGACTGAAGGCAGGAGGAGAAGGGGATGACAGAGGATGAGATGGTTGGATGGCATCACCGACTCGATGGACAATAGTTTGAGCAATCTCGTGGAATTGGTGATAGACAGGGAAGGCTGGCATGCTGCAGCCCATGGGGTGGCAAAGAAGTTGGACACCGCTGAGTGACTGAACTGAACTGAATTCAACCTCTTAGAAATAATGCCTGCCTGTATTTTAGTACTTCCTTAAATGTACTTGAAATGTAATATTTTGTGTTTTTATCTCCAATTCCAACTCCCATTCCCTTTTCCAACAGAAACAGTTTATAACATACTTTTGGCACTGTACCTAACACTAAGCATCTTGCTAGGTCTTTACGTGTTCTTTATAAACACATAAATACCACCTCCCCCCAATAAAACTACAAATCTCCCCCACACTTTCTTTTAACTTAAAAACAACCTTAACAAGATATATCCAGGTATGTATTTCTTTTTATTGTTTTGATTTCACTAATTTTTTGTAATGTGATAGTCTCTTTTGGGCTAAATAATTAGCACTCAGATTTCCTCCCTTCCAGGGTCCTATGCTATTGCCTCTGAGATGCTGTGACTGTTGTTTGAATTTCAGAAGCATATAACTGAATGACTCATACTCTTTATGTCATGTCATGTTATGTTATATCATTAGTTGGTATGAGATCCTTCACATTTAAATTTCCAGTTCTAGTTCTTTTTTCTATCTCACCACCTACCATAAGCAGTCACTTTAATGTTATTATGTGTATTTTGAGAAGAAGCATTTGTCTTTTAAAAAATATACATTATTTGGTGTATGTAAGCATTTTTATATTTAAAAAAAGGGCACGGGGCGGGGAGGGGTGGATGGTTCCATACTTCCCCCGGCTCCATTCAAGACTGAAGTTTAAAAATCAACTCATAAAATCAGGATGCATCTAGTTCTTTACAGCTGTCTTCTGCACAGTTACGTCTATCACTTCTTATGCATTCTCACAGTGATGATACCTATTTTGTCTACTCCTGACAGCACACCAGCGCGGGCGGCTGCGAGGGCGCACAAGTGCGGCTGAGAGGAACTACCCCACATCGCAGGTCAGTGGCGGCGGCCGGGAGGAGCTACCCCACTTCCAAGGAAAGGAGCAGTGGCTACGCTTTGCTGAAGCAGCCGTGAAGCGATACCCCGCATCCAAGGTAACAGAAAACCAAGTAAGAGGGTAGGCACTGAGAGAGGGCATCAGAGGACTGCTGCTGCTGCGAAGTCACTTCAGTCGTGTCCGACTCTGTGACTCCATAGACAGCAGCCCACCAGGCTCCCCCGTCCCTGGGATTCTCCAGGCAAGAACACAGGAGTGGGTTGCCATTTCTTTCTCCAATGCATGAAAGTGAAAAGTGAAAGTGAAGTCGCTCAGTCACATCCAACTCTTCGGGACCACATGGACTGTAACCCACCAGGCTCCTCCATCCATGGGATATTCAAGGCAAGAGTAATGGACTGGGTTGCCCTTTCCTTCTCCAGCATCAGAGGGCAGACAGACTGAAACCACAATCACAGACAACTAGCCAATCTGATCACATGGACCACAGTCTTGTCTAACTCAATGAAACTAGGCCATGCTGTGTGGGGCCACCCAAGATGGACAGGTCATGGTGGAGAGGTCTGACAGAATGTGGTCCACTGGAGAAGGGAATGGCAAACCACTTCAGAATTATTGCCTTGAGAACCTCATGAAAAGTATGAAAAGGCAAAAAGATAGGACATTGAAAGATGAACTCCCCAGGTTGGTAGGTGCCCAATATGCTACTGGAGATCAGTGGAGAAATAACTCCAGAAAGAATGAAGGGATGGAGCCAAAGCAAAAACAACACCCAGTTGTGGATGGGACTGGTGATAGAAGCAAAGTTCGATGCTGTAAAGAGCAACATTGCATAGGAACCTGGAATGTTATGTCCATGAATCAAGGCAAATTGAAAGCTGTCAAACAAGAGATGGTTAGGTCCATGAATCCAGGCAAATTGGAAGTGGTCAAACAAGAGATGGCAAGAGTGAATGTCGACATTCTAGGAATCAGCGAACTAAGATGGACTGGAATAGGTGAATTTAACTCAGATGACCATTGTATCTACTAATGTGGGCAGGAATCCCTTAGAAGAAATGGAGTACCCATCATGGTCAACAAAAGAGTCTGAAATGCAGTACTTGGATGCAATCTCAAAAACGACAGAATGATTTCTGTTTGTTTCCAAGGCAAACCATTCAATATCACGGTAACCGAAGTCTATGCCCCGACCAGTAACACCGAAAAAGCTGATGTTGAACGGTTCTATGAAGACCTACAAGAGATGTCCTTTTCATTATAGGGGACTGGAATGCAAAAGTAGGAAGTCAAGAAACACCTGGAGTAACAGGCAAATTTGGCCTTGAAGTACAGAATGAAGCAGGGCAAAGGCTAATAGAGTTTTGCCAAGAGAATGCACTGGTCACAGCAAACACCCTCTTCCAACAACACAAGAGAAGACTCTACACATGGACATCACCAGATGGTCAACACTGAAATCAGACTGATTATATTCCTTCCAGCCAAAGATGGAGAAGCTCTATACAGTCCGCAAAAACAAGACCAGGAGCTGACTGTGACTCAGATCATGAACTCCTTATTGTCAAATTCAGACTGAAATTGAAGAAAGTGGAGAAAACCACTACACCATTCAGGTATGACCTAAATCAAACCCCTTATGAGTATACAGTGGAGGTGAGAAATACACTTAAGGGACTAGATCTGATAGACAGAGTGCCTGATGAACTATGGATGGAGGTTCGTGACATTGTATAGGAGACAGGGATCAAGACCATCCCCAAGAAAAAGAAATGCAAAAAAGCACAATGGCTGTCTGAGGAAGCCTTACAAATTGCTGTGAAAAGAAGGGAAGGAAAAAGCAAAGGAGAAAAGGAAAGATATACCCATTTGAATTCGGAGTTCCAATAGCAAGCAGAGATAAGAAAGCCTTCCTCAGTAATCAGTGCAAAGAAATAGAGGAAAACAATAGAATGGAAAAGACTAGAGATCTCTTCAAGAAAATTACAGATACCAGGGGAACATTTTATGCAAAGATGGGCTCAAAAAAGTACAGACATGGTAGGGACCTAACAGGAGCATAAGATATTAAGAAGAGGTGGCAAGAATACACAGAAGAACTGTACAAAAAAGATCTTCATGACCCAGATAATCATGATGGTGTGATCACTCACCTAGAGCCAGACATCCTGGAATGTGACGTCAAGTGGGCCTTAGGAAGCATCACTACGAACAAAGCTAGTAGAGGTGATGGAATTCCAGTTGAGCTATTTCAAATTCTAAAACATGATGCTGTGAAAGTGCTGCACTCATTATGCCAGAAATTTTGGAAAACTCAGCAGTGGCCACAGGACTGGAAATGGTCAGCTTTCATTCCAATCCCAAAGAAAGGCAATCCCAAAGAATGCTCAAACTACCGCACAACTGCACTCAGTTCACATGCTAGCAGAGTAATGCTCAAAATTCTCCAAGGCAGGCTTCAGCAATATGTGAACCATGAATTTCCAGATGTTCAAGCTGGTTTTAGAAAAGGCCAAGGAACCAGAGATCAAATTGCCAACATCCTTGGATCATTGAAAAAGCAGGAGAGTTCCAGAAAAACATCTATTTCTGCTTTATTGACTATGCCAAAGCCTTTGACTGTGTGGATCACAATAAACTGTGGAAAATTCTGAAAGAGATGGGAATATGAGACCACTTGACCTGCCTCTTGAGAAAGCTGTATGGAGGTCAGGAGGCAACAGTTAGCACTGGACATGGAACAACAGACTGGTTCCAAATAGGAAAAGGAGCATGTCAAGGCTGTATATTGTCACCCTACTTATTTAACTTATATGCAGAGTACATCATGAGAAACACTGGGCTGGAGGAAGCACAAGCTGGAATCAAGATTGCCAGGAGAAATATCAGTAAGCTCAGATATGCAGATGACACCACCCTTATGGCAGAAAGTGAAAGAGGAGATTGAAAAAGTTGGCTTAAAGCTCAACATTCAGAAAACTAAGATCATGGCATCCGGTCCCATCACTTCATGGCAAATAGATGGGAAAACAGTGGAAACAGTGGCTGACTTTATTTTTCTGAGGTCCGAAATCACTGCAGATGGTGACTGCAGCCATGAAATTAAAAGACGCTTACTCCATGGAAGGAAAGTTATGACCAACCTAGACAGCATATTAAAAAGCAGAGACATTACTTTGCCAACAAAGGTCCATCTAGTCAAGGCTATGGTTTTTCCAGTGGTCATGTATGGATGTGAGATTTGGACTATAAAGAAAGCTGAGTGCAGAAGAATTGATGCTTTTGAACTGTGGTGTTGGAGAAGACTCTTGAGAGTCCCTTGGACTGCCAGGAGATCCAACCAGTCCATCCTAAAAGAGATCAGTCTTGGATGTTCATTGGAAGGACTGCTATTGAAGCTGAAACTCCAGTACTTTGGCCACCTGATGTGAAGAGCTGACTCATTGGAAAAGACCCTGATGCTGGGAAAGATTGAGGGCAGGAGGAAAAGGGGATGACAGGATGAGATGTTTGGATGGCATCACCAACCCAATGGACATGGGTTTGGGTGGACTTCGGGAGTTGGTGATGGACAGGGAGGCCTGGCGTGCTGTGTTTCATGGGGTCGCTAAGAGTCAGATGTGACTGAGCCACTGAACCGAACTGAACTGACAGTACAAACAATGCTTTAAATGTATTTATACTAGCTCCTCTATAGATCCATCGAGAAATTCTCCTCACTCTAAGCACTAAGAATACAATTGTGATATTCTGGAATTTTAGCATGCTTAATTTCACAAAAACCTTTCAAATTACCTTCCAGAGAGCCTATTAGTTTATATACCAATCAGAACTACATAAGAACTTGTATCCCCTATTTCCTAAACAGTCTAATAATTCAATTTTCTAATGTTTAAAAATTTATTCCACATAGAGTAGTATATCAGAGTTATTTTAATTTGTAATTTTTTCATTACTGATTAGCTTACATTCACCAATCATTACATATTTGTTAGCCATTTGCTATCTGAGTACTACCTATTTATATACCTCACTTTCTTCTGTGTTACCTGTTTTCTCTTGCTAATGTAAATTAGTGCCCTCAAAACTTTTTGAGATTTATCCATGTCTTACTCAGTATGGGCTACTATAACAATATACTATAGACTGGGTGTCTTAAGCAACAGACATTTCTCACAGTGCTAGAGGTTGGGAAGTCCAAGATCAGGGTGCCAGTAAGACCCAGTTCTGGTGAAGGCCTTCTCCCTGGGCCCTCAGATGGTGGAGAGAGCACCTCTGGCTTCTCTTCCTCTTCTTATGAGAACACTAATCCCATCAGCAGCACCCTGTTCTTCAAGACCTAATCTAAACCTAATTACCTTCCAAATGCTATCACACTGGGAATTTCAATTTCAACATGAATTGGAGGGAACATTCCATAACAATCTCTTACTGGCTTGGATGCTGCAGGGATCTTCTCCCAATTTAACTTTTTTGGGCTTGAATAAAATCATGACTTTGATGCAATCAAATGTACTAGTATTTTTTATCATTATAGTTTGTGCGTCTATGGTTCTATTAGGAAGTCTTTCCCCACTGCAAAGTCAGAATCTTCTATATCTTTTTTAAAAATTTTATTCATTTATTTGGTTGCACTGGGTCTTCGCTGATGCATGGGCTTTCTCTCATTGCAGTGAGCGGGGGCTACTCTTCGCTGCAGTGTGTGGCTTCTCATGGCGGCTTCTCTTGTTGCAGAGCGCAGGCTCTAGCTGCATGGCCATCAGAAGTTGTAGCATGCGGGCTCGGCGCTTGTGGCTCCTGGGCTCTAGAGCTCTGAGTAGCTGTGGTGCATGGGTTTTAACTATATAAGCAGTCACACAGTGTTCTAGACTGGGTGCATGACTGAAGCTTAGGGCACTTCCAGCTGTGATCCCATTCAGAGGTGGGACAACTCACTGTTGGAACCATCTCTGACAGTTCATGCACAAATAAATGGCAAGAAAAAAGGGAAGGTCACACCAACTAAATGGATTGTTTGGACTCTGGACCTAAATTAGAACAAACCAACAGTAAAGAGCCATTTCTGAGATGACCGGGGAAAAGTATGGATTTAACATTAAGAAACTATTTTATTGTTACATATAAGGGTTATATTTTCAAAATCCTCTGGTAGAGATATTTATATGAGGTATCAATATTTATGGGTACAAAAACGTCTAAGGTTTTCTTTACGATATTCACACATACATACACAAAGGTATTAGAAGAGATTATTCCATTCCTCCAATTTTTAGATGCTTGAAAATTTGTAGGTGTAAAGAAAAAGTGACAAACAATAGAGTGTATGTGTGTGTGTTACACAGGGTAAAAGAGAAGCAATATGAAAACACCATTTCAAAAATGCTTGCCTGGGAGATCACAATATTGCCAGTGTTAATGGGGAAACAGAAAAGTGAAGAGAGCTAAGACTTCCAGGATAAGCTGTTCACAGATGAATCTTACATATGCTGATGGATGCCAAGTGTTTTAAGTGTTTTAGTGCTTGTATGTGTTGGGTTAAAACTGCAAAGAAGCTCTCCAAAACATTCACAATGACCCTGCGTCCTAGAATCCAAATTGGCTTTTAATTTTAACTGGCTTTTAATTTTCAAATTGGCTTTTTTGTATGTGTATATAGTTTATCACATTTAAACAATTGTACAGATTTTTATTTCACAATCACAAGAGACATAAAACAAAGGTACAGTATATAAAACTGCATTAAAGGTTAACTTTTTAAACTATAACTTCTAATTTTGCCATATTTGCCTTGGCTGCAGAACATGCATTTTGAAATAAACTGCCAATAATAAATGACCAATTACTTTTTCAGTTAAAAAAAAAATCTCTATGAATTAACAGACATAATGGAAGAGACAAAGAACTCCCAACTACACCATTCACACAATCATACTTGCTACCTCATGACTGATGATTGCTAGATGATTACTTTATAAATACCTCTGGTATTCAGTTAAGATACAGCAATAAAGTATGTCATGGCATTAAAGTTAGCTATTTTAGCCATCAGAGAGAAATACAATAAGCTACTCTCTCTATATAAGTCAAAAGAGTGGTGAGTCTTCAAAGTATACATTAATTAGAAGGAGTTTGCTTGAACGCACTGTTTACAAGCGTGTAGAACTGTAGGCTTTTGGCCTCCAATTAAATATATTCTCTTGGAGTTTTTTTTTTAACTTGACTTAAACAGTTCCCATTTACTTTCTCTTTGCACTCACTGTCTGGCCAGATTAAATACCCTGACACCTGCCCAGTGCTGTTTTTTCCTGAAGTGGGAGAGTGAATAGTACTTTTCCTTCTCCCTGATGACAATGTTTTTGCAGCTGCTTTTCTTGGCTATTTTGTCAGTCCATGTTCTTTCTTTTCCATTAAATAAAAAGTAAATATTTTTACTTGTTTTCAATTTTCATTCACTGTATTTTACTTTTTTGTTAAAGAAACTGATCTTATCTTGACAAAGAGCTATATCTTTAATACCTAACATAACACTGACTGCATGTAAGAGATTCTATAAATTCTGAATGTTTAAGTAAATGCAGTCTTGTGCTTATGCACTCACTACATAAAAAACAGCAAATGCAGCACTCAGAGTTTAAAATATTCAGGAATCTCTGCTAAAATCTTACTTATCTAACTTCATAAGCCATTGTGATGTTTCTGAAGGCACAGAGATCTCATTTCCTTGTTAGTTTGTGGGACAATTTAAATTACTGATGATTTGTACCTAATAACACAGAAACACTCAAGTTAATCAGAAATAGAGTGAGTACCCATTTTGCGTGATAAAGCCTGCTGTCTTCTCTGCACAAATATGCTACTAATTCACAGTGAGAACTGCAAGATATTTCTCCAGCAGGGTTGCTGGACTTGAGCTGATGTATTTCACTCTCTAGATTTCTCTGTTGGTGAGGATGGGGAAGGAGTGAGATGAGCATTTAATCTGTAGTTACAAAACAGTCACATCTACCTGATTACAGTGAATCTTAAAAAAGTGATGCTGAGCTCATCAGTAACATGTACCAACTATGCAGTCATGCTCACCCCAGGTTTTTATAATTCGAATACTGCTTGTGAGTACAAAGTACTACTGTGGACTTTAAATGCTTTCTCTTCTTCAAAAGTTATGCCAGCCTAATTGTTTTCTGTCTGAGACTGATGATATCACTTGATACACCGTGTTTCAGTTAGAATGTCCATATTTTTATGGAGTAAAGAAAAAGGCATTTTGGGAAAGAAAGGAACTGCAAAACTGAACATTTTACCTAGAAGTATCTCAGGAAGAAGCCATACTCATTTTTTTTTTTTTTTAACTTCATCTTTGTTCCACTGAGAATACTGTGAACCACAGAGATGTATGCATTCATATATTAACGTGAAATAAAATGTCTGATAATCAACAAAAATGTCTAAAGAGTAGGAACAATGCTGCTTAATATATGCTTTTCTCCCTCAGTGATAAGGCATGAATGCTTAAAGACGGGACTCTCCCAAGGCTATAAGTGAAAAACCGAAAGACATCTTAGGAATAAAGCTCCAGGAAATGAGATCAAAGTTTCCATATACTTTCTCACATGTCCCACCATTCCATTTTAAAACAACACAACTCTTAATTTGTCTTTCTTGTTACTAAAGGACACACAGTAGAATTCTTATGGAAACACTGCAATAAGACAACTGCCTATCCCAGAGCATGAATTTATGCTATAGCAGAAGCACAATACATTCTAACATAGAGATTCTTCTGTGCTGTCAAACGCAAATCTGAATTCTTACAATTATCAAGGAAAGTTGGTCTTACAGACTATCATTTACAGTCAAATGTGTTATGGTTTCTGGCCTGATGTTGTCCTCTGGGAGATCTAAAAAGAAGAGTACAGTTATACTTCTTTGTATATAATTTTATGTGGGAATGAAAATTGGTGCAGCCACTGTGGAAAATAGTATGGAAGTGCCGCAAAAACTGAAAATAGAACTACCATATGATCCAGCAGTTCCACTCCTGGGCATATATCTGAAGAAAACAAAAACACTAATCTGGAAAGACACATGCACCCTGATGTTCCTAGCAACATTATTTTCAATAGCCAAGATATGGAAGCAACCTAAGTGTTCATCAACAGATGAATGGACAAAGATGATGTGGTATACATACACACAATGGAATACTACTCAATCATAAAAAAATAAATTGCATTTTGCCATTGGTGACAGCAGGAGTGGACCTGGGATGTACTATGCTTAGTGAAATAAATCAGACAAAGATAAATACTATATGTTAACACTTATAAGTGGAATCTGAAAAATAAAATGAATGAATGTAACGAAACAGACTCACAGATACAGAAAATGAGCAAGTAGATACCAGTGGGGAGAGGAAGGATGGGAGGGCAAGATGGGGTAGAGGATTAAGATGAACTGACGAGTATAAAATAAGCTAAAAGATATATTTCAGCACAGGGAATATGGTCAATATTTTATAAGTTTATATAAGGTAGCACTATGTTGTACACCTGAAACTGGTGTCTCAGATGGTAAAGAATCTGCCTGCAATGCAGGAGACCTGGATTCGATCCTTGGATTGGGAAGATCCCTTGGAGAAGGGAATGGTAACCCCCTATAGTATTCTTGCCTGGAGAATTCCATAGACAGAAGAGCCTGGCAGGCCATAATCCATGGGGTCACATAGAATTGGGCACAACCAATACAACAAATCAACTATACTCAATTAAAACAAATTATAAATATAGTATTCTCACATTTAAGTATGGCTGACATTTTTAATTTGCCAACTGATGTCACATTCTAAGAACTGGTATTTTTAGGCCCACAATAAATATCAGGAGAAAAATTCTCCTTTATATTTAAGATTACAAAAATAAGTGATTTATTACATCACAAAAAGAATTCTAATTCCCTGCCCAAATTATAACTAGATATACCTTAAAATCATTTGTCTTCATGCATTTTTTTCCAAATGAATATAGCTAGAATTTCCTTTTTAAAAATCACAAACTTGACTTTTTACTAATTTAAATGCAAAACACCTGTAAATTTTTGTCTAAGATGCTTTGTCTGATCTTCTAAATTAATAGTAATAATATGTTTTGAAGTGGAACACAAGAAATACTGAAATAAAAGAAGTAAAACACTTTATTTTTTAAGTTAAGTATTTTCATTCTCTCTCATTTTAGTTTGGGACAAAATATTTTCCAGTATAATGTATGTAGCTAACCAAAGTTTTAAATGCTTGATGTAAATTTCCAGTTTAAAAAATAAACTTAAGGTGAAATTTAGTATGTAACTCTATCAATGACTTTTCATCTAAATTGTCCAACATTTTAATTTTTGTTAAAATTATTAACATACTTTGGATTAACATATGATAAAACAAAATAGTAAACTATTAGCATGAAAGAAGAGAATGACTCAAATATACATTGATAAAGTATATTGTATGTCATTTTAAAAGACTTTCCATGGATCATGAGCAATACAGGCAACAGTAACCTGAGTCAAACTTTCAACCAAGATTTGTAAGAAGTTACCAATAAGTTTTCTGCTTCAAGTTCTTGTTTTATTATTGAAATTAGAGAGACTTGAGAGCTAGAATATAAGCAGAAAGTATTTGGTTTGGTGCACATAGGTCACAAAAAGATTATGAAGATAAAGCTTACAGAGGTTTTGTCTTCCTAAAATCAGGAAACAGGACAACTAGAAAACGTCTGTAACTAGACACACAATAACCTTAAAATGCTTGTTCCTCCAGATTTCTTTTAAAAACACAGTAACATAAAAAACAACAACAACAATAAAATTATTCTTAGCATCTATTCAAGTTTTACTATACACAATTGTACTGAAATCATGCATTCACAACTTGTTCATAAAACATCAACTTCCTCTTTTTTATTTCATCTTTTTTTCCCCCTTGTGTTTGTTGGAGAAGGATGCCCTCAGGCACTTATTCAATTAGTTGATAGTCAACCATCAGAAACTAAAACAACATATTTGAAAAACAGCCATAGCTACATATTATATTCAAAATCATATGAATGATCCCTAAATTACTAGAGATTGTCTATTCTGTGCAAAATGGAAAGTTACATGCTGAGAAATGAGAACAGCATTTGGGCAAATCTGGCTTACAACAAATGTATTTATATCCAGTGTGTGCAAATATGAACTGCTTTAAAGTCAGGCTTTGTTTTAGAAGACTGCTTAGAGAGCTTGCAAAGTACCTGTGTCTTAATTGTGAAAATTTTGCTGACAAAGGAGGAATTCATATTATTAAAAGTGTTGTGGAGAAAGCCATGAAGTAATCAAAGGTTGTAATAATACTAATGAACAGTTTAATTTAGAGGAAAATGTGTGGGCGGGTGGGTAGCAAGAGAAGGGAAATAGAGCCAGAGGAGCATGGCTGAGGCCTTCTGAGGTCAGGAGTGTTTGACATGCAGCTGCCTACTTAAGAATAATAACACAGAAAACTGTTCTCAGGATCATGGTCTCTCCTCTAAATCTTATTAAATGTTTTATAGTTAAATGCTAAGAACTGAAGAAAGCATTAATACAGAGAAATGCATGAGAACATTAAAATATATGGGGGCATGTATTTCAATTCAGTTGGTAGTCAGAATTTTACAAGACATGTCAACACAGAAACTGCCAACAAAGTCATAATTAAACTATTAATAATATAAACAAATTAGACTCCTTGTTTAGTTAAGATGGGGTTAGACAAGCAAACTAAAATTAAACACTAGAATGACATGAAATTTTTCCGTGAGTAATTTCAAGGAAGAG
This sequence comes from Cervus canadensis, assembly GCF_019320065.1. Lineage (NCBI taxonomy): Eukaryota > Metazoa > Chordata > Mammalia > Artiodactyla > Cervidae > Cervus > Cervus canadensis. The sequence continues at coordinate 18,610,713 of NC_057388.1, forward strand.
CACTTACAGTTCCTAAGACTATTGAGATTGACTCTAAATCATTTACTTTAACAACATGTGAAGTGCATTTTAATGTAAATAAATACATGAAAAGATCAAATTGAACAAAATTTTCAAAATATATAATCATTCATTTTAACTATAATTGAATATAAGGTCAAATAATCTATACATTAAAACTTTGTATAACAGGTTAACATGTTATATTACCATTTATAGAATGAAGTTGACACCATAAAAAAAGAAATAAAAACTGTTAAAATCTCTCTTACAGTTTAAATAAAACATTGTCCTTAGTCTAAAATTCTCCAGAAAAAAACTTTTAGTGGAAGAAGTAAACTCTAACATTTACCTAAACAAAATTCTGATTTTTGTTTTTTTAGTATCTATATTTCTTAAAATAAAAAGGATTTTGGATTTTGAAAAAACAGAATTATTTTGTGTCATAATAACAGGACAGCATGGAAGACTTTGTTTTGTACTGTTTAAGGGAGAACATGTGACTAGGGTAAACATATTTAATTAGCTGGCATTCTCAAGACAGGAGTCAGCCTTATGAAAAACAATGTTGCAAATATAATATAGTAATTAAACTGCATTAAAGTAAAAGAAGTTATCTAATACATATTTTTGAAAATCCTTTACCTGTCTTCCATTATTTATTCTGTGAAAATCTTTAAGACAAAGAATCCTTCACAAGAACACAGAAAAGAGAGAGGAAAGTTTATTGTTATGTATGATATGTATAGAAGACATACATCTTATGAATTTTAAAATTTACTGTCCAGAGCATCAGAAGAAGTTGCCCACAGATATTTCTTCAAGAAAGGCAAACCCATACTTTCTGTCAAGCACTGTATCAAACTCATTCACAGTAATTCATTTTTCCCTTTCTATAAACCCATCAGATTTCTTGCTGAAATCAGATTAAAGCTCCAAGAAAGGTTTACACCAGCCTCATTTTACCTCTGTGGTTGCCAACCTTTCATAATGTGGTAGCCGAAGAAACATTAAGGGATGGAGGGAGAAAGGCAACAAGCTTTTAGTGGAAAAAATATTTTAAGTTTTTTCCTCTCTGTAATTTCCTCTCTTGAAATCTCATTTCTTTCCTTTCTTAGAGCTCTCCCTTTCTCTTAGGCTCCTTCTTTCTAAGGTCACAGTTTTTCAAGCTGTACTCCATATTGTAGAACTCCAAACACTGCCCAAGTTTGGGCTCTTGGAACGTGATCCATGAAGACTGCGAGACCCATCTCTCCATGGCTAAAACACTCCTCATTTTCTTGCACTGAATTATGCCAAGTGTTTCATGTTCAAGATTTCATATTTCCTAAAAACCCCAATAACTATATGCCAAAAGTTCCCCAAATCTAAAATATAGACGTATACTAGTTACAAAGAAAATAAAGCTACAGCGGCAGATGAAAATTAACTGAAGATGGAGTTTAAAGCATTGAATCTCAGACCTGGCTGAACATCAGAATCACTTTATGATTTTAAAAAAATTGCAGAATCCCAGACTCCTTCCACATCCATTAAATCAGAACCTCTGAGGGAGATATTTCGTCATTAGTAATTCTCCTAGAGCTCCTAAGGTGATCCTAACAGTCGGCAAGGTTTGAGAGCTACTGATATTAAATCAGAAACAATAAATAAGTGGGTAATTGAGACTAAAAGAAGAACCTTGTTTCTTGAGTTTGTAAGCAGTGGTAACTGGATGAGGATATGGATCTGTGAAGAGTTTTTAAAGATGAGAGATATTTTAACATACGTACACATGCTGATGAGCAAGAATCCAGCAGAAAGGGAGAGATTGAAGGTATGATTATAGAAAAGGGAAAATCCACCCTTAAGGTCTCAGAGACTGAATCAAGTGTTGGGATTTGGACCACTGGAGAAGGAACTGACACCATAAAGAGAGCATCTTCTTTCCCTCCTATAAAGGAGGAAACATGGGAAATATGGGCCCAAAGCAAGCGTATAAGGGTTGGAGAAGGTGAGAGCATCCCAATAAAATGCTTTCTCTTATTTCTCTAAGGTAGGATTTGAAAATACTTCGGTGGGGGGTGGTAGTGAACCTGCCTTATAAACAATACATATTTTCCAGGTTATGAGGTAATAGAAAATACATATGTATTGATTTTTGCCTTTGGTTCCTGGCACAGAACCCCTGAAACCCTTGTAACATCCTAAGTGAAAAGAATACTAGGAGAATCTCCTGTTCTAATATTGTCTTTGAACCCATTCCTCACACAGGGCTCTGAAACCCTTGTAAAAATTTTAAGTGATAAGAGTATTAGAAGTATCCTTTGTTTTATTGACACAACTCTGAATAGGGTCCTGGATGACTCCTGAATGGATGGGGGTCACCAGAAAGACCAAGCTCTGATTATAAGCTTGGGATTTTTGAGTCCCACCCATCAGCCTCCAGAGAGGGGACAGGGGCTGCAAATTTAAAAATAACTGATCGTGCCTATATGAGGCTTCCCAGGTGGCCCTAATGGTAAAGAAGCCACCTATCAATGCAGGAGATACTGGTTCAATCTCTGGGTGGGGAAGATCTCTTGCAGGAGGGCATGGCAACTCACTCCAGTATTCTTGCCTGGAGAATCCCATGGACAGAGGAGACTGGAGGGCTACAGTCCACCAGGTCGCAAAAAGTCAGATACAACTGAAGTTACTTAGCATGTAGACACACAAGGCTAAACTAATTTATGTGTTAGAAGTAAGAAGATGGTTACTCATGCATGAAAGGGGCTTCAGTTTTGTTCAAAACCAAACCAAACCAAAACAAAACAATGCATATAGCTGCATATCTTTTATTATTAGCCTAAGTATTTTTACCTTATTCTTAGCCATTTCTATAAAAATAATCTATTTTTTCTTAATAAAACTAAGTTTTAAAACCTATGAAAGTTAAAAAGTTTCCCAAATCAAAAAATTTTAAGTAATTGTTCTCTACTAATTATATCTTTCAGCATTTATAACAAGATTATGTGATAAGTATGAAAAATGTTTATCATGTCTTATCTTGAAAATATTCAGTAGTTCTCTATTATCTACAAGGGAAGGCTTGTGGGCTTTTTCTTTTTCCTGACCTGACATTTTAAAAATTGTACACAAAATGGACCTTCATTTGTCTTTCAAGATTCAAATCTTTTCACTCATTATTTCATTCATTTGCACATTAAGAAACTACTGATTGAGATTATGTCCCAGGCACCATTTTAGAAGTTAATCTCTATAGAGGTAAACAAGACACACAGTCCCTTCATCCAATGGGATCACAATCTAATGGAAATTTACTGATAATAAAAAGAAACTAAATACACGGGGTCTACACTCCTCATCTCTGACCCCTAGCCCCACCACCACTTATTCATGGCTAGTGGAAAAAATTTAGAAGATGCTTTTGTTCTGCTCTTAGCGATTCAGCGATATGCCGCTGAAACTGATTCTAACTAATACAAGTGTTAAACATGGTAAATTTAAGAAGGGAGAGAAACTCTTACAAGGTAGTCAAAGTTATTCAGGAACTTGTATGAAATATCCCAGTTCTACCACATGAAGGTATTCGAGAAGCAGGACTAGATTCCAATGATTCTCTTGTAGGTCCTGATTCAGAAGCCACTGTTAGCTGCCTTTATTCTTATTTTAAATTAATTCCCAGATGTGATATGTGGTGCGAAAAAAATGATGCACTACCTAACAAATACATGCAGAAAACTATAAAATTAGCATGTGGGTTATAGTCCTCAGTCACTGAAAATCCCTATCAATCCCCCTTGCAAAGAAAAAGTTATTTTAGACCAGAAGGTATTAGGTAAGTTTCCCTTAAGACCAAGCTTCAGAATATGTCAAACTGTCTCTACCACATTATATTCATTATTGTTCTAGTCATTCAGGATGTCGTAACAAAGCATCAGGATCTGAGTGGCTTAAGCAATAGACATTTATTTTCTCACAGTTCTGGACGCTGGCAGTCCAACACCAGAGTGCCAGCGTGGTCAGATTCTACAAGTCCCTCTCTTCCAAGCTTGCAAATGGCTGCCTTCTATGTCCCCACATGGACTGCAGGGAGAGAGAAATCTCTCTTATAAAGGCCACCAAGTCTACAGGTTTAAGATTGCACCATCATGACCTCATTTAACTTTAATTACCTCCTACAAGCCCTTTCTCCACATATAGTTTTATTAGCATTAGTCACACTGTGAGTTAGAGCTTCAATATATGAATTGGGGTTGGGAGTGGTGCACAGTTCCATCCACAGGACTTTTACTTTATGTTTAGAATATACAGGTAAAGCCACAGAACTAGTGATGGCAGCAATATAACTATTTTCATGTTTTAAGATGTTAATAGGCCCAAGTGTTAGGGGTTAGCACACAGTCTTTTGTACTTACACTTTCACATCCACAGATTCAACCATGAACTGTGTAGTACTTTAGTACATATTTATTGAAAAACATCTGCATAGAAGTGGCCCTGCACAGCTCAAACCTGTATTGTTCAAGGGCTAACTGTACTTGGAAATGAAATAAGCTTCATAAAAAGAATACTTTCTTTGATGACCTCTGGAGACATAGCCAATGAACTGATCTTGACTTTAGTTTTGGTTTAAGCATCCCTCAGCTTGACTCAACTTGAGACAGGTTTCCTTCTGACTATAAGGTACCTCAGACGGTAAAGAATCTGCTGGCAATGCAGGAGACTCAGTCAATCTCTGGGTCGGGAAGATCCCCTAGAAAAGGGAATGGCACTCTACTCCAGTATTCTTGCCTGGAGAATTCCAAGGATAGAGTCGCCTGGGGGCTACAGTCAATGCGGTGGCAAAGAGTTGGACATGACTGAGCGACTCACACTCATTTTCGTAAGCCTCTGACTTTTTTCAGTTTAGAAAAGTGACAAGAGTTCTCTTACTTTAGAAAACTTGCTATTTTATATTCTTTCTCTGCCCCTTTGAGATATAAATCTTCTCCCAGCCTCTTGCCAGTTTTATGACCCAGAATGTCTCTCTTGACCCAGAATGTCTCTGGAAAACATGGAAGCCATCCCTTTGACCTATTTTCAACCAGAAAGACAGTGCTCCAGTTGGTAGGTAGAAGCCATAATCACCAGTTTGCAAATAATTGGCCTAGTCACTCTGACCAAACTCCTCACTACTACGTACATCTCTCACTAGTTTTTCACTGGCTCACTTCATGGCTTACAATTTCCTCCAGACTTTTGTTTGAGCACAGCTGAGTTCCATCTCCCTTCCCTGGCCACTGCAACAGTCTTCAACTGAGTCTTCCCTGTCTAATCATCCAGTCCAATTTTCCTTCACAGCTGTGAACAAAAATATGGACATAATCCATAAGATACACAAATTATGGTAAATCCTACAGTCTTATCTTACTGAGCAGCACATTTTATAGTTGTCATCAGATGTATAAAAACTTACACATTTTACCAAGAGGAAACTGAGGCTACAAAAATGAGAGTGAACCTGATGAAAGTTTGAGCTGAGATTTTCTCCTTCACTATGAGGAACATGCTAAGCTAATCAACCAGTTCTGCCAGAAAGGTAGACTAGATAACTTTACTCAAGGTTTAGAAAGAAATGCTATAAGAATAGCTTTATATAGTTTATTTATATAGTCTATTATTTAAAATCTAATAATACCTACTGTCCTAATTTTAACATTAGATGAATTTTAATATATAATTACCTGAAAAAGAAACATCTTGAAAATGTTTATGCAAAGGATATTAATTAATAAAAAACAAAGACTTCTGGTCTTGACTTTTGTTTCTCTTATCAAAAATAAGTCGTTTAGTCTTCATAATGCCAGAATTTGTCTAAAAACACCCTTATTGACAGAAAAAAATGACAGTCTCCCTTCTGTTGATTTATTCCCCTGCTCTAAATTTTGTCCCCACACCAGAAACATACATTAATTTAATTTTCATAATTAAAACAATGAAAGTAATAAAACAAAGAAAATATTGCTCTAAACTTAGGTTTATTTTCTCATTATTCAAGGTCAAATACAACAACCAAACAAACTTCAAGTTAAATATAAGAAATGCAATAAACCAATAACTTATAATTCTCTTAAGGGATATAAATTGTGAGGAGCTTTTTATATTTTAATGGGAAAAATAAATCTAACATGATGATTTAGAAAATGTTCCCACAAAACAGTATTCAGTAAATTATTCTACACTACCTCACATTTGTCACAAGGCATGGCTATTTTCCTAAGCATATTTAAATGCAATCCCAACAAACAATCTTATTTTCCAAACTGCTTTTTTTGGTCACATTTCATTTTAGCAGTGAGACACATCTCATTTGCTCCCTCATGAAAAGCTGTATTTTTGCTCTCTTCATTTATCTATAACCCATCTTGAGTCAACAAATTAATTCATCTGCTTTGCTTTTAAATTTTAAGTTGCTATTTGACATAGTTTTCTAGTTAAACTACTGAAAATTATTGTGTGCTCCCCAAAGTTCTTCAGTGTATATTCCACATTGGATCCAAGCACACATTTGGGGGAACATTCTCAAAGCACAAATTGCTATTTTATATAAGGTTTTTTTAAAGTATGCCCTTCAGTTGCTTGACAGAGAGACCAACTTTAACCTTTGTAATATTTATTTCCTTTTGCTTTGCAGAAGGAAGGTACACAGGATATATATGAGTGAACTGACTTTGTTCTGTCCTTCTCAATTATTTTCTCAATGTTACAGTCCACACACTTACACCAGTAATCAATTGGTTTCCTTTTACAGGGATGCTGCTGTTAAATTACTTTGAGGAAACTATAAGCAGGAGAAACTAGTTAGAAATTCAAAAGAATTCATTTGATCAAAAGTTTTCCTAAACGGGGTCTTACTAATGTTACTATTTCAGCATTCAGGTTAGTGGCTGACAATGTTAAAGGTATCCACCTTAAGATACTGAAGAATGACTAACAACGATTATAACCCTACCTACAGGCCAGTGTGCTACTGGGACATTCACATTATTTGGTAAGGTAGTTGGAAAGCCACATGTAAGAGGTTAAAGAAAGGAACTTTTCTGGTGGTGCAGTGGACAAGAATGCTCCTGCCAATGCAGGGGACACAGGTTCGATCCCTGGTCTGGGAAGACTCCACACCCCTCAGGGCAAGCCCATGCACAACTACCAAGCCCATGCTCCAGAGCCCAGGAGCTGCAATGACTGTGCCTGAGTGCTGCAACCCCTGCGGCCTGTGCGCCCAGAGCCTATGTATGCTCCACAAGAGAAGCCAGCAAAGTGAGAAGTCCCTGCGCCACAATGAAGAGTAGCCCCCACTTACCACAGCTAGAGAAAGCCCATGTGCAGGAATGAAGACCCAGCACAACCAAAAATAAGTTTTAAAAAATGACCAGTAAAAAAAAAAGAGGTTAAAGGAAGTCTCTGTATTATTTGTATCTAAGGAAGCCACCAGATATAATCTCAGGTTTCACAGTACAACCTTTTTATAAGTTGTCTTCAATTATATAAAATGATGCTCATGGAGTAGAGTTTAAAACCATTCCCTTAACATGAGACAAAATTGACACTAGTGGAACTGGTCTACCTGAACAAGAGTTCTTCAGATTCAATAATATTCCCAAACCAGTTATTTTATACTCCAAGCTGAATTCTATTGGCATATCTTCGTGAAGGGACCTAAAACTGCTTTTCAAAGTGGTGATATATGCATATTGTATACTTAGACATCATAGGAAAAGACTCAGCCGGTATGGACAACCTGTATAATGCCACTGCATATGGCTTTGATTCACTCTGTCATAGATGTGATACGGAAAATGGATCATGAGGCATTGATGATTTCAGAAATGGAATATGGTAACAAAACAAGAGAGGCTAGGGCCATGAAAAATGACCCTTTCGGAACAGACAAGAAAATCACAAGCAGTAATTATGCAGACAATTTATACATAAGGCAGAGGAGCACACCCACTTAGAATAAGCTCATTAAGTCACAAGACTTTGACAGTACTATGAGAAAAGGTAACAATGAGCTGAACATCAAATGGATTTCACAGACAACTTCAATCCCTATTTAGGCCCTGTGAAGCCCAAATTACTCCTCATGCTGTTGAAAATTCACCTGAGGCTTATTCTCCAGCTCTACTCACTTTCATAGCTGGCAACATGACAGCATTGCCCACTACGTCACCTGGAAAATGACCTATTCTCCTCTCCCCCAAAACATTCTCTTTCCTTGAACTCTTTAGCACATGCTCTCTCTGCACATGAGCAACTACACACTGCCTAGTGTTGAACAGAGGCAATTAAGAATCTCAAATGGGTTCATCCTGGATTTAGGGTATCCCTAAATGCAGTGATGGTCTCTTTCTAAGAAAAAGGCTGAGGGAGACTTGTAACACAGACACTCTCAAGACAGAAGGCACGGTGAAGACAGAGGTGGAAACTGGAGCACTGCAATTACAAGCAAAGCAACATCAAGGCTGGCCAGATGCCATGGGGAACCAGGAGATAGGCAGGGACTGGATTTTTGTTAGAGTCTCCAGAAGGAAGCATCCCTGCTGACACCTCGATTCTGGACTTAGAGTCTCCAGAACTGGGAGAGAATAAATACTGTGGTTTTAAGCCACCAAGTCTGTGGTTGTTATGGCAGTCCTAAGCAACTATCACCCAGAGACATGTCTTCCCTCTTCATGGATGGTCTCTGCTTCAGGTCTGCCTAAAAGCCTCCACAGAGGAAAAGCCTTCTTTGCCCAAACCATTAAAATAGATCTCTAGACCTATCAATCTCTATCACCGTATCCTATTTTTACAGCCTTCACCAAAAGTTACAATTACATACTGATGTGTTCATCTACTTACTGTCTTTCACACTAAACTATAAATTCTATAAAGGCTCATTTTTATTTTCTTTGTTCAATTACTCTCAGTATGTCCAGCAACTCATACATAGCTAGTGCATAGTTGGGTTCAAAAGTCGCTGTGGAATACATAAATATATTCATAAATGTGTTTATTTATTTATAAATAATCTATTTATTACTATAAATATTATTTACAAATAATCTATTTATAAAATCATTCAGGCTTCCCAGGTGGCACTAGTGGTAAAGAGTCCTGCCAATGCAAGAGATATAAGAGATGTGGGTTTGATTCCTGGGTCAGGAAGATCCCATGGAGTAGGAAATGGCAACCCACTCCAGTATTCTTGCTTGGAAAATTACATGGATGGAGGAGCCTGGTGGGCTACAGTTCAAAGGGTCCCTAAGAGTCAGACACAACTGAAACGACTTAATACAATACAAAAAATTATTCACCAATTTACAAATTAAAGCATACACACAACATTCATGAGCACAGAATTTACTAAAGAATGGAAGACAGAGATAAATTATATCATCCACTGAACAGTACAAGTAACTTCAAGTCCTAGCTATCGCCATTCTCAAAATCCCTTTTGGGAGTGCCACAACTATGGGTTTCCTTAGCCTTCCCTCACGCAGCGCTCAATCTCCTTTTTTCTTTAACTTATGTTTTTTATTTCTGGTCCCTTCTCTGTTATTTCATCTCCTCCCCACACCCAACTCTTGGGAATAAAATAAATTTCTATTTTATGCAGAGGAGTTTTATTCTCTAATTTTCACCCTAAACATGATACATTTTCCCTTGTTTTTAAACATCTATAGCTTGCTTTTTATACATCAATGACTGGACTGCTGCTGAGAAAAAAAATATTCACACTTGGAAACAAGGCAAAGGGAAAACAGTTTAGCTTTTGAGTATCACACTGCAGCATTCTTTAACCAGACTAAGGAGAATATGTGTTTGACATATTCATTAATTAAAAGCCCAGAGGAGGTAAAGTTACCAGTTAACTGGTAGATTTTCATCTGATAGTGATACAAATGACTTGTCTGGTAGAAAAGGTAACCCCAAGTTCATGAGCCACTGCCCAGGTGGCTTAGTAAAGAATCTGCCTGCTGGTGCAGGAAATGCATTCGATCCCAGGGTCAGAAAGATCCCCCGGAGAAGGGAATGGCAACCCTCTTCAGTATTCTTGCCTGGAAAATCCCTTGGACAGAGGAGACTGGCAGTTACAGCCCATGTGGTGGCAAAGAGTTGGACACAACTGAACAAATGTCCCTGCAGGACATTAATCAGTCATGTAACTAACCTAGCCATTCTTTCCCAATAATCTTTCTCTGATGCCAACATAGCTCTCTTCCTATAATCAGTTGCATAAATGTTTGGCATGTACTCATCCTGGGAGTCATATCATGGACTGTAAAAAAAAAAGGCAGTTTAGCAATTGTGAGTGCTTTAAAAACATTAACTTACCAATTACTATTTACCAAAAAAAAAAAAAAATGTTTAAGGAACTAAATTTTTTTCCCTCTAAACTGAGTTGTACTGCCAAGCCTTGGGATATCACCTTAGTAACTTTCCCACACCACTTACCTAGCATTAAAGAGTTTAGAAAATGAATAAGGCAAAAGAGAAAATGCTTTACCCCTGAGTAGTAGACCAGACTTTCCCTACATTCCCACTTTCATTTTTTTTTTTAATTAAAGTCAAACTTACTCAAAAAGAGCAGTCACACAGAAGTCAGGGAACTGTTCTCTCATTCACACTGACAGTGTATTACAGAGACAGCTATTCAGCATGGCCTGAACTCATCATGTTGCTGTCCATCACTCCCACGGCTTCCACAACCAAAGTCATCCCTGGGCAACAGGTGCAGAAATGGCACTAGGTCGGGTACAAAGTGTATGGCAGGCCATCTTCTTTAAATATTCATTTTGGAAAAACATTGCTGAAGCTTCAAGTAAAAATAATCTCAAGTAAAGCCATTGGCAGATTGATGACACTCTGCTTTTACCATCTTTGCTATTTAAATTAGAAGGGTCATAATCAAACCTAAGCTCTTCAGGTTATCTAGTACACAGGCACTTACACACATGCATACATTTAAACACAGCAATAATATTACATAAGTAATGTGTAGTTATATTAACTTACAGTAGACTATCAATTTGACTTTGTTAAACTTGAAGATTACAGAAAAGATACTTCAATAATGTTATTGATTCTTTTAAAAAATTTTAATGTCACACTGATCATCAAAATATCTACTGTCCTTCACTTAGCATTTGTTTTTAAAATAACGGAGACAAAAAAGCTAATATGTAGCTGTATTAGGACATCAGATAAAGAACTGACATTATTAACAGATGAAAGTGTGAGTTGTGTGTGTACTCACACATGCTATGTATCTATATTTTTTGCTGTATACAGATTACTAAGGATGAAATTTAAGCATTTATTTATAAAATATATTTTATAGTAATTTTTCTTGATGAATTATAATATTCAAGCACTAATATGAAAAATCATTTTACTCTCTATGGTTTCACATACAATTGTGGGTCATTTACAGAACAGAATCAAACATACAAAGTCATGTTAATATAGAGTATATAACAATATTTCACTATTCAGTAAAGAGATTCTGTAAGCAGAAAGAACAGAAGGTATGGCTTGTTTTTGCTGTTTTATTGTTAACTTGCTTTAGTGACATTTAGCCTGGGTAATAGTATCATAGGATATTTTGTGTGTTTTTTCAAAGTCTTATCTGCTTATCTACAGCATCCTTTTTGAAGGGAAGTCTTCAATTACGAGAGCTTGCAAATAGGCACATGAGGGTTCTTTCCTCTAAATCACAGAATTGCAGCTGTGTAAGTGTTCAAACCAGTAACTAATTAATCAGCACAATAGGGACCATTCAACAGAAAAGCCAAAAAAGCCCTAAACAGTAATTATACACATAGGATATCTGCCAGTAGTTTCAACATGGCTTTGATCAACCATATGCTGCTCTATTCCTCCTCAGCACCAAGGGCCACCAGAGCAAGCCCCAAGGGTACTCCCAAAAGACCCAAAGATTTGGTAGACATTAAAAAGAAAGAAAGAAGGGCAGGTAGAAAGGAGAGAGGGAACAAAAGTGTTAAGAAGGAAAGAAAAATAAACTGGAAAAGGATGAGAGATCCAACTAATGACACACACTGAAAGAATGATTTTCCAATGCCAGCCTGATGTCGTTTTCATAAAAATGTTCACGCCTGCCTGGCTGTTACATAAAACTAAAACTACAAATCTCTCCATTCTTTATTCAAGAGACAGTAAATAAAAATACTGTAGGCTTTGTACATGGACTTTTTATCTGTTACACATAAAGAAGACACTATTTTTCATTTTGCTGAATAATAGCAGAAAGACCAGAAGAAAATGTAGACATTTAACTAAATCCTGTTACTAGAAAATGTGGGCAGAGGGACTTCCCCAGAGATCCAGTGGTTAAGACTACATGCTTCCAATGCAGGGGGCATGGGTTCGATCCCTGCTTGGGGAGCTAAGAGCCCCACATGCAACATAGCGTGGCAAAAAAAGTGGGTACAATAACCAGCAAGAATCAGCTCTCCCTTTCTCCTTATCCCTTGAATTAATCAGAAAATTCTATATGTATCAGCAAACTGGTCTGTGTACAGAATACAAATTAGTTGTGTTTTTCATAGTCCCTTCATTACTCAATGTATTATTTAGACCAAGTATCAGGCAGTCTGCTAGATGATTGATACATATGCTGAATAAAACCTTGTACTGATGGAACACAGAGCTTATGTCAACAGGTATTAAGCTAATAATTCATCACTAATATATAAATGTATATTTAAAATCTTGATGACTACTATAAAGTGTTAGGACAGCAGTTAAACATTAAGATAATAGTTACTGGGGTGGAGGACACTCTTCCATATGTGTATTTACTTCACATTAAGAAGTTTTAAAATATTGGTAAATCTCAGTGGAAATGTCAATTAGGCAACTGGATCCATAAGTCTGGGTTTTTAAAAAAATGCTCTGTATTAACAGTATAAATGGTCAGATTCATGCATGGAGGTGGTATTTAATATCACAGAAGTAGATAAAAACTTCTGCTGTCCTCCAATGCTGTCCTCATAAGAACTATTTACATGTTAAATTTTAGTGTTAATCAAGGATAAGTTACTTAACATTTCAATTCCATTTTTAGTCAATGTGCTATTCAAATAAAAGTCATATTTAGTGATTTCCACCTTTGCTTCCAAGTGCTATCAATGGAACTAAGGTAAATTTTTTTGTCATTTATTTTTATTAGTTGGAGGCTAATTACTTTACAATATTGTAGTGCTTTTTGCCATACATTGACATGAATCAGCCATGGATTTGCATGTGTTCCCCATCCCGATCCCCCCTCCAGCCTCCCTCCCCATCCCATCCCTCTGGGTCATCCCAGTGCACCAGCCCTGAGCACTTGTCTCATGCATCCAACCTGGGCTGGTGGTCTGTTTCACCCTAGATAATATACATGTTTCGATGCTGTTCTCTCAGAACATCCCACCCTCACCTTCTCCCACAGAGTCCAAAAGTCTGTTCTGTACATCTGTGTCTCTTTTTCTGTTTTGCATATTGGGTTATCGTTACCATCTTTTTAAATTCCATATATATGCATTAATATACTGTATTGGTCTTTATCTTTCTGGCTTACTTCACTCTGTATAATGGGCTCCAGCTTCATCCATCTCATTAGAACTGATTCAAATGAATTCTTTTTAACAGCTGAGTAATATTCCATGGTGTATATGTACCACAGCTTCCTTATCCATTCATCTGCTGATGGGCATCTAGGTTGCTTCCATGTCCTGGCTATTATAAACAGTGCTGCGATGAACATTGGGGTGCACGTGTCTCTTTCAGATCTGGTTTCCTCAGTGTGTATGCCCAGAAGTGGGATTGCTGGGTCATATGGCAGTTCTATTTCCAGTTTTTTAAGGAATCTCCACACTGTTCTCCATAGCGGCTGTACTAGTTTGCATTCCCACCAACAGTGTAAGAGGGTTCCGTTTTCTCCACACCCTCTCCAGCATTTATCGCTTGTAGACTTTTGGACAGCAGTGGAACTAAGGTAAATTTTAAAACAATGACATTTCTTGGTTATTTGAAATGAGGAAGGACTGATGGGGGACACTTTTCAATCCACTAACTACAGGTTCTTGGATTTCACATTATTGCAAGAAAAATTAAAAATCAAAAATAATATTTTTAAAATCAAAACTAACAAAAACAAAATTCAGTGGATAACATTTATTTCTTTTATTCCAACAAATATCTAAGAAAGTGAATGGTAAGAAAAAACAATGCTAAGAAAAGAGAGTTCCAAAATTATGAATACTCTTACAAAATTGGTAATGACTATTATTCCTGAGCACAAGCTTTGGATGGTTCAAGGACTGGGTTCAAATCCTGAAACCCTCATACACCTAGTAGCTCATACAAACTGTGTCTTTCAAAGCTTGAATTTTCCTACATGTGGAACACAGCTAATAATTCTTATTTGAAGGGTTAATATAAGGACTAGTTATATATGATAAGGTTAATAAAATATGAAGACTCAGTAGAGTCCATAGAATGATCACTTTTAATTTTACTTTAAAATTCCACTCACCAAGAATACCAAGATAAAAAGATAATTCATTTGACTTGGCCAAAACCAAGACTATACTTAATTGCTTCTAGTACTCAATGAAGTGATTCTTTTAAAATGTGAATATATTCTGGTATTTAGAGTTAAATATGATCTTAATTATTTTCATTAGAAGAAAAAAGGATAAATAAGATATACTTCTATTTATGAAAACTGTCCTATTCACTTAAAGATAACTAATGCTTTGTCAATTCTTAAATACAATATCTGACTGCACAGGCTATCCTGAAATATCCAGAATAAAACAGAAATAGCACAAAAACGGAATCTGAAATTGGAGAAAGAATTATATTTACGTTATTCTCTTTCTCCATCCATGACTCTCTTTAGACTGGCTAAGCAATCTTTAGAAACTATCACTATCCTGGTATTTTGCTTACCTCTAGACTTTTTGATCCCTAAAGCAAAAAAGATTGACACTTCTAAGACAGACTTTGATTATTTACTCTGTTTCACAGATAAGCAGGTCAAGACTATGTAAGTCAGATACAAAATCCCAACTATAATATATTCATCATCTTAAGAAACACTCACCAAAGAAGTTTCTCAAAAATTCTGAAAACCCCATGTCACACACACCCATATACCTTTCCAGATGAGATTTCTAGTTAATACGTATCCTGAAAATCACTCGAGTCACATTTACATACACATTTCATTTTTACCATGTGTTTAAATGATCAAGACATCCACCAAGGACTGAATATGCTGATATATGCAGCATGAATTCTTCTACATACCCTTGTGCAAACTCTTCTATCATTATGACAGTGTCCTCTTAGCAAAGGAGTTATATTTATCAAGATAAAGAATCATCTTGGTAAAGCTTTAATATACCAAAAATCTATATATTAATTATCCTAAACCAACACATTTCTAGGATTGACATTTCTAAACTGTGCTCTTGGCTAGTTCAAAGAACTAGTTACCATCTCTGATGAAATTCTTTGCCTTTTTGGTAATATTATCACCCGGACTGGTTTCCATCAACTCTTATGTTACTGATCTTTGCTGTCTGAAGTTCAGAATGATCAAGTTCACTACACTTCAAAACAGGAGATCAATATTAAAAGGCAGCATGCATCTGGGGTCCATGCTGAGTCACGCTATCAACTGATAAAGCACAACTTGTACAGGCACCAGCAGAAAGGTGGCCAGCAAAGAGGAAATACAGAAACTGCTGTTTTGTTCCTGAATGGCACTGAATCACTTATACATTTGAATCACTTCTTCTCATGCTTACAGCAGCTACTTGAAAATTACCTGCATAACTTTCATATGGACTGAGTTCAGTAGAACAGTTGCAAGTGTTTGGTGGTAATCCATTGACCCAATCAGAACTTTAAATCAGGTCAGTTAGTTCACCAAAACCAAATCTGTACAACAGATTAGTTTCAGTTCAGTTCAGTTCAGTTGCTCAGTCATGTCCAATTCTTTGCGACCCCACAGACTGCAGCACGCCAGGCCTTCCTGTCCATCACCAACTCCCAGAGTTTAGCGCAAGTCAATCCAAAATGGTCCAATTTTCAATTCTGATTTTAGTTCTCTAAAAACTAATATCTTTTCAATGTCTCTAATTGATATAATTGAGAACAGTTAGGAAAAAAGGATCCTGGGAAATTTGTCTTTATAATTCTTTTGGAGAATACAGGGAAAATGTAGAAGCGAGTATCAAGGATTCCAAATTTATAACAGAAAACTATCAGATGAAGTGCTAGTCTATGTATGGGAAAATAAAGCATTTGATCTATGAGAAAAATTGTTCTTCTTTATTCATAATCAAAGAATATCAAATGCTAACAAAGATTTAAAATAGCAATGAAATTTGGTGTTGTTTTTCATCATTGTCTAAAACAGCAAAAGTTGAGGAAAAAATGCAAATATTCACCTCCTGGAACATGACTAATCCAATCAATGGGATATTAGCCAACCAATGAAAATGAAAATATTGTAATTGAAAGAAATGAAGTAGATTGAAATTTTTAAAATATCTAACATACTTTTGAGAGAAAAACTGTAGAACAGGAAAGCTAGTATGATCACTTGTATGTAAAATATAACTTTAATACACAGAAAATCTAGAAGGATATATGTATGTATGTAAATATATACATGGGCAGAGATTGATATATGTATATATGTGTATATATACTTACATATATATATGTATTATACATGTATATATAAAAGTGTGTATATATATGTGTGTGTATATATATATATACACACACACACCATTCACTTGGTATAACTTATTTGTTACTAATACATCCTTTTATAATATAAAGAGATATTATTACATTTTCTATTTAGGTATAATTGGCATACATCATACAAGTTTCAAGTTTACAACAAAATAATTCAACATTTCTATGCATTGTGAAATGACCACCACCATAAAGTCTGTTAAGATCCATCACCATATATATTTACAGACTTTTTTCTCTTGTGGTGAGAACTTTTAAGATATATTCTCTCAGTATCTTTCAAATATGCAATATACTGTTGTAACATAGAGTTGCCATGCTAAAAATCACATCTGCATACCTTATTTTATAATTAGAAGCTTATACCTTTTAACTCCTTTCATCCATTTCACACAAGCCCCACACCCGTGCTTCTAGCAACCACCAGTATGTTCTCTGTATCCATGAGATTCGTTTTTGTTGTTTTGGTTTTCTTTTTATTCCACGTATAAGTGAGATAACACATTTGTCTTCCTCTGACTTACTTAGCCTAATGTCCTCAAGAGGGCTTCCCTGGCAGCTCAGTGCTAAAGAATCCTCCTACCAATGCAGGTTTGATCCCTCAGTTGGGAAGATCCCCTGGAGTAGGAAATGGCAAGCCACTCTAGCATTCTTGCCTGGGAAATTCCATGGACAAAGGAGCCTGGCTGGCTATACAGTCAGTGAGATAGCAAAAAAGTTGGACACAACTTAGCAACTACACAACAATGTTCTCAAAGTACATCCATGATGTTTTAAACAGAAAAATGTTCTTCTTATGGTTTAGTAGCATTTAGTAACATACATACCATATTGTCTTCATATATCCATTGATGAACAGAGGTTGTTTCCATAACTTGGCTGTGGTAAATAATGCTGCAATAAACATGTGGTGCAGATATCTTTTCAAGATAGTATTTTAATTTTCTTTGGATACATACCCATAAGTACAATCACTGGATCATACAGTAGTTATATTTTTAATTTTTTGAGGAACGTTCATACTATTTTCCATAGTGGTTGCACCAATCTACATTCCCCAAAACTGCACACAAAGGTTCTCTTTTCCACATCCTTCCATACACTTGTTGTCCCTTCTCTTTTTGAAAATAGCCATTCTATATCTTAGGGAGGTTTTGATTCACATTTCTCTGATGATTAGTGACACTGAGCATCTCTTCATGTACCTGGTGGACACATCTCTATGTCTTCTTTGGAAAAACATCTATGCAGATCCTCCTTCTCCATTTTTTAAATTAGATTTTTTTTTGGGGGGGAGGCACTACCGAGCTATGTGTGTTTTCTGTATATTTTGGATGCGTACTCAGTTGCATCCGAATCTTTGCAGCCCCACGGACTGTAGCCCACCAGGTTCCGCTATCCATGGAATTTTCCAAGCAAGAGTCCTGGAGTGGGTTGCCATTTCCTACTCCAAGGGATCTTCTTAACCCAGGGATCAAACCTGCAACTCTCACTTCTCCTGCATTGGCAGGTGGATTCTTTACCACTGGTACCACCTGGGAAGAACCCTGTTTTGGCTATCAGTGTCTTATTAGAAATGTGATTTGCAAAATTTTCTCCCACTCAGATAACTGCCTTTTCATTTTATTGATTTCCTTTCCTGTGCAGAATTTTTAGTGTAATGTATTCTCACATTTTTTTCTTTACTTTTGTTTCCTTTGTTTTCGTCGTCAGATCAAAAGAAAACACTGTCAAAAACAATGTCAAGGAGTTTATCGGCTATGTTTTCTTTTAGGAATCTTGTGGGTTCAGACTGAGGTTCAAGACTTTAATCCACTTGAGTTAATTTCTGTATATGGCATAAGAATGGCCCAACTCTCTTAACACCACTTTTTGAAGAGATTCACCTCTCCCCATTATATATGCTTGTGTCCTTTGCTGTAAATTATTGACTATTTACGTGTGAGGTTATTTCTGGGCTCTCTGTTCTGTTACACTGATCTATGTGTCTGTTTTTATTCATTTAAGACTATTCAGGGTCTTTTATGGGTCTGTAAAAATTTTAGGATTGCTTGTACTGTTTCTGTGAGAAATGATATTGAAATTTTGATAGGAATTGCACTGAATCTGTTGATTTCCTTAGGTGGTAATGGATACTTAACAAAATTAATTCTTCTAATCCATGAGCACAGAATACCTTTCTATTTGTGTCTTCAATTGTTTTCATCAGTGTCTCATACCTTTCAGCATACAGGTCTTTCATTTCCTCTGTTAAGCTTATTCCTAAGTATTTTATGTCTTCTGATGCAACTGTAAATACAACAGTTTTCTTAATTTCTCTTTTAGTTCATTATTGGAGTACATACATGCAACAGATTTCAGTATACTATTTTGTATCCTGAAACTTCACTGAGTTCTTTTTTTAGGTTCATTTTTGGTAAAGTTTTGAGTTTTCTATATCATGACATGACTATCATGTCATCTATAAACAGTGAGTTTTGGTTCTTCCTTTCCAATGTGGATACCTTTAATTTACTTTCCCTGACTCACTGCTCTGTCTAGGACTTGCAATGCCATGTTGAATAAAAATGGCAAGTGTGGGCATCTTTATCTTGTTTTTGATCATAGAGGAAAAGCTTTCAGCTTCTTACCAGTGAGTATGATGTTCAATATGGGCTTGTCATATACAGCCTTTATTATTCTGTGGTACATTCCCTAAACAAGAGACGTTTTAATAGAAATTATTGTAGCAATTTTATCTAGCTACAAAGAAAAATGATCAGGATAAAGATGTAGTTATTAGCAAGTAGTCAAAAAAGAAAAAAAAAAAAAAAAGGATCTCTAACTCCCTGGTTTTGTGGAAGGCAGAGCCTGGATATGTATTGTTTAAAGCTATGTTATAACAGATTACCTGCAACAAAGTAAGTATTCAATTTTTATCAAGTAAGTGAATGAGTGGTTAAAAAGTCTCATGATGAAAGAAAAACAACTGATAACAGATCACACTGGAAATAGACCACAGTTAATTCATTAAGAAAAACTGAGCTGGGTAAAGTATTAGGTAACATCTGAAATTTTTTCAGGGAATTAAGGTCATGCCTCAATACTGTTCTACATGTTTAAACAGACATCAGTATTAGTAGTCAGGACATAGTTTATACTTATAACTTAATAAACTTATTACAAATTATGTAAAAAAAATGAATTTACTAAAATCAGTAAAGCTGTTAGAGCTGGGAATCAACATGAATTCTCTGGTCACACATCTTATAATATAGCTTGGGAATCTGTTTTTAGGCATGTCACAATCACTCATGTGTGCTAATAAGCCTGGGGAAATTTTCCTTCTAATAAAATGTGAAAGAAACCCAGAAAACCTCTAAGAAATGATTTTCTAGCTGTGAACACATCGGTATGGTGTTATGTAATAGACTATGTTTTAGAAAAAGAATCTGGTAACAAACAGGGAAACAAAACCAGCTATCTCCTGATATACTTTTAAGGCTGGAAATAATCTGACCCCTTCCTGAACCTCCTGAAAGGGGAACCATGCCAATTTCATGTTGATGGATTCCAAGTCTTGAGGCAAGGGATCCAGCAAGGCAGCTGTAACAAGTGGACAGAGTGAAGGACAAGGAGTGCATTTGGGGGAGTTCAGAGGAAAATAATTTATAAAGACATGTGGAACATGTCTGAATTTACTGATTATCTACCACCCTCTTCTACGTATCCAAGCAATTAGGCAATCAGTTTTATTCCCCCTTGGCTTAGAAACTGGACTATTTTTTACTTAGAATTTCCTTCTTGGTCTACTGCATCTGTATGTTTTTACATTTTTTTTCCCTGTATAATCCTTTCCCTACATGAAAACCTTTTCTTGGTGTTTTCTAAGATTGGTTACTACCGGCAGCTCTGTCACTCATTTCACATTCCACCTCATCTGCACTTACAAGGAAAACACATAGGGGGTATAATGAAGAGTTCTTGAAAATGTAAGAGAAGGAAGTAAATTTAAACCTTATTTTAGAACCTTTCATCTCAGCAGGCTCTCAAGCAAACTGAGAGAAAAACAAGGACTTTGAGAATCACAGGAGCAGGACAGAACAAGGTCCGAGTAAAATATACCAGAGAACAGCAGAGTGGGAGACAGCAGTATTCTCTTACCACTCTCCATGAACACTTATGATTTCCAGTCCTAATATTATATTCATAAGCAGGTACTGATATTATGGGGGAAAAAAATCTTAACGTGAGGACCAAAGTTTGAACAAAGACTTGCAATAACAGGAAAGGAATAGGAAAGCATGTTATAAATTGCAGCATCTAGAAGATGGGGAGAATTCGAGAAGACACTTGGCTGAATCAATTAGTTCTGAAGAAATTTTAAGATATGCCCATAAATTAATCACAAAGAAAAGACTGTCTATGCACAGAAATACTTAGATAATACAAATTTTAATTGGTGTGATCTATTTCTAACACAAGTTACTAACATCACATGGAACATAGTAGAATAAATTGGTGAGGTATTTGATATCAAAGTCGTAGCTCAGCTAGAATGTTAAATACATGCAAGGCAGAGCAAATGTCACATAGCAAACAATTAATGCCAACTAAGTTTTCCCCTGATAATATAAAAATATCATTAATTGTGTGCTCAGTCACTCAGTCATGTCCGATTCTTTGAGACCCCATGGATGGCAGCCCACTAGGCTCCCCTGTCCATGGAATTTTCCAGGCAAGAATACTGGAGTGGGTTGCCACTGCAACTCCAAGGGATCTTCCTGATTCAGGGATCGAATCTGTGTCTCTTAAGTCATCATTAATTGCATTTCCCAAATAAACACAATTTTAAAAACTGTGAACATAATATGCACTCTATTATTTCATATAAAAATGACTTTTAACTTTGGCCACTACTTTGTAATGTTACCCTCCAACTGCTGTAACATGATAATCATATTCCCCACTGTTTCTGATATCCTAAATCAAATCAATCATAAAATACTATGAATAGAAAATGTGATTTATTTAAAATAATTTCCTACTCCTAAATAAGACAGGTCAAAAATCTAGAAAATTTTCAATTATTTAGAAACAGTAGTTCAGACTACATCCACACTCCAGTAATGCAAAAGAACTGGTTAGTATATATGATTTAAATCTGGATATGGAGATCTACAATAATTTGCCATCAGAATTGTCTGAAGGCTTTGAATTATCTGTCGTCAAAAACCAAGCAACACCTGAATCAGACATTTCTCTGGCATTTACTTTAAAAGGTTCTTGACTTCAAGAACAACAGCATGCTTATCTTTGTGTCCTAGGGCCCCTAGCAGTATCTGGCACATGACATTGTAGGTAATCAATAAATTCATAAAACGGACATAGGTATTTCATTGAACAGGGAAGGGACAAGATGCAATTCTTCTTACTCTACATAGTGTCAGTAGATCATTCTCCCTCCTGTTATAAGACCCTTGGAAAAGACGTAAAGTTCAGCAATAAAATGATGACTATACAGCTAGAGTAGATAATTTTAGAAAAATAGAAAGAAAGAGGAAGATATTTGGTAATGACAGAGTCAAGACAAAAGGCAAAGAAGAAAAGAAAAAAGCTATCTAGAAATACACAGATGAAGTGAAAGGGAGTGAAACAAATTGTAGATACCAGGGTGAGGAATACGTTCTACCTGCTACATCTCTCAGTAACACATTAGTGAAGGATTAGGACTAAAATAAAAAGCTTCAGCTAACCAGAGAAGGAAGCAGATATCACAGTACAGGTAAAAGACAAGATATGAGAGCATTTGGAAAAATTAAAGTTCTCATATACATTACTTATTAAAATATTAAAAATAATCTAAAAGCCTGAAAGTTTTACATGAAGTTCATTTCCATAAGAAACTTCAGTATCTGGTGGATATTTACAAAACATAGTATTTGTGAAAATATTCATTCTTTGAGGATGGCAGCCATGAATGCCTTTGTATTTTTTTCAACATTAACCAAAAACAGTTCCCAAAAGATACAGATATCTAAGTAACTGAAATGATAATCTTAATTATCCTCAAAAAACACATAGCATAGATGTTTAAATTAGATTTCTTAGATTATCCTGTTATTCTCCCTGCATAAACAAAAGCGTTTATAATTTTATTCTAGTTTATCATGAAATTTTGAATAAAATAAAATGAAAGTTCCATAAAGTCATCTCGAAATATTCCTATGTTGGACAGAGGATATAAAATCTATACTGATGACAGTGGGACTGAAGAAAATGAGTTTTAGAGGTTATGCTTTCTAGCTTACTAATTTTAGTACAACACTGGACCAATTATTTTTTAAGAACTTATTTGCTGCATTGAATTTCTTTCTCATCCCTAATATTCATGAAGAAATCTAGAAACTGAAAAGAGGCAAGTAGGCATACCACCTTTCACTGCCTATTAATATAAGACAATTTTTTAACATAGCCCAGGGCAGGGAAAGGCAGGTGCTCTTGCATTCTGGTAAGACCAGAGTTATTAGCTATTTGTTTGTTACAAGTAAGGTCAAAGTTATGTTAATAGGAAGAATATGAATTTCTCACAGAGACCAGATGGGGACCTTTAGAAATAAATGAGTCGTCACAGTGGGAAGTGTGTTGATTTCAAATACTTTGGGTGAAAATGAGCTTCAGCCTGGAATAAAAGCCCTTTACCCACAACAACATGTATTTCCTCTAAATGGGAGACAAAAGTCTTCATCATTCTCCTCTAACAGTCAGAAGACAAACACGAGTACAAAGCATCTACTTCTTCAAGGCCAGCAGAAAAACATCAGGAAAGATAAGAAAAGACTTTAGTATTTGCTTTAGGCTACAAAATTTGAAAGACACGTGGGATAACCGGAAAGACAGGTTGGGAAATTCTGTGTATTTGAGTATGTGTGTGGTTGGGAGGAGGGCCTCCCAAGAGGGTTAGGCTGAGAGCACTGGAGAAAAGGGCAGAATGAAGACTGAAGTTTAAAATGTTCAGTTATGACATCTCCCGACAACACAGACCTACCTCAAGTCAGATTCTGATGTGACGAGCAGCAGTCAGCTAGCTAAGCCACCTCATCTTCCATCTATCAAACCAAGCAACGGGAACTTTGGGTCAACGACCTGAAGCCTACAGTAAATTCATTCAGTTCAGTTTAGTTCAGTCGCTCAGTCGCATCTGGCTCTTCTCGACCCCATGAACCGCAGCACGCCAGGCCTCCCTGTCCATCACAAACTCCCGGAGTTTACTCAAACTCATGCCCATCGAGTCGGTGATGCCATCCAGCTATCTCATCCTCTGCCATCCCCTTCTCCTCCTACCCCCAATCCCTCCCAGCATCAGGGTCTTTTCCAATGAATCAACTCTTCCCATGAGGTGGCCAAAGTACTGGAGTTTCAGTTTCAGCATTAGTCCTTCCAATGAACACCCAGGACTGATCTCCTTTAGGATGGACTGTTCGGATCTCCTTGCAGGCCAAGGGACTCTCAAGAATCTTCTACAACATCACAGTTCAAAAGCATCAATTTTTCGGCGCTCAGCTTTTTTCACAGTCCAACTCTCACATCCATACATGACCACTGGAAAAACCATAGCCTTGACCAGACAGACCTCTGTTGGCAAAGTAATGTCTCTGTTTTTTAATATGCTATCTAGGTTGGTCATAACTTTCCTTCCAAGGAGTAAGCGTCTTTTAATTTGATGGCTGCAGTCACCATTTGCAGTGATTTTGGAGCCCCCAAAAATAAAGTCTGACACTGTTTCCACTGTCTCCCCATCTATTTCCCATGAAGTGATGGGACCAGATGCCATGATCTTAGTTTTCTGAATGTTGAGTTTTAAGCCAACCTTTTCACTCTCTTTCATTTCCATCAAGAGGCTTTTTAGTTCCTCCTCACTCTCTGCCATAAGGGTGGTGTCATCTGCATATCTGAGGTTATTGATATTTCTCCCGGCAATCTTGATTCCAGCTTGTGCTTCCTCTGGCCCAGCGTTTCTCATGATGTACCCTGCATAGAAGTTAAATAAGCAGGGTGACAATATACAGCCTTGACATACTCCTTTTCCTATTTGGAACCAGTCTGTTGTTCCATGTCCAGTTCTGACTGTTGCTTCCTGACCTGCATACAGGTTTCTCAAGAGGCAGGTATGTGGTCTGGTATTCCTATCTCTTTACAAATTTTCCACAGTTTATTGTGATCCACACAGTCGAAGGCTTTGGTGTAGTCAATAAAGCAGAAATAGATGTTTTTCTGGAACTCTTGCTTTTTTGATGATCCAGCGAATATTGGCAATTTGTTCTCTCGTTCCTCTGCCTTTTCTAAAACGAGCTTGAACATCTGGAAGTTCACAGTTCACGTATTGCTGAAGCCTGGCTTGGAGAATTTTGAGCATTACTTTACTAGTGTGTGAGATGAGTGCAATTGTGTGGTAGTTTGAGCATTCTATGACATTGCCTTTCTTTGGGATTGGAATTAAAACTGACCTTTTCCAGTCCTGTGGCCACTGCTGAGTTTTCCAAATTTCCTGGCATATTGAGTGCAGCACTTTCACAGCACCATCTTTCAGGATTTGAAATATCTCCACTGGAATTCCATCACATCCACTAGCTTCGTTCATAGTGATGCTTTCTAAGGCCCAGTTGACTTCACATTCCAGGATGTCTGGCTCTAGGTGAGTGATCACACCATTGTGATTATCTGGGTCATGAAGATCTTTTTTGTACAGTTCTTCTGTGTATTCCTGCCACCTCTTCTTAATATCTTCTGCTTCTGTTATGTCCATACCATTTCTGTCCTTTATTGAGCCCATTTTTGCATGAAATATTCCCTTGGTATCTCTAATTTTCTTGAAGAGATCTCTAGACTTTCCCATTCTGTTGTTTTCCCCTATTTCTTTGCATTGATCACTGAGGAAGGCTTTCTTATCTCTCCTGGCAATTCTTTGGAACTCTGCATTCAAATGGGAATATCTTTCCTTTTCTCCTTTGCTTTTCGCTTCTCTTCATTTCACAGCTATTTGTAAGGCCTCCTCAGACCACCATTTTGCCTTTTTGCATTTCTTTTCCAATGGGATGGTCTTGATCCCTGTCTCCTGTACAATGTCACGAACCTCCGTCCACAGTTTTTCAGGCTCTCTGTCTCTCAGATCCAGTCCCTTAAATCTATTTCTCACTTCCCCTGTATAGTCATAAGGGATTTGATTTAGGTCATACCTGAATGGTCTAGTGGTTACCCCTACTTTCTTCAGTTTAAGTCTGAATTTGGCAATAAGGAGTTCATGATCTGACTCACAGTCAGCTCCCGGTCTTGTTTTTGCTGACTGTATAGGGCTTCTCCATCTTTAGCTGCAAAGAATATAATCAATCTGATTTCGGTGTTGACCATCTGGTGATGTCCATGTGTAGAGTCTTCTCTTGTGTTGTTGGAAGAGGGTGTTTGCTATAACCAGTGCGTTCTCTTGGCAAAACTCTGTTAGCCTTTGCCCCGCTTCACTCCGTACTCCAAGGTCAAATTTGCCTGTTACTTCAGGTGTTTATTGACTTCCTACTTTTGCATTCCAGTCCCCTATAATGAAAAGGACATCTTTTTTGAGTGTTAGTTCTAAAAGGTCTTGTAGGTCTTCATAGAACCGTTCAACTTCAGCTTCTTCAGCATTACTGGTTGGGGCATAGGCTTGGATTACCATGATAGTGAATGGTTTGCCTTGGAAACGAACAGAGATCATTCTGTCGTTTTTGAGATTGCATCCAAGTACTGCATTTTGGACTCTTTAATTTCCCTTAATAGTCTACATACTCACTTTGGGAACAAAAGATTATAATACAATCTAGCCAAGAGAAGGTATAGCCCCACCCCCATGCCACAGTCAGTGGCAAACTTCAACAGCATTCTAAATGTGATGTACTAGAAATGAGTGGGATCTACCCACAGGGCCAAGTCACAGGGGTCAGGCCTCCCTAGTCTCATATTTTTCCTAAAAAATGACTTGCAACAGAGGTATGTAGATGGTCAAGTAAAGGACAGAGCACCTCATGGATTACAAACCATTTTATTTCTCTTGAACTATGGTTCTCATCAATATCAGATTCCTAAAATATAAAATGGGAATCACCAAAAAGATTTCTTCCCTGTCTATGGCCTTCAAAATATCACAAATACAATTTTGCAAACGGAATCTACGTTGAGAGATTAAACTCAATAAAATTACCATAAAACCTTAAGTAGGAAAGGCTCTTCAGGATTGAGAGCAAAGAGAAGAAATATAAATGTATATAATAAGAAAAGTACAAGATAAAAGCTGAAAACTATAACATTCTCTAGGTTTTCAGGAAGCTTAACACTTTTTCAGGGTATTCTTATATGCTGTTAATATTCCATGAGAGGTTATGCCCAGGTTATAACCAGAGAGGTTATGCAAAGACTTTAGGTGACATATTTTGGCACAGTGTGTATTTTTTACATCCAATTAATTAAAAAAAAAAAAATGCTAGTGGAGGTGATGGAATTCCAGTGGAGATATTTCAAATCGTAAAAGATGATACTGTGAAAGTGCTGGACTCAATATGCCAGCAAATTTGGAAAACGCAGCAGTGGCCACAGGACTGGAAAAGGTCAGTTTTCATTTCAATCCAAAAGAAAGGCGATGCCAAATAATGCTCAAACTACCACACACTGCACACATTTCACATGCTAGTAAAGTAATGCTCAAAATTCTCCAAGCCAGGCCATAAACCGTGAACATCCAGATGTTCAAGCTGGATTTAGAAAAGGCAGAGGAACCAGAGATCAAATTGCCAACATCTGCTGGATCATCGAAAAAGCAAGAGAGTTCCAGAAAAACATCCACCTCTGCTTTATTGACTACACCAAAGCCTTCGACTGTGTGGATCACGATAAACTGTGGAAAATTTGTAAAGAGATGGGAATACCAGACCACCTGACCTGGATCTTGAGAAATCTGTATGCAGGTCAAGAAGCTAGCGTTAGACCTAGACATGGAACAACAGACTGTTTCCAAATCAAGAAAGGAGTACGTCAAGGCTGTATATTGTCACCCTGCTTATTTAACTTATATGCAGAGTACATCATGAGAAATGCTGGGCTGGATGAAGCACAAGCTGGAATCAAGATTGCTGGGAGAAATATCAATGACCTCAAATACATAGATGACACCAGTCTTATGGCAGAAAGCAAAGAAGAACTAAAAAGCTTCTTGATGAAGTGAAAGAGGAGAGTGAAAAAGTTGGCTTAAAGCTCAATATTCAGAAAACTAAGATCATGGTACCTGGTCCCATCACTTCATGGCAAATAGATGGGGAAACAGTGTCAGACTTTATTTTTTTGGACTCCAAAATCACTGCAGATGGTGACTGCAGCCATCAAATTCAAAAACGCTTGCTCCTTGGAAGAAAACTTATGACCAACCTAGACAGCATATTAAAAAGTAGAGACATTACTTTGCCAACAAAGGTCCATCTAGTTAAGGCTATGGTTTTTCCAGTAGTCTTGTATGGATGTGAGAGTTGGACTGTAAAGAAAGCTGAGCACCAAAGAATTGATGCTTTTGAACTGTGGTGTTGGAGAAGACTCTTGAGAGTCCCTTGGACTGCAAGGAGATCCAACCAGTCCATCCTATAGGAAATCAGTCCTGGATATTCATTGGAAAGACTGATGTTGAAGCTGAAACTCCAGTACTTTGGCCACCTGATGCGAAGAACAGACTCATTAGAAAAGATCCTGAGACTGGGAAAGTTTGAAGTCAGGAGGAGAAGGCGACAACAGGGGATGAGGTGGTTGGATGGCATCACCAACTCAATGGACATGAGTTTGAGTGAACTCCAGTAATTGGTGATGGACAGGGAGGCCTGGCGTGCAGCAGTCCATGGGGTCACAAAGAGTTGGACACAACTGAGCAACTGAACTGAACTGAAAAAAACAAACAAAAAACCTAGAATGAATGGAGTATGAAATAAATAAGAGACTAGCAAATTTTTAAAATTTGAACAACCAATTTTATAAAACTCCACTCAAGTTAGTAGAGATGCAAGTGCATACTGGAGAAGACAGCAATATAAATTTTTAAAATTTTTGAAAATTACTATCTTCAGACTCACTCTTCACGTCATATGTAGAATATATAAAAGATTTACATAGAATACACACACATGTATGTATGTAACCAAATTTAATTTAGATCTATATTTTAATATGTCAGCAAAAAGAAATCATAGCAAAAACTCAGTGTTAAGGTTTCTCTATGTTAATCATGAGCTCAAGCAGTTGGAATTCATGAATTATATGCCTAAGGCTATGATAGTGTATGAATGTTCTTTCTACTGAATAAAAGAGATGAGGAAGATGAAAAGTTGAAAGGTTTTATTTTTAAGGCATACCAGTTTAAAAAATCAAGTTTAATTTTATATCTATAAGTTGTTGTCATAGAAACACAATTTGAAAGTAAACAGAAACTGACAAAAAGAACATCTTAAAATCCAGGTAATGTAAGAAGCAAGGAAGCAGTACACTATGATATACTGCACACTGCAGTCCACTATTTCAAAATGAATTTTTACTAACTCAGAAAATGTGATTAATCTCAGGGTTGTCATACATACTAACTTCAGAGCTATGTCTTTATTTCCTATGTCTTGCAAAGGTCAAGTGGAACAAGATAGGAAAATTAATACCAATAAAAGCAAAAAAGGAACTGAGAAAGTCTCCTAACATGTTCCCTCCATTTTTTCCCAAGTTAAGTTTTTCCTGGTCTATTAAGAAACCAGTGACAATACCATACAATTAGGAAAGAGAAAAAAAGGCATGAAAACCTGGGTTTATGCCTTTGAAAGTATCATTTTCCTCATTATTTCCTTATTTTTGCTATCCTTTTCTCCCTAAAACACTCATCCTGGAAACTTTCTTTTACTTCCTTTACCCTAATATATCCCTTTCCACTTTTCTTCTTTTGTTTTTCTTCTTTCCTTAAAAAGTAATCTCTAAACTTCCTCCAAAGTCCCTTTTTAGTTGTTTTGAGGAAATCATCAGACAAAAAAACCTACATATGGAAAGCAGATTGTCTCAGGAGACGCACATTAGTATTGAGCATTTTGGTGAGACTCACAATTTCCCTCTACCAAACTCATACAGATACATTTCCATACTAGATGATAACGCATTCTGTATATGAAAGAAAAAAAGTATAAACAAATACACCTGACAGACTAAGAGGGCACAGAAGGTTGGAGGTAGGAAGTGGCAGACTTTAATAAAATAATGTATTATATAGTGGCATATAAAATATCCCACAAAACATCATGCTGGATAAATGAAGCTCCAAAACTGTATGGACATCACAGTTGCTTTTTAAAAAATTAACTCACACAAGTATACACATACACCCTCTTGCCAATTATACAATTTCGATGGACATTATTTTTGTAGCTTAAGAAACATTTACCCTCCCTCAGTTCTTTTTTTTGTTATCCTTTTAGTTCAACTTTCTACTGACATGCCTTGAAGTTCACTGATTCTTTCCAGCCTGCTCATCAGCCTACTAAATGCAATTTTTTCCTTGACTAAATGTTTGTGACTTCTAGCCCTTCCTTTTGAGTCTCTAAGTTTTAATCTGATTATTTTAGCTGTTCTTGTATACTGCCCACTTTTTCTATTTGGGCCCTTAGCATATTAATCAAAGTTAAATTCCCAGTCTGATAATTTCTAAATCTCTGTCATCCTTCAGTCTGGTTCTGACTCTTGCTTTGTCTGTTCAGACTATGTTTTGCTTTTTAGCATATTTTGCAATTTTCTGTTGAAAGCCAGATATGATGTATCAGGTAAAAGGACCAGGGGTAAATAATTCTTGAGTGTGTGGCTAAGAGCTAAGTTATCTTTATTCTCTGCTGCGTGTGATTTCAGAGGCAAAAATTTCCTCTGGTGTCCTTGTTTTTGCATCCCTTGTTATTCACTGGTTTCCTGAGAGATTCCTTCTTAAACAGGGCCTGATGCTTATAGTTCTTTCATTGTTTTACAGGGGCCCTATTGATGTGGTGGTTAGGAGTGTGGCAGATATGGATAGGCATTCTATATTCCTATGATCAAGCTTCTGTTTTTTTAATTGAGATTGTGTCCCTGGTCGATGACCTTCACATGTGCTTGTCAGTTTTTATCTTTTCCTATCCCTTTAGGTGACAGGAAGGCTAGAGGGGGCCAGATTTAGATATTTCCCTTCCTCCAGGGAAGCTAGGTTCTGGTAAAACTCAAGTCAATTAGACTCTGGTAAAATAGTTTTCAAAGAGTATAAGCCTCAGTTTATTTCAAAATGGTTATTTCCCCCTTCTCCCTTTTAAAAGCATGGAGGGGATTTTACTTTAATTCCTACCTGAGAAACTGGTGGGGCTCCTGGTGATAAAACTTGGGGAAGTATGGAGGCTCTCCTAGGGTTAAGCTCACAAAATGTTCTCTCTGTCAAGCTAATCTCCAATAATTAATTTAAGTGTTCCTACCAAGGTACAGCAAGAGATTCTGCTTCCCATAAACTGTGATTCTCTGGTTTTGCCTGTGTTTACAGTTTGGGGGCAGCAGTTTGCCCTGTGGTAAATCTATAGAGTTATTAAGTTTCAATTTGTTCATCTTTTTGCTTGTTAAAAGGATGGGAGTTACAACCTCAAAGCTCTTTACATGTTGAACCTGGCTTTATAAATGCTACTTTACCGAATTATTCATCCTCATTTGCTTATAAGTACTTAATATTCTTTAATCATTAAAAATCTGACTATTCAGGGACATAAGCCCATCAGTCACCAGTTATTTCAGCTACTGTGAAAACGTGTAGACTTTATTTTCGTGACCTGCTGGAAAAAAGAATTGGTTCCCCTGATCTTCACAACATACATCCTGAATTCTGGTTTAAGCCTTGATTCTAAAAGGTCTATCTGTGACTTGAGACATACCTGATCTTCACTCTATGAATAATTGGTAAATTATTTTACTATGAATGTGATTAGCAAGTCTCTTTTACCATATTTGGCCAAAGACCAAATACTTACTGTTAGCTGAAAGGTTGCTTTCCCTCTGGAAATTTATGAAAGAAATGGCAAATTATTAGAAGTTGAAAGTAGTTCTCTTTTACTTAATATGCCATTCCCTGAAAGTACTTTTTTACTATTTGGCAGAAATTTTGGTAGAAAATACCAAAACACTGCCTTGTTGTTGTTATTTAGTCACTAAGTGGCTTCCAACTTTTTTGTGACCCTGGGACTGTAGCCTAACAGGCTCCTCTGTCCACGGGATTTCCCAGGCAAGAATACTGGAGTGGGCTGCCATTTACTTCTCCAGGGGATCTCCCCAGCCCAAGGACTGAATTTGCATCTCCTGCATTGGCAGGCAGATTCTTTACCACTGAGCCATCAGGGAAGCCCAAAATACTGCATAAGTAAGTGTTGGTCGCTCAGTCATGCCCGACTCTTTGCGACCCCATGGACTGCAGCCCACCAGGCTCCTCTGTCCATGAGATTTTCCAGGCAAGGATACTGGAGTGGGTTGCCATTTCCTTCTCCAGGGGATCTTCCCAATCCAGGGATTGAACCCAGGTCTCCTGCATTGTAGATAGACGCTTTACCATCTGAGCCACCAGGGAAGTTCAAAATATTGCATACCAAAAGTTAAAGAAATGACCTTGAGAAAACTAATGAATGGAAGAGGATTAAAAAGTCAATGTTTTCTAAACTCAACTCTGAAAAATAACCATGTTGGAAAGAATTTGTTGTGATATAGTCATGATGAACCATGCAGGTCAAACTAAAGGATTGGGGGAAGGTTGCTATTTTTAAGTTATGTATTATATAGTGAGTTTGGCAACTTTCACACAACCAAAACAAACTATTTGCACTTTTAAAATATTATTAACAGAGTCACCATATTTTCACATATCCACTTTGAGCTCATGCCTTAATGACTTTTTAAATAAAATGACAGATGAGAATTACATTAAACAATATCAAATTTTCACTTAATATTTGTCCTTAGTAGAAAGAAAATGCCTTCATGGATAAAAGGAAAAAATACAAGCTAAACCTTAAGGGAGGTGGGGACTAGTGATGTATAAAAATTTAATAGGCTTCAGAACACCTACTATGCTGTAACTCCATTTGTTAAAGAATGGTATAAGTAGCAGTTCTCTGAGTAATGTGAATAAAGGTTATTAGCAATAATAATGGTTTGCTAGCTGATATATTTGCAGATTAAGCAACCTCTGCCATGGAGGTTAGTAATATTTCAAAAATATTGCTCAAAAGACAGTAGAATGAGTATTTTATTTCTGTATCAAGAAAACTAGGCTCATTATCAAAGTGTGTGGCAGTAGAAGTCTTGCATCTCTCATTTTTCAGTTTAACGAGTGGTGAGAATTCTACCCAGTACTGAAAATTTTATGACATTTTACTCATTGGATCATATGGTGCTCTAGAATTATGCGCAGACCTTCTGCTACTCTGTTCTTGTTAAAGATCACATCAGAAAAAGCAACAACCTATTTCATATCCAGCTCAGTTTTATAATAATAATTAATAATGTATGTAAGTTTCTCCATTAGGACTGCATTTTTCCCATTTTTGTAGTGAAAATAAACAGTCAGTGCTAAATTTTCAAAATGGCCACCAGGTTTCCGACATTTGAGTTTTCATTTATGCCTTTAAGAAAGAAGCTTTGAAACTTTCATAAAATAGCTGCAGGGTGCCAAGTGTACTGATTAGCTAGACTGGTGGTCAAAAATGCAGATGTGGATCAACCATGTGATTATTTTCTTGATAACACTAGGAATTCAAAAAGGTCTCTAAGAACATGGCTCTGAAATTAAGTGCACTGTGCATGCAGTTTAGTCTGATCTATGCAACTTTGTGAATCGGCCATCATGTTGCCTTGTTTCATGACATGTTCTAGTGGAAGTCAGAACCACTCAAATTATATGACTAACTTCGTTTCTTTTCAATCACTATTACTATTTCATCTGAACTCACCCTATTGCAAACGCCATCAGTAGTTCTGTGAACATTAGTATTAGTAGCAACTCTCAGTACTGGACAGTTTGGCTAAAATAACAACATTTATACTAAACCACTTAAGTAAATCTTGCCTAGATGATCAGGCATTATTTTCCAGATGCTACTCTGAATGACAGAACAGCATTGAAACATCTATATATCTAGGGTGAAACAGATCACCAGCCCAGGTTGGATGCATGAGACAAGTGCTCGGGCCTGGTGCACTGGGAAGACCCAGAGGAATCGGGTGGAGAGGGAGGTGGGAGGGGGGATCGGGATGGGGAATATATGTAAATCCATGGCTGATTCATGTCATTGTATGACAAAAACCACTACAATATTGTAAAGTAATTAGCCTCCAACTAATAAAAATAAATGGAAAAAAGAAAGTAATTTGGAGAGAGAACACAGTATGCTTTAGCTTGCCTGACAATAGCTTGCCTGAGACTGTGGTCCAGAAAGCCAGAAAGGAACTAGCCCAGGGTAGCTGACAGTGCCTAAGCCCAATGCCCTCTAAGCACAGTCAATTTAGGGAGCAAAAGGTCAACACCAGAGACCTGCAGACATATGGCTGCAGTCAGTCTGGAGGCTCAACTTGTGAAGGTAATGATCATAGTTCACGGTATAACCCCAGAGAAGTAAAGATAAGAATCAAACCTAAGATTTGAAGATAAATATGGTAATAAAGATATAAACTCACGTACCACAAAAGAATTCCTTAGTCCCTTGGTTTTCAAACATTGCCCTTGAATCACTGATGGGAAAATTATTTGAGGAACAGATGTTAAGCAGTTTCCTTTAAGATAGGGAGCTAAAGTTTTTCAAAAAGATTTGCAGTTTATATCTGTTTGTATCAAAGCCCCATTCCTTTTCCCTTTCAGTAACTGTCAGGCACAAATGTTCCTTTCCCTTCCCACTTCAGGTCCGGACTTACATCCAGCATAAAAGAAGAGAGTTCCTAACTCAAGAAGCAAAGAAGACTAGCAGATCGTAAAGGAACCCTTCAGGAGAAACTTGATTTCATTCTTGAAACAAAGACTTCTCTCTTAAATTAAAAGTCATCATCACAAAGTTCTGAAAGTGTGGTCCCAGACCAGCATCTTCAAGATCAACTGAGAATATTTCAGAAATGCAAATTAACTCCAGAGCAACCGAATCAGTAACCGAGTGTGGAGCTTGGCCATCATCATTGTAACAAACCCTCCAGATGATTTTGGTATATAACTCAAAGTTTGAGAAGCACTGGACTTTACAAAAATTGATGTGACCTATTCACTAATTTTTTCCTTAATTGGTGGGTAGTCCTATGATCTGTATATCATAAAGATTTTCAGATTCAATTGTCTTTGTCCTAAGTATTTATTCAAATACATTCTGCCCTGGACTGGCTGCATATTTTACTCATAGTTTTAAAAGTTAGAGGGAACATTTGCTATCAGTCTCATTAAAAGGAATCTGAAGTACTTGTGTAGATAGTCCACATTCCCAGAGGTTTTCTGAACCAAAAATGAACCTATAATTTTCCAGGACATCTATTTTCTGTCTGTTACCTTATGAACAATCTGGAATAGCCACAAGAGGAAAAAGTCTTAAATTAGAGGGCTCAACTAAGCCTTTGGCTTCTCCTATAACTAGAAGCAAGATATGACAATTTTATGAGTCTCAATTTTCACATAAAGTAGAAATAATAAAGTAAAATGAAAATAAAAAGACTTCACATGATTATAACTGAAAGATCATTTATGTGAGGGAGAAAAATCCTACCCAAAATTAATTTGCACATTTTACCTAACAGTTCTGTGTATGGCTGTCTTAGGGCTTCCTTGATAGCTCAGTTGGTAAAGAATCCACCTGCAATGCAGGAGACCCCGGTTTGATCCCTGGGTCAGGAAGATCCCCTGGAGAAGGGATAGGCTACCCACTCCAGTATTCCGGCCTGGAGAATTCCATGGACTGTATAGTCCAAAGGATTGCAAAAAGTTGGACACAGCTGACTGACTTTCACTTCCACTGCTGTCTTAAACTATTCTGTGGCAAGAAGAATGTCCACCCTTCCATAAAAGTTATCCACATGGTAACAGCCAGAGCTGTGATATGCATTACCTGACATTGCAAAAGGGACTTGGCAGACGTGCTTAAGGACTTTGAGACGGACAGAGTAAATGAAGGACGAGGGTCATGAGTCAGAAAATGCAGGCAGCCTCTAGAGGCTGGAAAAGTCAACACAATAAATATTTCCCTAAAGCCCCCTAAAAAGACTACAGCCCTATTGACAACTTGATTTTAGACCAGTGACACTCAGGTTGTACTTCATACCTTCAGAAATATAAGATAATAAAGTTGTGCTATTTTAAGCCACTAAAGTTGTTACTTTTCTATGGCAGTAGTAGGAAACTAATATTCCTATATTTATTCTCTCTTAAGCTACTTTAAGATGTAAAACTGGGGTGTGCCCCACACATAAGCACAAAAGGACCACTGACATACAAGTGCATCCCAGAAGCTTCATTAAAAAACATTGACAAGGTAGTTACTAGAGTTAAGCATTATGTACCCTCCTTTCACTGAATCAGAGAGTAACTCATCTTAAGAAAATAGTCAAATCACCACTTGGCAATGAAGCTGGGCCTTTGAACTTTTCAACTTGCTTTTGAGAAGAATGTTTCTTCTCTGTCTTTTGCAAAAGTTGAATACAAATTCTTAGCTGCCTTAGCAACCAAAAAACAGAATTATACTTACCATTAAGTTCCCCCAGGGAGAAATGAGAAAGTAGCAGACATAGTGGAACAATGAGCTTTTTGAAAGTGCCTAAACGATTCCTGTTTGCCTAGTTTGTGTTTGCCTACATTGTAAGAAAAGATGTAAGGAATGAACCATGAGCTTCTTGATTAAAAAAAAAAATGCATCCAACTGCTTCACCAGTGGAAATACATTCTAATAGTTTTGAAAAGAAATTGAAATATATCCTATTGATACTGTGTTTTGCCAGGACTGCAAACAACCAGGATCTCTTTTTTTATTTTCAAGATTTATAATGGGAATATTTCAAGTACAAACTGGAACATGAACTTGGCAAAATATGGGATTACAAAGAGGTTTAAGCAGTTTCTCTACAAACTAGAGAGAAGTATTTCTGAGATGCTTACAGATGGTGATCTTCTCATTGTATCACGGTAGACAGTAGAGAGAGCAAGCTCCCGCGTCTCTTTCATAGGGGCACTAATTCTATTCAAGACGGCTCCGCCTTCATGACTTAATTACCTCCCAAGGGCCCTACCTCCTAGTAACATCACACTGGGGCTTACGATTTCAACATATAAATGGGGGTATTACACAAACATTCAGCCCATAGCATAGGATAAATATTCAATCATTATACCCTCCCTAGCAAAGTCAGTGTTTCATGAAAGGAATATTTTAACTGTGGGACCAAGTGAACTACCCTAGAGGACTTTTATTCAGGCCAGCGGGGTCTTGAGAAGCATCTGGCTATGGACACTGGAGTGAGCGGGAGGGTGGATGCAAGGGACACTGGCCTGCGCACCTGCAGTATCTCACAGTCCTTGTGTAGAGAAAACTGGGCTGGAGTCAGACTGTCCAGGGGTGGAGTCCGGAACCATCACCTCATACCTCGTCTAGAGTTTCTCAAGGATCCAGTTTACCAGTCTGTAGGATGGAGACGTGTGCCTCACTATACAGCCGTCATCGGTATTAAATAGGACAATCAAAGGACTTGCCTAATCTTGCACACGTAATGAACATTCAGTAACGTTAAATATTGTCAAAATGATGATGATGACTGATGATTATGCTGGGCCTGATGCTAAAGTAACATCAATTAGAGTTGAGGGAAAGGCAGAGGAAAAAGGAACAACCTATCTTATTCTGTCTTTTTTTTTTTTTTAAAAAAAAAAAAAAAAGGCTGGTCCAGACCTGGGTTATGGAAGACATCAAGTCATGTTCTTGTGGGACAAAATAGGAAGTAGCAGACTGGTTTTCAACTATGTAAATACACGAAAAGAAGGTGAAAGGTGTCCCTGTGTATAATTGATGAGCTGCAGGACAAGGGTCTTGATCCCCAGGCCAAGGAAAATCTAGCTGCAAATAATCATGCTAAACCTCACACACAAATAAAATCTGACCGTTTTGTGCTTTCCCAAAATGAGAATTGACACTCTCTGGTTGTGTGTCCTAGTTTACACCCCTTTCTCGTGATAGTCCAAGGCCCCAGAAATCAGTGCTCAGTGACCCTAACACCAAGTCATCACTGGTGACTAGTGGACTCCTGAGCAAAGCTGAAACAGATCATCTTCTCCAGAGCCACTTACACTTCAAATATGGCTCAATCTACCACATGTGACGTAAGTAAAGAGGAGTAGCCATATCCCACCAAGTGGATGTAGTAGAAGAGAGAACTTGTTTGCAAAAATACGCAGTGAAACAGATATCCATGGAGGAATAAAAATGAAGGATGGAAAGCCCCAATGGTTTTTCCTGTTTATGTAAAGTAACTGGGTCTTGAATGAATTTTTGTCCCTGGACTTTTGGCTATGGCCCCACGCCCTCACTATTAGAAGGATCTCAAGTTGGTTTCCCTTACTTCAAATCAAATAATTCAAACAATAACCTCTGCTTAATCACATAACCTCTGCTACTGAATCATGGATTTCTGCTTCAGTGATTACACTCTAGCTCATTTTGAAAATATTATCAAAATTTCATCTTGAATAGTGAGTAATGGGCAGAAAGTATTATCATAACTACCAGAGTGTAAACTTAAGTCATTAAAGGTTTACACGTGTGTCTACTACTTCATAGAGACGACAGTATCACAACTCTGATTCCAAATAACTTGAGCCATCTGAAAATCCACTAAAATATCCTGAGCAATCTTAGTATCATTGGGAGTCACACCATGCAGTGTAAAAGTCCAGATTACTGGAAACTTGTGAATACATACACACATATTTTTTTACATTGTTTGCCAAGTAAGCAATGCATTAATTTTTTTAAAAAAATCCTTATATTTTAGTTGCTGGTTTGTTTTGATGAGAATAACTGAAAAAATCCAAAAGGAAGGTTAATGCCACAATATACATTTTTATTGTTTTAATGACCACACACGACTGAAGTGACTTAGCCCAGCAGAGCACACACACTAAAATGCTAATATACATTCTTTGGATGGGGGAAGAGGATGGCAGGCAGAGGGGATTCAAACACTTTGAATTGGGGGTACACACTATAAGGGATAAAATGTACACAGTGCTTTCATGAGCCTGTATATCTAGGAACAGTGTGGATTACAGTCCAGCCTTGTCTCTTGGCTGAGAGAGTAGGCTTGAGGCAGGGGATACATGGGCCCCAGGTTGAGCAGCTGAATTTTGGACCCTGTGGACTGATACTCCAAGATGAAGATAATAGCAGGAGCCAGGAGGAGCTAAGACTTGTCCAGATAAAAGATAAGGAGATCACATATTTCTCATTCTCAAGGTCAAGGAAACCTTACCAACTACACATGAACAGAAAGGCTCCTGAGGGACCAATAAGGTGGGGGGGGCACCTATAGGAGGTGATGTCAACCTACCCACAGCCCTCTTTGCTAGAATCCATTTTGATTATGAGACGCATGCGCACACGGGGAGGACCCTGAGTTAAACCAAATACTAACTCAGGGCCAGGCAAAGTCAGATGATTGGCCAGAAGAAACCTGGAAAAAATGTCCCATAAAAGTGATTCATACTACCCTGAGGGTGCAACTCACTCTCTCTGAGCCAGCCCATGTGAGTCTATTGACACACACTCTTTCCTCATAATAAACACTTTACCTGTTTCACTACTTTCCCTCTTTTTGTAGAAATTCATTTCTACAAAGTCGATGGATCAGGGTGTTGTCACAGGCCCTCATGGTCTTGTGGCTAGGATTCACACTCTCACTGCTGTGGCCTGACTTCAGTCTCTGGTTGGGAAACTGAAATTGTGCTTCAAGCCGCTGCAGGCTGACATCACCCCAGATGAGGCTGGCCTCCAGTTGCAGGATGTGAAGCCCAAGTGAATTGTCTAAAAGCTTGTAGAGCCACAGGCTAGGAAACCAGAAGAAATCTGAACAACTACAAAACACGCAAAAGCAAGATTCAGTACCCAAAATTAAGCAAAATGTAGTCAAAAGGTGGGACTTGGCAAGTACCCCTGGACAGAAAGCAGTAAGTGGAATGGCCAAGTCCATGGAAAAGTTAGAGGGCACCATGCTCCCCTCCCCTGAGGGAATTGATTTGGGGTTTCCCTAAACCACCTAATGCTGGATTCCCCAACTCAGGACCTTTGGAAAAAAAATACTAATACATTCATTTCACTCAAGACCAATTTAGTCAGACTCTCTAGGGGCTCAAAGGGGGCTTCCCCAACGGCTCAAACAGTAAAGAATCCATATGCAATGCATGAGAAACAGGAGACGTGGGTTTACCCCTGGCTTGGACAGAACCCCTGAAAGAGAAAATGGCAACCCACTCAAGTATTCTTGCCTGGAGAAATCCATAGACAGAGAAGCCTCGTGGGCTACAGTCCACAGGGTCACAAAGAGTTGGACATGACTAAGCAACTGAGCATGCATGCACGCTAGGGGTTCAAAAAACACAAGCATTTAGACCTACTAATTTTACTGGCAAGAATTACCTAATTCAGGGAAATGCTGATGGGGAAATGTAGGTTCCTACCAGGAATTCCCTGCAACCAAACCTTCCCAGGGGCATGTGCACAAAGCTGGTAAGGTCACAGAGCTTGTAGGGTCACCAACAGCCGTGTCGGGAGGGAGCTGCCCAGGCACTAAGCCAGTTCAGAGGAGAGGCTTAGCACTGAATAGCAGAAAAAGATTGCATCAGCTTATTCATAACTTGATGGCTACAGTGAAGTATATCCCAAAATGAATTATCACAAAATGGTTATGACTTGAGTATATGTAAGTGGCTATGAAAAGCAGACAATGAGATATGCCCTAAATTCTTTACAGCTTCAATCCAAGGCATAATATAGGCCTTCTGTCTAAAATTCATCTAAAGCCTTTAATTTCTAAAAGCTGCTTCTGGCCGAAATGTTCACAAGCTCATTTCATGCAAAAACAAAATAAAACCAAAAAATCTAAGCAGCTGATCCTTATAGCTGCACTATTTTTCCATCCTGAAAAGTAGTAGGCTTCTGTGCATTTCTAGATGTTTTTCCTCCTAAAATGTGCACTTGACAACTGAAATGAGATGCCATGCTCTCCTCTGTCTGAGAGTCAGAAAAGGGGCTTCCAGTCTTTGCCCTGAGGAGGTAAGAGCCCTCTTGGAATGTGTCCATCATTAAAACAGTGCTTGAGGGCATTTACCAACTCATATTTTAATTGTTGTTCTACTCATGTTATTTATGTTAACCCTATGGGAAGTCAACCTCAAGCCCACTTTTAGCAATGTTTTCCTTTTTCATAAAGATATTTGAGCTTGGACCAAAACAATAAACTGCTTTTTAACATTCATCATATTCACTAGCAGTAGGTGAAATCAACCCCTCTACAGCACCGGTGCTGGAGGACAAGATAAACATACCACACGAGCTAACATTTTAACCTGAGTCAGCATAATAATTCCGTTATTAGAGAATCCTGTTGTACTGATTGGCATACATTAGCATACAAATCAACTTCAGAGTAAGCACCGAGCCCGTTCCCCAAATGTGGATACATTGGTGCAGCTCCCCACCTGCCCCCACTTTTTCCCTGTCAGAGGAAGCTGAAAAACTTAAAGCCAAAGAAGGGTTTATTTTTGCAACATCACTTAAGTCTGGAAAAGACAAGGTTTACTTGGCAAATAAACTATTTTCTTACCTTAAATATGTAACTTGAAGAGGTCAGTTCTGTGCAAGAGGGGAAGAAAAAGGAGCAGATAATGTATTGGAGCGCACAAGGAGAAAGCAGCGTTAAAGTTTGGGTCTGGTATGTGTCCAGGCTAGGGTGAAAGATGAGAGATCACTGGATGATTTTGAAATGTGAAAGAATACAGAAGTTCATTCTCTTGAGGGTCTCCTTGAAGACAGATGAATTCTTGGATGTCCTTGAAATTCAGTACTTTCTCTGTTCTAAGAGCAAAAGCTCTCTGAGGGAAACTTCACCTCTACCCTCTCTATTCTAACTGCAATTTAGCAAATTTATTTAGTTTCATGTTGTAAGGTTTCAGAAGACAGAAATCACATGTTATTGATGAGTGCAGCCTCATGGTGCCTAACTCTCAGTATGCTTCCATCTGTTTATTAGTTGCTTTGTTCAGGACAGGTAATAAGATATCTGAAAATTTTACTCAGAGCATCTCAGAGTGGAAGAGATGAATGGAAGCTCCTTTGCCAGCAGGTGTCGCCTCCCGTATTTGGCATGTGGAAATAAGAACCAAGTATATTATGGAAAATAAATATATTTTGACATGAAAGTGAAAGTCGCTCAGTCATGTCCAACTCTTTGCAACCCTGTGGATTGTATAGTTCTTGGAATTCTCAGGCCAGAATAGTGGAGTCTGTAGCCTTTCCCTTCTCCAGGGGATCTTCCCGACCCAGGAAATGAACCAGGGTCTTCTGCGTTGCAGGCAGATTCTTTACCAACTGAGCTATGAGGGAAGCCCATATATTTTTGACATATATAAGGTCAAAGCACATATCCAAATAGGTAATTAATTTTGTAAATAAAACCAATTTTTAAAAACTATGAATACAAATTGCTTAAATGTAAGGATTTGGGAGTCACATATTATAAAATACTCTTGGACCAAGACTGTAAAGAATTTTTTTTCACCCCTGTTTTTTATCATGTCCTGTTTCACTTTTAAAGATACCCTATTTACTAGCATTCCTGCTTTATGACCTTCATCTTGTAAAGCAAAGATGGCAGGAACTCTAAGCACTTTATTGCATACAAATATATCTCAGTGTATTCAATGTATCTCAGGGTATTTGATATATCTCGGTGTATTCAATATATTTCTGTGTATTCAATATATCTTAGTTAATTACAATAGTGATGATGATAATTATCGTGTTTAAAATGTTTATCTTTCTTTTCTGTATGCAGAGCTTCTTGGTGGTTAGCATCTATTTCTATAAATCTTAATTCAACAATTCATGCATATTGTATGTATGTAAGTAACTATGAACATGTGTAAAGAACAGAATGCAAAGCATGGTTAAAGTAATCAATGCATTCAAAGCACCAAATGTATTCACATGCCTGTAAGAAATTCTATATAATTGAAAGCTATTTAGTACTAAAAGATGAAAATCAAAAATCCATTTTAATAAGAATGTGCTGAATTTTTTAGAATTTACTCAGTATATGAATAAATGCAAAAGCAAATAATAACACAAGATTTATATAGAACTGCATGTTTTAATTCTTGAGCTCTGGGGGATGATGATCACTATGGGGAAATAAAGAATGGTAATATTAATTCATTTATCAAAAAAGGACTACCTGTCAAAGACAGATTATTCATGTAGGATACTAGTCATTATATATGTTACAAGGGAAAGCTGGGCCACTACTGACTTTTCAGGCATAAGCAAAGCTCTAATATTCTAGTATGCATACATACTACTGGTGTTAACCATCCTTCCAGCCCTTCCTACTGTGAATGGTCCCTGAACACTGATGGTTGTGGTTTGCAGGTGGTCATGAGGAGTAATGTATTTCCTGTTAAACTGATGCACACAAACCATCTATAAAAAGCAACCAGGCCTACAGATTATGGTAAAAATAACTCACATCTGAAATTTTGGAATCAAATATTTCAAAGAGTAATTTGCAGTTTATTTTTCTTCATTCATTACCTCATTGTTTTGCTAAAATGTTATGTCAAAGTTGTAAGTCAAAAGTGCTGCTGAATGATTAAAATACTATGTAATTCCTTTCACGTGTCTTTCTCATTTGTTTGCCAAGCTATGTGAAACAGGCTTCCAGGGAAACGGTATACTAATGTGCATTTATGGTAATTCATAGTGCTGAGTTAAGTGAAGTAATAAAACAGCATTTCCTCTAATTCACTGAAGGACAAGGTACTCATTAGGAACTGAAATAAATGACATTTTCATAAAAAACGTGAACTTACATTGAGACTAACAGTCAAGTGCAAGGAATACACAAATATACTTTCGGGTTTTTTATATTTGTCATCATTACATTCACTATCACTCAACCCCAGGCATTTTACTTATTACCACTTCATTACAAGAAAGAAACAAACTGAATGCAATAATGA
Source organism: Cervus canadensis (assembly GCF_019320065.1). Classification (NCBI taxonomy): domain Eukaryota; kingdom Metazoa; phylum Chordata; class Mammalia; order Artiodactyla; family Cervidae; genus Cervus; species Cervus canadensis. The sequence goes on from NC_057388.1 coordinate 18,654,811, forward strand.
AAAGTAAAAAAGATTAATTTCAGACACGACTCACAATGGGAATCCTGTTGACATCTGATTCTAGCTATCGCAGGGAGCTTAGGTTATGCATTTAACTCTCTGGATGGCATGATACTTTAGTCTAAAATATAAACTATAATCTAGACTAGGAAATCCAGATTAAAGCAATTACTGAATGAAATTATCCATTCTATGTTAAGTATCTGTTAAGCACATTAGCTTGTTCACTCACATATTAATACAGTATTACTGCACAGTATGTTTAATAGTCAAGTGTTCTCAAATTATCATTAATTCTACAAAAAATAACACACTTAGGTATGCTTTATATTTTTCCTTTTCTCTAACGTATAGCACTCTCTGCAGAAAAACTTGCAGAACAAAGTTCCTGAGCACGGATTTTGGGAGAACTGTCTAAAATCCAAATGACATCATTTTGAAAGCACTTGAGAATTACCAAGGCTGTGGGCTTGAGAGGTCCTAGACTCAGAGAGGATGAAGTGCAAAGGACAGAGCCCAACATTCATTACTGCTTTTCCCTTTAAAATCATCTGCCAATTTGTAAGCAAAGGGTGGCAGTGTTGTGTACAGTAGCATCTGATTGCTTGCGACACCATGGACGGTAGCCTGCCAGGCTCCTCTGTCCATGAGATACTGGAGTGGGTTGCCATTTCCTACTCCAAGGGGATCATCCAGACCCAGGATTTAACCCATTTCTCTTGTGTCCCCTACACTGGCACTGGATTCTTTATCACTGACCCACCTGGGAAGCAAAGGGTAGGGGCTGAAAACTTGAACAGAGCTTCTAATGGGACTGGGGCAACAAATTGGAGTCGAAGGACATCAAGGAGAAGCGGTCCTGATAAACACCCCAGTTAGGACCCATGAATGTTGATATCAGTTACACAACCAAACAAGACTATATGCTGAAGCGACTTAGCAGCAGCAGCACAAATATAAGCAATATACTTATTTCAAAGCTGACACAGATGAGTAGCTCTAAGACTGAACTGAAATTCTACAGTTGTGTTGAATTGAATTAATATAATTAATCCATTCTCTCTACCTGAAGCAAAAATGAATTCACTCAAAAAAGGAAATATTCAGAGACTAAAATTACCCCTAAATTTTTTTGGACATTATGGAAAGAGAACATTTCATTGAAATTTTTCAGGCACATCAAGAAAAAAGAACAAATTACTCAAGGCCAAATAGGAAAAAGACAACAGAAACAAACCCATGGTAGAAAGAGACATTGGAATTATCAGAGACAACTATTAAAATAAATATTGTGAGTATTGTCATGTGATTACATAACAAGGTGGAGGTCTTCAGTTGAGAGGTGTAAACTATAATACTCAATATAATTAGACCAAATGAAACTAATACCATCCTTTTTCTACATAAGTATAAATTTCTAATAACTACAAATTAACCAAATTTTCCTAAAAATTACTCTATTGGTATATGAATTTCATCCTTATGCTCAAATACAGGTTATAATTTTCATTCTCCATCTATGAAAGTATCTTTTTTTTATACCTATGTGTCAGGTCACTTGAAAATTTCATTTTCCCAGGTGTACTAAAAATGAGTTCTGAGGCAGGATCAAGATGGTGAAGTAGGAAGATTCTGACCCCACCTCTTCCCACAGACACACACCAAAGCTACTACTACTTCCAGAAAAACTCTGAGAATGACCTTAAGACTAACAGAAAAGCTCTTCTTCAACTAAGGACACAATTAAAAAAGAAAATAATCAAGATGGGTGGGAGGAACAGAGATGAAGTCAAGTCAGGACCCATATACCCAGTGTGAGTGAGTGAGTGAAGTCGCTCAGTCGTGTCCGACTCTTTGCGACCCCATGGACTGTAGCCCACCAGGCTCCTTCATCCATGGGAATCTCCAGGCAAGAATACTGGGGTGGGTTGCCATTCCCTTCTCCAGGGGATCTTCCCGACCCAGGGGTCGAACCCAGGGCTCCCGCATTGCAGGCAGACACTTTAACCTCTGAGCCACCAGGGAAGCCCATCCCCAGTGTAGCAACCCACAAGCAAAAGGAAGGTATCATAAAGGCAGAGTTCCCTCTAAAGGCGCAAGAGTTCAAGCCCCACATTATGCACCCCAGCCCCGGGGACCTGCATCAGGAAGATGAGCCCCATTAACATTTGCCTTTGAAAACCAAAAGGACTTACTTTCAGGAGAGCCTAAATGCTGGGGAAAAACAGACTTCACTCTTAAAGGGCTTGTGCACAAACTCACTTGCTCTGAGACCTAGCACAGAAGGCAGAAGTTTAAAAAGTACTAGGGCCACACAAGCAAAAGACTGACAGATGAACTGTAGGCAAAGTGCCAAAGAGGCAAAGACCTGTTGGAACTTTCTCCAGGGACTGAAGCAGTGGAGGGTGCCATTTTTCAAATGCTCCCTCTACCTATCTAGCTCAGTGCTCAGTTCAGGAAATCAGTCCTGAATATTCACTGAAGGACTGATGCTGAAGCTGAAACTCCAATACTTTGGCCACCTGATGCGAAGAGCTGACTCCTTGGGAAAGACCCTGATGCTGGGAAAGATTGAAGGCGGGAGGAGAAGGGAACGGTTGAGAGAATGAGATGGTTGGATGGCCTCACCAACTCAATGGACATGAGTTTGAGCAAGCTCTGGGAGTTGGTGATGGACAGGGAAGCCTGGTGTGCAGCAGTCCATGGGGTCGCAAAGAGTTGCACATGACTGAGCAACTGAAGTGAACATGTGCAAAAATAAGTCTGGACCACTTTTTTACACCATATACAAAAATAGACTCAAATGTATTAATACCTGAATGTAAAACCTGAAACCATAAAACTTACAGAAGAAAGCACAGGCAATCAGCTATTTGACAACAGTGTTGGCAACATTTTTTTAGATATGTATCCTCAGGTAAGTGCAACAAAAGCGAAAGCAAGCAAGACTACAAATTTAAAATCTTTTGCACAGCAAAGAACTGAAAAGGCAAAAAACAAAGTGGGAGAAAATGTTTGCAAATCCTGCATCCACTAAGGCGTAATACCCAGAACACTTAAATAACTTATAACTTAATATCAAACAATCCAACTGAAAAAATAAGCAGAGGACCTGAACAGATATTTTTCCACAAAAGACATATAGATGGCCAACAGGTACATGAAAAGATGCTCAACATCACTAATCAAAAGGGAAATGCAGGGGACTTCCCCGGTGGCACCGTGGATAAGAATTCGCCTGCCAATGCAGGGGTTCAGTTCAGTCGCTCAGTCGTGTCCGACTCTTTGTGACCCCATGAATCGCAGCACTCCAGGCCTCCTTGTCCATCACCAACTCCCAGAGTTTACTCAAACTCATGTCCATCGAGTCAGTGATGCCATCCAGCCATCTCATCTTCTGTCGTCCCCTTCTCCTCCTGCCCCCAGTCCCTCCCAACATCAGGGTCTTTTCCAGTGAGTCAACTCTTCACATGAGGTGGCCAAAGTACTAGAGTTTCAGCTTCAGCATCAGTCCTTCCAATGAACACCCAGGACTGATCTCCTTCAGGATGGACTGGTTGGATCTCCTTGCAGTCCAAGGGACTATCAGGAGTCTTCTCCAAGACCACAGTTCAAAAGCGTCAATTTTTTGGCACTCAGCTTTCTTTATAGTCCAACTCTCACATCCATACATGACTACTGGAAAAACCATAGCCTTGACTAGACAGACCTTTGTTGGCAAAGTAATGTCTCTGCTTTTTAATATGCTATCTAGCTTGGTCATAACTTTCCTTCCAAGGAGGAAGCGCCTTTTAATTTCATGGCTGCAATCACCATCTGCAGTGATTTTGGAGCCCCAAAAAATAAAGCCTGACACTGTTTCCACTGTTTCCCCATCTATTTACCATGAAGTGATGAGACCAGATGCCATGATCTTAGTTTTCTGAATGTTGAACTTTAAGCCAACGTTTTCACTCTTCTCTTTCACTTTCATCAAGAGGCTTTTTAGTTCTCTTCACTTTCTGCCATAAGGGTGATATCATCTGCATATCTGAGATTATTGATATTTCTCCTGCCAATGCAGGGGACACGGGTTCAATCCCTGGTCCGGGAAGATTCCACATGTTGTGGAGCAACTAAGCCCGCGTGCTGCAACTACCGAGCCTGTATGCTGCCATTACTGAAGCTCACTTGACCTAGAGCCTGTGCTCCGCAACAAGAGAAACCATTGTAACGAGAAGCCCTTGCACTGCAACAAAGAGCAACAAAGAGAAAAAAGCCTAAAGGCAGCAAGGAAGGCCCAATGCAGCCAAAAATAATAATTAAAAAAATGTTTAAAGGAAATGCAGGGCTTTCCCTGGTGGATCAGTGATAAAGAAACCACCTGCCAATGCAGGATACATGGGTTCAATCCCTGATCTGGGAAGATGCCCCATGATGCAGAGCAACCAGGCCTGCGTGCCACAACTATGAGCTTCTGCCCTAGAGCCCAGGAGTCACAACTTCTGAATTCACGTGCCACAACTATGGAAGCCCACATGCCCTACAGCCCATGCGCCACAACAAGAAAAGCCACTGGAAGGAGAAGTCTGTGCACCGCTCGCCACGACTACAGAAAAGCCTGTGCACCAACGAAGACCCAGCACAGTCAAAAATAATAAAGTCATTGAAAAAAAAGGAAATGCAAATTTAAAGCATGATGAGATAATCACCTTATATCTGTCAAAAAGGCCATTTTAAAAAGACAAAAGTAACAAGTGTCAGTATGTGGAGGAAAAAACTCGTTGCTGGGAGTGCAAATTGGTGCAGTTACTATGGAAAACAGTAAGGAAGCACCTCAAAAAATTAAAAATAGAACTACAATATAATCCAGAAATTCCATTTGTGGCTATATATCCAAAGGAAATGAAAACACTAAGTTAAAAATATATATGCACTCCTTTGTCTGCATTATTATTTATAGCAGCAGCTGTAAGCATCCAATGATAATGGAGGCAACTGAAGTGCCCAATGATAAATGAATGAAGATGTGGTGTATATTATACAGTGAAATGTTACTCAGCCATAAGAATGAAATATGCCTTTTGCCATAACATAAATGGGTCTAGAGGCTATTATGCTTAGTGAAATAAGTCCAAGGCCATTACTCTGTGATTTTACTTATATTTGGAATCTAAAATCAAAACAATGAACCAACAAAACAAAAGAGAATAAAGAAAAACAGACTCATGGAGACAGAGAACAAACTGCCGGTTGCTGGAGAGGTGAAGAGGATTAAGAGGCACAAACTGTCAGTAATAAAATAAGTCATGGAGATGCAATATGCATAATAGAAAATACAGTAAATAATACTGTAATAAGTTTAAACAGTGACAGAGTATAACAAGTTATCATGGTGATCTTAACATATATAAGTGTTGGATAACTATGTTGTATACAAGAAATACATGTAGATTAAATATAATTCAATAACAGATAAAATGAAATGCAATTTTAAACAAGTCATGATTACACCGCAGTCAAATTACGCAAAGAATGCTGAAATACAAAATGTGTCTAGAGATATTTAGGTTTTTGGTATACAATATGCCTATCTTTTTCATATGTATCTCTAAGCCTTGTTACAGTTTTGAGAAAGAACAAGTTAAAAGGTAGCACTTTACTTTCTAAAGCTTTCAGAGAATGATTTTTATGAAAAACTTCTATTCTTTTCAATTAAGAACAGTTTTCCCCCAAACTTCAGTGTCAGTCATATTTCTTTTTCCGTTATTCTCCATTCTCCATTTTTGTCTACTGCTTTAAAATATTTCTCATCTACATGGAGATATTCCTGAGGGCTGTCTCCTACTTAGGAGATATACTGTCTACATGTCAATTTATTCTAGAAACCAACACAACATTGTAAAGCAACTATGCTCCAATTAAAAATAAGACTAACAAGGAAATGTAATAAACAAATTTCTAATATAAAAAAAGACACTGCTTACACAAAAAGTAGCCCATTCATTCTCTTCATTTTTTTCTAAAACTTCAAGAAATTATTCATCAATTGGGGAAAAAAATTGAATAAAATGCTATGTTCACCATTTTTTATTTAACAAGTCTGAAGGCATATATATGTATGCACACACAGATACCAAAGATAAAAAAAAAAAGTCATTCACCACTGAAAATATTAAGTCAGCTATAACAATAAAGAATGTACTAAAGATTATCCAAAGGGAGGACAGATGTTATTTACTAAAGCAATTACTGAGACACTATCAGGCTTTTATCATTGATCTAGACAACATGAGGATACCACTGGGCCACACATGCACAAAGGAAGTAATGCTAAATATCTACATTGCCTCTTTCAGATTGTATTACATATTTAAACATGCTGTTCTATATTATTTTCTATTATTTTATGATTCCAATTGTACTTCTCTATTGAAATTAGAAGTTTATGCTGCGAAACTCTCAATTCCAAGATGTATTATAATTCAGAAAGCCTTTTCTATGTCTAAAGCTTAGAACTGAAAAAAAATGTATTAAATATAACCTCTTGCTTTCCTTCCTTAGAACAACAGCATGGAGTAAGAGGCAGACTGCTTGAGATTAAATTCTAGGGTACTCTACACCAGCTATGAGTCTGTAGAATGTGCTTAATACGTCTGTGCTAAAATTTCCTCCTCTATAAAACAGTTATTACCTACTTCACATGATTACTATTAAGATTAAATAACATATATAAAGGGTTTAAAACAGCTTTTGGTAAGCACTGTGTGTTTACTGTTATTTTTGTGACCATTATTACTTCCAGTGCTATTTACATATTCTAGTCCTTCTGCTCAGGATGTATTTTCTTTCTTCCTTCACTTGGCAAAATATTTGCTCATTTTTCAAAAACCTGATTCAAAAAACCTATCCTGAACCTTGAAAACAATGTCCTTTTTCAGTGCTATCATAGCAATCTTTATATCTATAATTATTAACAAAATTATACTGATATCTCTCTGAATGTGATACATCTGTACAAACTTGCCTCCTTCCTCCCCACTAAGCTCCTGAAGAACAAGCGTCCCTTGTCTATTTGTTCCCTAGAACTGATGCACAACTTACGTATCTGGGATCCCCAAGGACACCCGCATGGTCAGTAGTTCACTAGAGGGCTCACAGGACTCAGCACACAGTTGAGTCATGGCTATGACTTATCACAGTGAAAACATACAACGCAGAACAGCAAAGGGAAAAGGTGTAAGACGCTGAGTCCACCTGGCTGCCCCGGCAGTCCAGTGGCCAAGACTCCTCACTTCCAATGCAGGGGGGTATGAGTTTGATCCTCGGATGGAGAACTAAGATCCCACATGCCACACTGTGCAGGGTGGCCGAAAAAAAAAAGAGTACTCTCCCTTTGGAGTCACACAGGACAAGCTTTTTTTCCCCTCCAGCATGAAACTGTGGTAACACATGCAAAATACTGTCTACCAGGGCAGCTCATTAGAACTGCAGGGCTGAACGGTCTATAGAGGGGGTTCATCATATAAGGTACTCTCTGCCTAACTAATAGCAAAATCCCAGATTCACAAAAGAAAAGTAGATATTCTGCATAAATCACACTGTTTATACAGTCTAGGCAAAGTGAGCCCCTTTTCTCATTTAGCTAAAGTTTCATATCACTGTAAGGAACTATTCCCAAATGTCAGTCAAGGTCCAATCTTGCAAGTAGGACTTTTTCTCCTGCCCAAGAACCTAACAAATAAAATTTAATCAGTAACTATTTGTGCAACCTGGACTGAATTAAGCTACCAATGAAACAATGTTAACAGCAAAATAAATCCAACTGGTCAAATCTCATAACTTAAAATGCAACCAAAATACCAGCTAATAATAAACACATTCATCTTTAGCATTTTTCTATACACACTGTGACATGCACTATACTAGGTCTTCAAGATACACTGGTATCAAATGGATGAAATCAGGGAGGAAAGTCATCTGTATAAAGAAATATTTAGAACTGGCTGTACACAGTGTATATATACATACAATTATAGCAATATGGACAGTAATTAAAATAAATTTTATATAATTAAATATTTCAATACTCTTAGGAGTCAGATAGTTGTTGCAATTAAAATACATTTCATTAAGTGTCAACCAACATCAAAAACCACATATGTGGTTCAGCTTTGGACAGTATGTTAGTTAATATATTCTGAAAAGTCTTCCCCACCCAGGGATAATCTCATACAAAGATGGGCACAATAAAGGACAGAAACAGCATGGACCTAAAAGAAGCAGAAGATATTAAGAAGACGTAGCAAAAATACACAGAAGAACTGTATAAAAACAAAGGTCTTAATGACCTGCATAACCACAAAGATGTGGTCACTCACCTAGAGCCAGACATCCTGGAGTGTGAAGTCAAGAGGGCCTTAGGAGGCATTAGTACCATCAAAGCTAGTGGAAGTGATAAAATTTCAGTTGAGCTATTTCAAATCCTAAAGGATGATGCTGTTAAAGTGTTTCACTCAGTAGGCCAACAAATTTGGGAAACTCAGCAGTGGGCACAGGACTAGAAAGGGTCAATTTTCATTCCAATCCCAAAGAAGGGCAATGCCAAAGAATGTTCAAATTACTGTAAAATTGCACTCATTTCACATATTAGCAAGGTAATGCTCAAAATCCTTCAAGCCAGGCTTCAACAGTACATGAACCAAGAAATTCCAGATGTACAACCTGGATTTAGAAAAGGCTGAGGAACAAGATATCAAATTGCCAACATCTGTTGGATCATAGAAAAAGCAAAAGAATTCCAGAAAAACATCTACTTCTGCTTCATTGACTATGCTGAAGCCTTTGACTGTGTGGGTCACAACAAACTGTGGGAATTTATTAAAGGGATGGGAATATCAGACCACCTTACCTGCCTTCTGAGAAATCTGTATACAGGTCAAGAAGCAACAGAACCAGACATGCAAAAATGGACTGGTTCAAAATTGGGAAAGGAGTATGTCAAGGCTGTATACTGTCTCCCTGCTTATTTAACTTTACTGCAGAGTCCATCATGAGAAATGCCAAGCTAGATGAAGCACAAGCTGGAATCAAGATTGCTGGGAAAAATATCAATAACCTCAGATGTGCAGATGGCACCACCCTAATGGCAGAAAGCAAAGAGGAATTTAAAGAGCCTTGTGATGAAGGGAAAGAGGAGAGTGGAAAAGTTGGCTTAAAACTCAACATTCAAGAAACTAAGATTATGGAATCCAGTTCCATCACTTCATGGCAATAGATGGGGAAAAAGCAAAAGCTTGAGAGATTTATTTTCTTAGCTCCAAAGTCACTGTGGATGATGACTGCAGCCATGAAATTAACAGATGCTTGCTCCTTAGAAGAAAAGCTATGGCAAACCTAGACAGCCTATTAAAAAGCAGAGACATCACTTTGCCAACAAAGTTCATCAAGTCAAAGCTACGGTTATTCCAGTAGTCATGTATAGATGTGAGAGCTGGACCATAAAGAAGGCTAAGCATTGAAGAACTGATGCTTTCAAACTGTGATGCTGGAGAAGACTCTTGAGAGTCCCCTGGACTGTAAGGAGATCAAACCAGTCAATCCTAAAGGAAATCAGTCCTGAAATATTTGTTGGAAGGACTGATGCCGAAGCTGAAGCTCCAATACTTTGGCCACCTGTTGAGAAAAGTCAGCTGTGACCCAATGCTGGGAAATGATTGGGGGCAGGAGGAGAAGCAGGCAACAAAGGATAAGGTGATTGAATAGAATTATTGACTCAATGGACATGAGTTTGGGCAAACTCAGCGAGATAGTGAAGAACAGGGAAGTCTGGCATAAACACAGTCCATGGAGTCAGAGTCGGACACAACTAAGAAACTGAAGATCAACAACCCAGGGGTTGAACTCGCATCCCCTGCATTGCAGACAGATTCTTTACCGAGGGGCCACCAGGAAAGTTCATAAAGAGTCTCACTGCTAAAAAACAACTGAATTAGACATAAAGCAAGATTTGCTTTTTCTTGGTTTTCAGAAATTAAGGGAAATATGCCTTTCCGGAGTGGGCAGGAGGGAAGCAAGCATACAAATCAAATCCTGAAGCCAGGATAGAAACCTATGAGTTGGAAGTAAATACGAAAGCTGGGTTTGGCCTGTGGGCCAACCTCACTACCAAGAGTGGGACTGAAGCTATACCCTGAGCCCACCACAAAGTAAGACAGCTGACTGGGAGCCTGGGTGGGAGCAGGGATTTTAGGGGAGGTTAGGGAGGAAGAGGGAGAGAGAGAAGATTCACAGCTTTCATCAGATTCTCATTGGAGTCTACTTTCAAAACAAATTACGATTCACTGAATTAGAGGTCTGCAGTCCATCTAAAGAGATGACTTTAAGAATCTGGGCCCCAGATACTAATCTGGAAGCACTGGGGAACTGAGAAGGAATTATTCCAAGTTCCAAAAGAATACAATTCACTGTATTTGAAAGACAGACTGGGAGAAGATTCAGCACTGAGAAATGCAAAGAAATAATTGTTTTTGAAAGAAGTGATAAGCTTATCTGTACGGATTTAGTAAAACAGACCTTCTTACTCTGCTCCAATTAACTTACTAGAAAATACTGAGTAATTCTGAGCAATCATACATGATTTAATAACTTGCACACTCCCACTCTTACAAGGCTTTATATAAAATTGAGCTCTTTGAAGTTTGTCTTCTTTGGAAGTATTAAGTATTGGGATAAAGAAAATCAGAATGTAGAAAATTATGGCATCATCGACTCCATGGACATGGGTTTGGGTGGACTCCGGGAGTTGGTGATGGACAGGGAGGCCTGGCATGCTGCAGTTCATGGGGTCGCAAAGAGTCGGACACGACTGAGTGACTGAACTGAACTGAGCTGTAGATCATCTGAAATTACAGCTAAGTTTTGAATAGCACCTTTTTTACAAAGGGCTTCCCTGTTAGCTCAGTTGGTAAAGAATCTGCCTGCAATGCGGGAGACCCCGGTTCAATTCCTGGGTCGGGAAGATCTGCTGGAGAAGGGATAGGCTACCCACTCCAGTGTTCTTAGGCCTCCCTTGTGGCTCAGCTGGTAAAGAATTTGCCTGCAATGAGGGAGACCTTGGTTCAGTCCCTGGGTTGGGAAGATTCCCTGGAGAAGGGAAAGGCTACCCACTCCAGTATTCTGGCCTGGAGAATTCCGTGGACAGTCCATGGGGTCGCAGAGTCAGACACGACTGAGTGACTTTCACTTTCACACAAAAACATGACTGAATTCAGTAGCCATATGAAAGAGATAAATTTGTATAAACATGAAGAAAATGTATTTATGAATAAATGACCACTCACAACTAGATTTTTTTTCCGTTATGCATTATTAAAAGCACAGAATTTTTCAAAAGGTCATTATATGTGATCTAAAAATTCTATCTCCAAAAATACTAGGCATTAGCTTCAATACTGTTGTTGTTCAGTCACTAAGTCATGTCCAACAGCCCACCAGGCTCCTCTGTCCATGGGATTTCCCAGGTAAGGATACTGGAGTGGGTTGCCATTTCCTTCTTCACGGGATCTTCCCAACCAGGGATTGAACCCACCTCTACTACATTGGCAGGTGGATTCTTAACCACTGAACCACTTGCAAAGCTCATAGCTTAAATATATTTTATCCTAAATGACATCATAATACCTCCATGTGTACCCTAAGGTTTATCAATCAGCTGATAAAAATTTCTATTAAATCAAATACAAATCTATGAGGGTAGTCAATGCATCATAAATACTGTAAAGATTCTCATATGCTATTTAACTCAACTTCTGCCTACCTTTACAGATTAAAGATTGTATGTACATATGTGCATAACTTTTATAATTATTTTAAATATTTCTATTCATGCTTGGAATAGGGGAGAAAATAGACATACAAAGTTTATCTTAGATACTAATATTTATACAATATAGACTATTTGGGTAATATGGTTTACATTATTGGGTAATTTGTTAATTCAGAGAAGACTGCTCAAATTCAACCCCAAGGCCTGAATGGTCTGTACATTTTAAAATCAAACATTGACGATGTAAACTAACAGGAATATGATACAAAGTATAGCAGAATCTTTATCTGTTTCTATAGTTACATTAGTCTGAATAGGCTAGGTTATGCTGCAGTTACAAACAGTTCCCCATTGTTTCAGGGACTCAGGCTGAGGAAGGCTTCAATTCCATGTTACGACCATTGCCAAGACAAAGGAGAGAGGGGAGAAAGAAGGAGAGCAGACAATTCTGTACCACTTGCCAACTCTCAGATTTCTCCTTCTGCTCACTTTCCACTGGCCAAAGCAAACAGCATGACATTGACTGCTTCAGCTTATGGAGAGCATCAGTCCTATGAAACGCCCAGAAAGCAGGGAGTCAAGAACATTCGGTGAACAGCACTAATCATCAAAATAACGGTTAAATACATGCCAAGCACTGCAGTAGTTACTGCAGGCATCCATGCTATAGATACAGAAGTATAGTCTTTCAACTTAAGAATATATACCATCAAAACTATTCCTCAAAGTCTTTCATTTTCAATTTCTTATTTTCTTCCCTCAAAAGATTATTGTAAAATTGTTATTTAGTTGAAAATGTCTGGAAAAAGATCTCATACTGAAAAGACATTACTAAAATATTTCCTTTAATTATAGTTTTCCTAAATCAAATAGTTTGAAATGAGACTACTTTTGGCATAAGTGACTCATAATTACTCTCAGTACACTGATCCATTCAATCAACACTTATGAAATTCCAACAGTTCATAAGCTCAGAGGTAGCCGTTATCCAAGCTTTAAAGATATCTTTAAGTTTCCCGACTACAAGATACTTAAACTTGCATTACCCTATTTCTTATTGAATGATGACTTGACTCCACCTCTGTGAAGTATCCTGAGTTCTAAGACAGCACTCTAGGTCTAGGTATGTAATTGAGATATACATAGTTTTTTGTTTGTTTTACAGCAAACTTGGCAGTATTATATCAGGTTATCAAGCATACACAATTAAAGCAAACACTATTAAAATCTCATTAGAGCAGAATAGCTTTAAAGAATCAGATATTCAAATAATATTTTTAAATGGTATTAGATTGGAAGAGCTGCCTAGTGGGGAATCACAGGGCTGAGTTATGTTTAGTGTTTTTCCAAACTTTTATCTAAATTGATAAAAAAAAAAAAAAGTAGTACTCGAACTCATGATGACAAAGAGCATAGACAAAGGGTAAGAAGAATCCAGCATCATGTGTTTAACTATTCAGCAATAATTTGGAAGCCAACATCTGTGATTTATTTCATTTTTAATTCTATTACCATACCACTATTCCTACCTTATTTCCTCAGAATTCAAAATTAGCTTCCACTCTTGAGAATTCTGAAATGTTTGTTCCCAAGAAAGTAACTTGGTTATCTTTGGCCATGACTCATGCAAATTCTAAAACACTACTGAAAATATTATCAAAGTTAAATGTGCAATAGGGCTAATGAGATAGAGGGTCTACGCTCTCTATGACATCAAACTCTTCCCAAATTCTACAGATGTCACAAAAGTATGTTCACATGGTCGTGTGGTATGCAAAATATTTTACAAATTAGATTTTACCCACTTTCAATTAAGACCACTGTTTCTTTTCACTTTGCTTCTGCTCCATGATTCTTCCCATATTTTGGGTGCCAATGAACTGGCTATAAGCATTGTACTGATATTCAGCTAAGGGACAATTGATTTGGGAACAAATTTGACACAACATAGTGAGTTTCAGTCATTCATATATTATGTAGCTACTAGCCCTCTAGCCCTAGGAATGACTTTCAAGCATATTCCTAGTGACCACTCAGTAAATGATTCTCTCATGGACATACATAGCCAGAGATCACAGTGTATTTCAAATGTTCCCTGCAGAGCCCAGCACTAGAATTATTTGGGTATTAGAAGAGAAGCATCTTTAAATGTAATCACAAAATGGCTGTTGGAAAATTACTCTAGCTTTTATAACCATATGATGTAATAAAGAGGTTATTTCAACTCTGACAATCCTAAAATTTTACATGACATCAATAAAAAGTTGTGGGGCTGAAAGAAACTCTTCTATACAGTCAATTTTAAATAAAAATTCAGACAATCATACTAGGGAAAATACTTTGGTGTTTTGCTCTTTTTATAGAAAAAGATATGAAATTATTGTCATATGAAAAAGTGGTCAGAATATGCACTCAAAACATAGAAAAATATATTCTAAAAGTGTTTTAGACAGTTAATTGATAACATTACATTATTTTTTGGATACTGCAATGACCATGGTATCTATCAGCTTCTGAAGACATATAACTCTGATGTCTTTTCTCAGTCTAAATAATCATTTCACAAGTAAACCTGTATTTGTGATTACAGATGTATATTTTTTTTATAGAGAACTCCCCAAATTGCTCCAGATTTAATTTAGGTCACACAAAATTTGGATCCACCCCAGAATCAAGACCTCCACCATCATCATTTATCATCTGTATCATCACCGTCTCCAATACAGTCAAGGCAGAATTAAGCAAGAAAGACAATTGAAAAAACTCCAGTCCCCAATTTTTTCTATTCCTTTTAACATCTATCCATGGCTGATTCATGTCAATGTATGACAAAAACCACTACAATATTGTAAAGAAATTAGCCTCTAACTAATAAAAATAAATGAAAAAAAAAATTTGAGCTGTCAGAATTATTGGAATATGTGTATTTCATAGGAAAGTTAATGCCTCTCTGTCTGTTCTTTCAAAAGTAATCAAGGAGGTTACAATAGCTGGTTTATCATCTCCCTCACTTTACTCTCCTCAATCAGATAAAATATATTGGTCACATTATTGATGACTCCTCAGTTTCAGCTGCCTTATGTGAATAAGGTAGGGGTGGATAAACTCCAGGTCCTTCTGGCTTTTACTTACTATATTATGCCTCATATTAACCCAGTTTAGGACATTCAATGGGAACAGTGGCAGATTTTATTTTCTTGGACTCCAAAATCACTACAGACAATGACTGCAACTGTGAAATTAAAAGATGCTTGCTCCTTGGAAGAAAAGCTACAACAAACCTAGACAGAGTATTAAAATCAGACAACACTTTGCCAACTAAGGTCTGTCTAGTCAAAGCTATGGTTTCTCCAGTGGTTATATACAGATGTGAGAGTTGGACCATAAAGAAGGCTGAGCACCAAAGAAATAACGCTTTCGAACTATGGTTCTAGAGAAGACTCTTGAGAGTCCCTTGGACTACAGGGAGATAAAACCAGTCAATCCTAAAGGAAATCAACCCTGAATATTCACTGGAAGGACTGATGCTGAAGCTGAAGCTCCAATACTTTGGCCAACTGATGAAAAAAGCCAATTCACTGGAAAAGACCCTGATGCTGGAAAAGATTGAGGGAGGCAGGAAAAGGGGGCAACAGAGGATGAGATGATTGGATGACATCACCAACTCAATGAACATGAGTTCAAGGAATTCTGGGAGATAGTGGAGGACAGGGAAGCCTGGCGTGTTGTAGTCCATGGGGTTGCAAAGAGTCAGACACAACTTACTGACTGAACAACAACAAGAAGGATATTCAACAGATATACAAATATAAAAAATACTTTTAAATTATATGCATCTTATAAATAATACATGAAATGACCATGCAATATTTCCTATAGTTATACTATACAAATATACTTTATGTTGGAGGAAATGTTCAGATGGGAGGAATTTTGAGGCCAAGGATCAGAATAGGCAAAGCAAAGGAGAATGTACTTATTTAGGGAACCGGAAGTTTTTTAGAATTGTAAACTTCTATTAAGGTTATTAGTATGTGACCAAAATAAAGCTGATGCAATTTTAAAAAGTCAATTTTAGATGCTATATGTCATTCATGTGAAGAGTCTGGTCATTATCTTCAGGAGAACACAAGTCTCTGGCAGTATTAGGCAGATCAGATTGGTCCATGTATTAGTTTCTCACTGCCATTATAACAAATTACCACAGATTTAGTGGTAAAAATACAAATCTATTATCCTACAACTCTGGAGGTAGAGGTCTGAAATGGGTCTCAGAAAGCTAAAATCAAGGTGTCCAATGCATTTTTTCCTGAAGGCTGTAAGGGAAAAATCATTCCTTGTACTTTCTAACTTCTAGAGGCTACCTGCATTACCCGGCTTGTAGCTATTATCACTCCACAATTTTTGTCATGTTTTCAGATTCTCCTGCTTTGCTCTTTCCCTTAGAAAGACTATTTTTTGTTACACTTTACCCACCCAGATGATCCAGGATAATTTCCCCATATCTGAACATTCTTAATTTAATTGCACCTGCAAAATTCCTTTTGCCATGAAAAATGCCATGCTCACAATTTCTAAGGATGAGGACACCAATATCCATGGAGGCCACTATTCTGCCTACCATACTGAGTTAGATAATCACTCTATTCTCATTTTAAAATATCTATTTTAATCAATTCTATACAGTAAGAAGAACATGAGACGCTGTAGCTAAAAGAATGAGCAAAATAGTACACACAAGTTGGTAGAAGAGAACAGCATTAGTCAAATCGAGCAAATATACAATTATTTGTATAACAGGAAACTTATTATCAAGATCAAGAAACTGAATTTAAAGTGCAGAAAACCTGTGCAGTTTAACAGAGGAAGATCAAATATGGCCTATGATATCAAACAGAATAAAAAAGTAAAATGAAAAGTGTCCAGTATTTCATTTGTAAGATCTATTAAATGGCTGAGGAAAGTTATTAGGTTTTCTTGTCAAAGGGATTATCAGGTAAGAACACAGGAATAAACTAGAATTCACTGAACTGAATAAAATGGCAGGTGAAAAAAAATTCAGGTTAGATATGTTGACAATTCTTCCAAGAAGTCTGTATATTAGGAGGGAGAGGGGGAAAATAACTAGAATGGAATGTGAATTTGAAGGAGAAACAATGAAAAAACAATATGTATCAAAAACCAAAAATAGGAAGGTTGAGGTTAAGGATATAATATTACAAAGGAATAAATGATAAATAAAAGACCTCAAACCAGCTGGGAAGACATGGAACCCAGAGCCCACATGGGTCTTTTCATTGTATCAGAAGGGAAAGAGAAAGCATTGTGTAAAGTTAAATTTTAGGTGTGTAGGTAAGAATTAAGAGAGTGCCTTTGTGATAGAGTTCATTTCCTGCAAAAGCAGGCAGCATGGTCCTACATACTTAGCAGCCAAAGTGGAGTCATGAAGACAGGATAGTTGGACTGATGAAACATTAATGTTTTATGAGGACATGAGATGAAAACGGTAGATAATGAAGCAGAGGGTACTGCCAGGAAAGTGGTTATGTCATATATAAATGAAATTAAAGAAGTCTAAACAGAAGAGAGAGCTAAATAGAAGAGGCATATCACTAACTCCTTCAATTCACTCATTCACTTGAGATGTCTATCAAGACCTGCTATGTGCAAATATCTACTTAGGCATTGAAGGGTCAAGGAAACAGCAATTTCAGAGAAGTTGAAGAAGTGAAGTAATGTGACAGAAACCTGGGAAAATAAAGTTATGGTCTGACAATGAGATTTGAAATCAAGATTACAGATACTATCCATTAGGAATGGATGATGTAAGTATGAAAACCAAAATGATTAAAGGAAAAGGTAATAAGGGACTTCCCTGGTGGTTTCAATCCCAAGTTGGGGAACTAAGATCCCACATGTGACTACTGATGCCCACACCACAAGTAGAGAGTTCCTGGGCTGCAACGAAAGATCTCCCATGATGCAGCGAAGACCTAACACAGCCAAATAATAAATGAATAATATTTTAACAGAAAAGGTAATGGACTGGCTCAAGTAAATGAAAAATCCAAGGCATTAGTGAGCTTAACTCTAGAAGACATGGGCTTCTCTAGTGGCTCAGACGGTAAAGAACCCAACTTCAATTCAGGAGACCTGGGTTCAGTTCCTGGGTTGGGAAGATCCTCTGGAGAAGGGAATGGCTACTCACTCCAGTATTCTTGCCTGGAGAATCCCATGGACAGCAGAGCCTGGTGGGGTCTCAAACAGTCAGACACGACTGAGTGACTAACACTAGAAGACATCAGGCTCAAATATCAGGACTTGGAGTATCTCCGTTCTTGGAGTATGGCACATGTTTTTTTTTTTTTAATTTGTTTCATTCCGAGGTACAATAGGTAGCCTAACTGAGGGCAGGAGGAGAAGGGGGCAACAGAGGAGGAGAGGGTTGGATGGCATCAATGACTCAATGGACAGGAGTTTGAGCAAACTCTGGGAGATAGTAAAGGATAGGGAAGCCTGGCATGTTGTAGATCATGGGGTCACAGAGAGCCGGACACGACTTAGCGACCAAACATCAACAACAGAGAAAGTGGCCAGGAAGAGATCTGTTACCAAAGAAAACTTTGTCTGAAAGACTTACCTACACAGCGGCATAAATATCTGATTACCAAACATCTGCTTTCATCCTCCTCCTGTGAATCAGCTCTCTCCCCTTTGAAGCCCCAAGCCCCACCTCTACCCTTAGTTCAGGCTAGCATGTAAGCTTAACTGTCTGACTGCTTTTAAGTCTCACGTCTTTATGAGATTCTCATATGTACATAACTAAATTTGTTTCTTCTGTTACTCTATCTTTTATCAATTTAATTATTAGGTCAGACAAAGAAACTAGAAGGGAAATGTTTTCCACCCCTGCATAATATTCATGCTAATTTTTTAAAAATATTGTACTATAATGGAAAAATATAAGTGCCCAAGTCAACAGAACATGAAATGAATTAGTGAAAGAAAACTGTCTCCTTGCTTGTTCAACCAACATAGGTCATTCAAGTAGCTTACTACTAACATTTGTGGGGTTTTTTTGTTTTTTGACTAAAGTACTTGTTACCAAAATTGGCTTCGTTTCTTATAATGGTTGGTATTATGAAGGAAAATAAACTATATAAAAATTCAGATACAAGAACATGAAACATCTTGAAGTTCTTGAAACCAAATTCCAAGCACTACCTTATCACAATGATTTAGTGAAGCTATCACTGTCATATCAGAATTCCCATCAGATGCTGATATTATTTAGACCTCAGAAATGCATGTTTACCTTCTCACCTTCTGATGTGTTACAACCGAAAGAGGTACTTCCCCCTCCCCTTTCCTCTCTACTCCCTCACATTCTCCCCCTCATTCTCATTTTTTTCTCTTTCCTCTTCCCCATTTTCTAAGTGTAGCAGAAAACCAACCTGAGGGGAAAAAATGCCTTTTCTTTATTCTACAGCCACTTACTTTCCTATTTCAAACTCATAGTTGACAAGAATTAACTAAATTTACACTAATGAATCTGCACTTGTTGTATGAGGGATTATTTTTTGGTTCACAAATAAAATGTTTCTTAGTGAGATAAAATAGAAGACAAAATGGCATTGTTTGAAGGAAAATAAGGGCTTTCTTTCTAAGTAAGGGAAACTTGGTCATGCGAAACAATTGAACTGATTTCCAAAGAGTGATCAAATTCTTCCATTCCTTCTAATAAACTTCCAGTGCAGCAATGCATACAGTTAAGAGCCCCCTTGTGAGGCACTATGTTACTATTCTGTGTTGTAAGATTATAATCTATATTAAACACAGACAAGTTATAACTTTTCAATATTTCTTAGATCATGTCAAAACTGATAACCACAATGCATGATATTAACTTCATCTAAAACAATATTCCAGACATTCCTGAGAATAGGGAAGTCTGTGCAAATTACACTCTACTCTAGCCTACAATAAGAAATGACAGAAGGAAGGTCATTAATGCTGAAAAGTCTCAAAGGGCATTGAGGTTTTTTGTTTTGTTTTCTTAACAGAGCATCTATAAATACATTCATGTTTATTCATCCCGACCTCCAGCTCTGAATTTTTTTGGGGGAGGTGGGGAAGGAAGATTTTGGCAAGGAAGGAGGAAGAAGAATAGAGGAAACCACCTGCCTCAGTTTCAAGTATGGGGATTTTGTTCCTAATTAGAAACTTTGGTCTTCTAAGAGTTAAATGTGGTAAAGGAGGCCCACTTTGTAAGAAAAAAATGCTCTTGGGCTACAGATTTATTCATTCATTGACTAGCCCCTACTAGTTCCAGATGAAGCTAGTTTCTAGTATCTGCTGTCAAGTAGCTCACTATCTAAAGGGGGGGGGGGGTGGGGCAGGCCAGAAAATGTATCATGAGGTATGATACAAAGTTCAGTAATATATACATGCACCGGCTACTAAGGAAGAGCAGGAGTTAGCATCAAAGAAGGAAAAAGGTATTCAATTTAGAACAGTACAAATATGCAGAGGCAAAAAAGGAATATGAATCAAAAAACTGAATAGCAAATACCTCGATATATCTGGAAACAGAACTGTGAGTAAACATAAAACAATGAATCTGAAAAGTAAGTAGAGTTTTTAACATTGTTAAAAAGTTACAAAATATTATAAACAAAAATGGGATACCATGGAGGATTTTCATAAAGTAATGCATATTTTTAAAATACATCTAATACTAGAAAAATAAGGAGAAGGCAATGGCACCCCACTCTGGTACTCTTGCCTGGAAAATCCCATGGACGGAGGAGCCTGGTGGGCTGCAGTCCATGGGGTCGCTAAGAGTCGGACATGACTGAGTGACTTCACTTTCACTTTTCACTTTCCTGCATTGGAGAAGGAAATAGCAACCCACTCCAGTGTTCTTGCCTGGAGAATCCCAGGGACGGGGGAGCCTGGTGGGCTGCCGTCTATGGGGTTGCACAGAATCAGACACAGCTAAAGAGACGTAGCAGCAGCAGCAGCAGCAAAATAAAGCCAAAGCAAATAAAAATCACATATCTTTCTTAAGAAAATCAACATTAATTTTTATTTCATTTCTATGATAAATACAAGATAAGAATGCCTTTTTTGGTAATATTATCACAATACCAATGGCAAACTGAAAAAAAAAATGAATTCCTTAATGACTAAAATACCCAGCTGGTTTCTAGAATTTTGAAACAGGATAATGGTATGAACATAATCACACTGTAGTGGTAGGGAAAGGAAGCCGAGGTAGGTGAGGATAAAACAAGACTGTAACATGACTTACTAGAAATGTAGTGCAAAATCCCAGACTAGCAAGTATGCCTGGTTGCTCAGCTGGTAAAGAAACACCTACAATGCAGAAGACCCCGGGTTTGATTCCTGGGTCAGGAAGTTCCCCCGGAGAAGAGGCAGGCTACTCACTCCAGTATTCCTGGGTTTTGCTGGTGGCTCAGCTGGTAAAGAATCTGCCTGCAGTGCGGGAGAGCTGGGTTCGATCCCCGGGTTGGGAAGATCCCAATCGTCCCCTGGAGAAGGGAAAGGCTATCTACTTCAGTATTCTTGCCTGGAGAATCCCTGTGGACAGAATGAGCCTGGTGGGCCGCAGTCCACAGAGTCACAAAGAGTCAGACATGACTGAAGCAACTTAGCACTTATTGCAGATGATTAATTTTAAAGAAAATCTAGTCCAAAAAAAGATGATTAGGCTTTTTAGAAAGAGAACCCATAAATTGAAATATTAGGAAAAAAAGAATTCTTAACTCTTGGGTCCCTTAAAGTTCATGAAGTTATAATAATCAACCCTTATATATAATTATAAGGGCTTCCCAGATGGCTCAGCGGTAAAGAATCTGCCTGCTAATGGAGGAGACAAAGAAGATGCAGGTTTGATCCCTGGATCAGGAAGATCCCCTGGAGAAGGAAATATCAACCCACTCTAGTATTTTTGCCTGGAGAATCCCATGGACAGAGGACCCTGTAGGGCTACAGAACATGGGGTTGTAAAGAGTTGGACATGACTGAAGTGACTGAACACACACACACTAATTTTCTTGCCTGGAAAACTCCATGGACAGAGGAGCCTGGCAGGCTACAGTCCACAGGGTCACAAAGAGTCGGCTTAGCAACTGAGAATGCGTGCACGATATAATTATGAGTTCTTTAGGAGAATAATAGCTTTAGGCCTCAAAGCAATGACAAAATCATTGAAGGGCAATTTCTGACAATTTCGGCTAGAAAGGCAGTTTTTCTAAGAATAATGAAGCAAGGACAGAGAGAAGGAGAAGTAAGGGATTTAAGTTCAAAAACTACAGATGCGTCATCATTCTTGGCACTGCCCTGTCCAAACTTGTCTGTCTACTTTCCCAACTAATCCTGAACAGTTTTCAATGGTATTGGACCTCCTGAAATATAAAGTGAGATCTCCTTTTGTGGCCTGGAGAATTCCGTGGGCTGTATGGGGTCGTAAAGAGTCAGACACGATCAAGCAACTTTCACTTGCACTTTTCCTTTTGTGACTGCAAATGTTAGTTGCTCAGCTGTGTCCAACTCTTTGAAACTCCATGAACTGTAGCCCACCAGGCTCCTCTGTCCATGGGATTTCCCAGGCAAGAATACTGCAGTGGGTTGCCAATTCTTTTTCTAGGGGATCTTCCTGACCCAGGGATCGAACCCAGGTCTCCAACATTATAGGCAGATTCTTTACCATCTGAGTCACCAGGATTCCTTATGTGATTAAGGTAAAGTTGGAAATTTGGGAAAGGAAACTTCCCACATTCACACCTCCAGAATTATATGGGCAGTGCCCTGGAGGAGGGCAGAAAAGGGAGGGACTTTTTTTTTTTAAATAAAATGCTCTTGTTGAATATTTCAGGACTTGCCCAATTTGTAACCTTCATCCAACTCCCCACTCAATTAACAAACCAGCTACATCAGAAAACAGCTTTTAGTACTCGCTTCCAACATCAAATTTGCTAGCATTATACATACATAAAGGAACTGATTAAATTCTTAATACCCCTATTTTGAAAGACAGAAATTGAAGGAGGTAAGATTATAATATTTATGAATGCCTTTATATACCAGACACTGTACAAGACATTTTACCTGTTTTAGTTCACTTAACGAGCTGGTGGTTAATGGTTTAGCTATTGGAATAATTTGATAAAAGTAAAAATGTGATAGAGAACTAAGACTGGAAGTATCACATATTAAGTTATATAAAAAGCTGTACATTCTTCACTCACTCCTTAATTCGTTTTATTTTGTGACACCTAACTAATATGCATATAGTGACTCTGTTTTGGTCAATGTAAAGACTAATTTGAGATGCAGTATTGATTCATATAGAACCATGACCAGTATTGAAATCTGAGGGTCAGTTATTTTCTAAATGTGTAACATTATTGACCTTACAGGATATTGCTTATTAAATATACAATGTTAGAAAAAGATACCTATGAGGAGAAACCATTCGCCATTTTAAAATTAGACTGATATAGAAAAAGTAACTATCAACTTAGTCACTTGAGATTTTAAACAATTTCTGGATATCACTTTGAACTTTTACCCTCAAACCTTTCTGTATAGCATGAGCATCGGCAGGAGGTCTGCAGGGGTCGGATGTAGAGAACTTGGAAATCACTTCAGTTTCTCCCGCCCTGCAATGTTCTGTGTGAACCCATGCTTGGTGTGCTTTTCATCTCTAGATTTGTAAGAAATGCAAACCAGGAAAAAAGAAAACATGTAAAAGAAAAGTAGATAAAATGCCAGATTGTGAGTAATCCTTCGGAATAACTTGTTATAAAATCAAAGAAGGTAATTTAAGCTAACAAAAAATCAAGTGCACCAGTTCTTAGCTATAGATTCTGGGACTGCATAGAACCTCCTCATTGTTAGGGGTTCAAACAGAGGCCCCTCTGGAGAGGCAAGTGAAGGAACCAAACTTCGGAAACCCATCAGAAGCTGACACACTATTTCTTTTTTTTTTTTTTTTTTTAATTTTTTTATTAGTTGGAGGCTAATTACTTCACAACATTTCAGTGGGTTTTGTCATACATTGATATGAATCAGCCATAGATTTACACTTATTCCCCATCCTGATCCCCCCTCCCACCTCCCTCTCCACCCGATTCCTCTGGGTCTTCCCAGTGTACCAGGCCCGAGCACTTGTCTCATGCATCCCACCTGGGCTGGTGATCTGTTTCACCATAGATAGTATACATGCTATTCTTTTGAAACATCCCACCCTCACCTTCTCCCACAGAGTTCAAAAGTCTGTTCTGTATTTCTGTGACACACTATTTCTTTTGCAATAAATTCTTTTCAGAATAAAATGTACACTTACTGAGGACTACTGTTTCTTTCCCTGAGGTAGAAGATTAAACATTCTGATGAGCAAAGATTTCTGAACCCCTTTCCTCATGGCTTAAACCATGGCCAATACCTCTTAAAATAAAAGACCTTGTCAATTTAAATTCTAGTGTCCTGTGTTGGATTTTTATTATTTTTAGCTTTTTTAAGCCAATAGTTTCTCAAGACAGGTTGGTGCAAAGGGTAATCACAGAATTTGAGTTGGTTAACTTTACTTCGTTCTTTATGTGGGGGGAAAAACTGAAAATATGACAGTTCCTGGTATTGCTGGACAAAGAATAGGATTTGGCTTTTTTTTTCCCCTCATGACTTTACAAATACTAAAATGCATACATTCACTGAGTGCTTTAAACGTCCCAGACGCTGAGAAGCCCCTTCCAAGTATTAACTCATTTAATCTTCATTTTTACCCTATGAGATGTGTGCTATTATTTGGTTTTCATGGCTTCCCTGGTGGTTCATATGGCAAAGCGTCTGCCTGCAATGCAGGAGACCTGGCTTTGATCCCTGGGTCGGGAATATCCCCTGGAGAAGGAAATAGCAACTCTCTCCAGTACCCTTGCCTGGAAAATCCCACGGATGGAGAAGCCTGGTAGGCTACAGTCCATGGGGTCACAAAGAGTTGGACACGACTGAGCGAATTTACTTCACTTATTTCCTTCTGGTGGCTGGTGTTAGCCTAAGTTTCTCCAGATAATCAGCTGTTAGAAGGCAAACAATTTAAAACAAAAAGAGTCCACTGACTGTATTAAGGATATTAAAGAAAAGAGTGATATACCTTTAAGAAGAGTTTTTTTAAAGTATGTTCTGCAATAAATCAGTGATTTTCCAGAAATAGAATTATCTAGGCCAGCCTCCCAAAATGTCAACTGAATTTCAAAATCATTTTCTTAATGTCCACAAGGCAAGTAGCAAATAGAAGATAATATTAGATACTGCCAATTAATGAACAGTTAAGATGTATTCATTTCTATGTAAATAATTCAACAAAAATTGGCAATTCACAGAGTTGTGAACTAGATGAATACAAATGATGAATCTCTGATTAAGATTCGCAGAACTGTTTTTAATGAGTCATTTTGGGAAGTGCTTTCTGTAGAAGAGTAACTCAAAGAGAAAATAGCTGTGTGTAAAATAGAGCAAATACTCAATGAGACACAAGTTGGAGAAAAGTAGGTCATGCTCTCATATTTAGCAAGAGGAAAACAGTGTAGAAACCTAAAAAGTTGTTTATATATATAATAATTTGTAAATTAATTTCTTCTGATATTTTGTAGAAGACTACTTCCTTGGGGGAGTCAAAGAACTCTTGGTTTATAACCATTTTTATTCAAGAATCCTATGATCCATTCCTCTCATAGGTAAAATATTTAAAATTGTGAAGTTTATATTATTTTCATTTGATGTCACAAATATGTATCTTCTCTTGTAGTATTTGCTGATCTGGTAGTTTTGCTTTATTCCACATATTTTAGAACTATCAATGAGATGGTATCTAGATGAAAACAGGAATGACATTAAGGGGTCTGGGAAAGTCACTCCTTGAGGGCCATTTTGGCATACAGAGGAAAAAGTAGAAGGATTTGTGGTAAATCTCTGAATATTTGAGGAAAAAAATATATTCTGAGTTGCTTCTGCTGTAGGATGTTAAACTGAGCTTCCAAAGTAAGGTTCCAGACAAGAATTTTTTATGGGGATCAACAGTCAGTACAATGACTCTTAAACCCCTCAGTTACACTGATGAGGGTTTACAGCAGAGTCTTTTTTTTTTTTTAACTTCTCAACATTAATTTTATTTTATTTTGTTTTTTTTTATTTTCATTAGTTGGAGGCTAATCACTCCACAATATTGTAGTGGTTCTTGTCACACATTGACGCAAATCAGCCATGGATTTACATGTGTTCCCCATCCAGATCCCCCCTCCCACCTCCTTCCCCATCCCATCCCTCTGGGTCTTCCCAGTGCACCAGGCCCGAGCACTTGTCTCATGCACCCAACCTGGGCTGGTGATCTGTTTCACCATAGATAATATACATGTTTCAATGCTATTGTATCAAGCAGAGTCTTTTTGAAGAATGGAAGGATGGGAAGCACTATCTGCCCACTCCATATCAGCAAAGAGGAGCTGCTATAGGGAAGGAGATCCCCTGAATGAGTGCCAGTCATCTTTCCATCTTCCAGGCTAAGGTCAAACACTGGCTACCTTTTTGATAAAAAGCACAATGAAGAAGTAGTCCTCACTGGTCAGCTGGTACTCAGCTATAAAGAAAATGAATTTATCAGAATTTTCCACAGACACGATCAAGGCCACATCAATGAGAGAACATATATGGGATCATTTAAGATCCTTTCCATGAAGAACACTGGAAGAGGTGTGAAGACCTCAGCAAAACAAAGACCAAGTGACCAATCAGAATGGAGATTCATCAAAAAAACTGATGAGTAAGCCCGAATGAAAAGGCTATATATTTTATAATGCCAACTACCGACATTCTAGAAAAGAAATAAGTATGAAAACAGCAAAAGGATTAGTGGTTTCCAGAGACTGGAAGATAGGGAGGGATGACTAAAGCATAGCAGACTCTTAGGGCATAAAACTACTCACACAGTATTGTCATTGCCAATATGTGATTGTGCATTTGTGAAACCCACAGAAGGTCCCACCGAGTAAATCCTAACACAGATAGTGGGATAAAGTTAGTGTATTAACATTCACTTATCAATTTTAACAAATGTACTATACCAATGCAAGATGTTAACAGGGAAAACTGCAGGAAGGTGCAGGAGGGGATATATGGAAATCCTGTACACTCTAATTGATTTTTCTATAAGCATAAGTTGCTCAAAATCAAGTTTATCTTACTCTGCAATCCCACTCCTAGGCATATATCCAGAGCAAAACATAATCCAAAAAGATATATGCCCCCAATGTTCACTGCAGTACTGTTTACAAGAGCCAAGACATGGAAGCAACCTAAATGTCCATCAATAGAGGACTGGATAAAGAAGATGTGGTACATATAAACAATGGAATGTTACTCAGTCATTAGAAAGGATGAAATAAGGCCATTTGCAGCAACATGGATGCAGCTAGAAATTGTCCTACTGAGTGAAGTAAGTCAGAGAAGAGGAAATATCATATGACATCCCTTAAATGGGGAATCTAAAGAAATGATACAAGTGATCTTACAAAACAGGAGACTCACAGATTTCGAGAACGATCTTATGGTTGCTAGGTGGAAGAAAGGGGAAAGCGAGTTTGGGATGGACATGTACACATGTACACATGGTGTTATATTTAAAATGGATAACCAACAAGGACCTACTATATAGCACATCAAACTCTTCTCAATGTTATGTGGCAGCCTGGATGGGAGGAGAATCTGGGGAGAATGGATACATGCGTGTATATGGTTCAGTCCCTTTTCTGTTTACCTGAAACTATCACAACACTGTTAATCAGCTACACCTCAATACAAAATTAAAAGTTAAGGGAAAAAGTCTATCTTGAAATAAAAATAAAGATATCTCTAGAATAAAGCAGCTAGAAACTGTTTTAAAAGACAGCGCCAATCATGAAAGGGGGAGAGGGAAGAGAATGGGAGAAAAGAAAAGGGGATGAATAGTGTGTGAACTGTGAGACTGGGTGAAATTATATGAAACATGGTCGGTATGCACCCACAGATGAATGCCTTCAGAGACCTGACCACCACCTTGCCAATGGCAGAGAAGTCTGACACTGGCGGATAGGAAGCTTCCATGAATGGTACACCTGATCCTTAGTCAAGTCACAATTTGCCCTTAAGAATACTTTCTATACACCTCTAGCTTCAAATATTTATCAGGATTTCCCATTACCCTAACATTCACCTTCCAAAACACTGAATTTATAAAGTAGGATAGAAAAGCAAAACATTACTGCCCAAACTAATTCATAAGTGAACTGATGACCTGTGAAACAGGTAAGCACTCATATCTCCCCCCATTTAATATTAGTTTACCATCTTCATTGCTCAATCTTACTGTTCGGTCCCTCACTGTCAATTAGAGTGTTGAAAATACTGTGATAAAAATATTCAAATCATTTACAAAGTAAAATGTTAAAAGTAGTTTGGAAAGCCATAGACAAATGGTGATATACCAGAGTTAAATTAAAAACTGAAGAAAGAACCCACCAAGGTAAGTTTCAGAAAAGATTAATGTTAATAACAAAGCATTAATTTAAAAAATCTTTGGGAAAATGGGTAGTGCCTGTTTCTAAAAGAGATTCTTGTACTGACTGCACTGTAGGACTCAAAGTGAAAGGATCACGTCATAACATCCTGTCATTTTGTTTGGAAAATCATAAGAAAATACCCTAAATAAGAGGACAATACCTCCGTAAGTTCTTCTTTCATTTTTTAAGATAATCTCCTATGTCCACCTTTCCACTACATACTATGACATTTTAATCCTTTTAATGTATGCAAAATGGACTTTTTCTGATACTATTTTGATAAGATTCCCATAATCACCCCTATACTTGTGAACACCTGTCATATTCATAAATTTAGAGGAAATAAGACAAGAGAACCTATTGATAAGTACCTTCCGCTGGTTTCTCCCCACCTTTAAGTCTAGAGTAACTTCATACTTAAAGACAGTTAATTAGTAAGCTATTGCAAACAGTGACTGCAGCTATAAAATCACAAGATGACTGCTTCCTGGCAGGAAAGCAACAACAAACCTAGACAGTGTGTTGAAAAGCAGAGACATTACTCTGCCAACAAAGGTCTGTATAGTCAAGGCTACGGTCTTCCCAGTGGTCACATACGATTATGACAGCTGGACCTTAAAGAAGGCAGAATGCCAAAGAATTAATGCCTTTGAACTGTGGTGCTGGAAAAGACTCCTGAAAGTCTCTTGGACAGCAAGGAGATCAAACCAGTCAACTTAATGGTAATGAACATGAACTTGGGCAAACTCCAGGTGATGGTGAGGGACAGGCAGGCCTGGCATGCTGCAATCCATGGGATCACAGACTTGGACATGATGGGGCAACTTAACAACAACTATAATGTAGTATTTTAACATAATTTCTCACTGTTTGATCCTCGTCTCTATTTCCAGTGCTGTGTCTGTCACTATTATGGGCACTGAAAAAAAGAGTGGAAAACAGCATCCATGCCTGAGACATGCATTCTGGTTGGAGTTCTTTTATGATTATAAATCACAAAAATGTACTCATAGAGAATAATCATTTCATTCTTTAATTATTCACAATTTAGTGAAATGGGTGAGGGCTGCAGAAGAAAAAAATTTAAAGGACATTATCAAAGAGGCAGAAACTTAATATTCCCTGATAGCTAAGTTGGTAAAGAATCTGCCTGCAATGCAGGAGGACTCCGGTTCGACTCCTGGGTCAGGACAATCCCCTGGAGAAGGGATAGGCTACCCACTCCAGTATTCTTGGGCTTCCCTTGTGGCTCAGCTGGCAAAGAATCCACCTGCAATGTGGGAGGCCTGGGTTCAATCCCTGGGTTGAGAAGATTCCCTGAAGAACGGAAAGGCTATCCACTCCAGTACTCTGGCCTGGAGAATTCCATGGACTGTATAGTCCCTGGGGTCACAGAGTTGGACACAACTGAGCAACTTTCACTTCACTTAGAGATGTTTTAAATGGCCAGAAAATTATGGAAACAACCTAAGTGTTCATCAACAGATGAAGGGATAACAAGATGTGGTGTAAATATACAAGGAAACATCATTCAGCCATGAGAAAGAAGGAGATCTTGAAATTTGCAACAATTTGCACTGAATCTTAAAGTGTTATGCCTTAGCATAATGAAGCAAGTCAGAACCAGAAAGGCAAACACTACACGGCATTATTTATGTGGAATAAATAAAACATCAAACTTGCACAAACAGTAGAAAAGTGGCTGCTAAGGGTTGGGGGAAATAAGAAAATGTTGGCAAAAGGGTATAAACTTTCAGTTATAAGATCTGAGGATCTAACAAACAACATGGTAACTATAGCTGATAACACTACTGTGTAATACTATTGTATAACTGAAATTTGCTAAGAGGAAAACTGAAATGCTCTCACACACCAAAAGATAAATCTCTGAGGCAAATGTGTGATAATTAACTAGGGGGGAATCCTTTCAATGTATATGATAATGGGCACTTTAAGTATCTTTACAATTTTGTAATTATATCACAATAAAGCTGGCAAAGGGGAGGAAAAAGGAGAAAAAGAGAGATTTGTGTGCTCAACCATTTAAAAAGAGAAAAGAGTCATATTCGTAAAACAGAAGTAATAGAGATACATAAAAAATAGCCAGAAAAAAGAAAATCCACAAAATTAACTATAAAAAGATAAAAGTGAACAGTGGTAGTTTTTTAAATGATGGGACTTGACAGGAATGGTACTTTAATAGGAAGCAAGGGATGCAAAGTTAGAAGGGCAAATATATAGTAAATTGAGAGGTATTACTTCTTTGCTAATCACTAGTTTAAAATACTATTACAAAATAAGTTTTTAAAATTATCGACACATAAGAATCTGTTTAAAGAAGTAAAATTAATGCTTGTCTGCACCTGAAATACTTCTGTGTTTTTTATACTCTTGAGCACAAGATCTTTTAGAACCTTAACTTTTAAATTACATAATTATGTAGACAAATATTTTCTTTACAAAATGAATACCTTTTACACCATTGTTATCTCTACTTAATCTCAGAATTTTAATTTTATATTTTTCTCTGTTCTAAATGACAGAAACCTTTTATCTCCTTATTCTCTAGTTTCTACAACTTTCATCTTGTAGGTACTCACTTGCCAGAATATTATTCCCTTCTCATTTCTACTCCCTTGTCCTTCCACAGTTCAATACTAATCAAAAAGGAGAGGGAGGAAGGCAACATTAGACTTATCTATGATAAGTATAAATTTTTATTTGGTTTCTCAATTTCCTCCCAGAACAAACCCTTGAAAAAAAGAGTAAAAAAAATTTTTTAATTAATTAAAAACAAGCAAATAAAAAACATTCTCTCTTATGCTTTCCTACTTCTTGGCAGAATGTGGTTTAAAACATAGGTACAATAATGTAACCATTTTTATGTTGTTTTTTTTATTTTTTTTCCATTTATTTTTATTAGTTGGAGGCTAATTACTTTACAATATTGTAGTGGTTTTGTCATACATTGACATGAATCAGCCATGGATTTACATGTATTCCCCATCCCAATCCCCCCTCCCACCTCCCTCTCCACCCGATTCCTCTGGGTCTTCCCAGTGCACCAGACCTGAGCACTTGTCTCATGCATCCAGCCTGGGCTGGTGATCTGTTTCACCCTAGATAATATACATGTTTCGATGTTGTTCTCTCGAAACATCCCACCCTCGCCCACAGCTACTATCCAAAAGTCTATAAGCAATAATAAATGCTGGAGAGGGTGTGGAGAAAAGGGAACCCTCTTACACTGTTGGTGGGAATGCAAACTAGTACAGCCGCTATGGAAAACAGTGTGGAGATTTCTTAAAAAACTGGAAATAGAACTGCCATATGACCCAGCAATCCCACTTCTGGGCATACACACTGAGGAAACCAGATCTGAAAGAGACACATGCACCCCAACGTTCATCGCAGCACTGTTTATAATAGCCAGGACATGGAAACAACCTAGATGCCCATCAGAAGATGAATGGATAAGGAAGCTGTGGTACATATACACCATAGAATATTATTCAGCTGTTAAAAAGAATTCATTTGAATCAGTTCTAATGAGATGGATGAAACTGGAGCCCATCATACAGAGTGAAGTAAGCCAGAAAGATAAAGACCAATACAGTATACTAACGCATACATATGGAATCTAGAAAGATGGTAATGATAACCCTATATGCAAAACTGTTTTTATAGCTCCCTAAATACTTGTGGGCTTCCCAGGTGGTGGTAAAGAACCCACTTGCCAATGCGGAAGACTTAAAAGACGTGGGTTCAATCCCTGGGTTGGGAAGATCCTCTAGAGATCACAGCAACCCACTCCAGCATTCTTGCCTGGAGAATACTATGGACAGAGAAGCCTGGTGGGCTACAGTCCATGGGTAACACAGAGTTGGACACGACTGAAATGACTCCGCACACATGCAACACCCGTAGTTGCTATAAACGTCTTTACATGGCACTGCTCTGGCAAGATGTCTTATAAAGTATTTCTAAAAGATTATTTCTTGGCAAGAATAAAGCCTTTTGTAAAGCCTTTTGCATTTGTTTTATTTAACTGAAAGGGGTTTCATAATTATTGTGTCACAGTTATAAGTAGAGCCTACAAATAAATTTCATTTCCAAGCAGTAAAGCCAACTCCAGTAAATGATTCATTTTATACTTTCCTCTGCTTTGTTTAAAAAGGTCTTGGTCAGTGTAAAATAACGTATGTCTAAAAGGAGATCTGTGGTTATTCAACATATCCCGGAGATGGCGCTGCACTATTGAGCGCCCGGCGCACACTGTGAGCCTTGAGTGACTCAGTGTGAGCCTGCAGTCCCGCAGCTGGTCCATCACAAGGATGAAAGCTCTAATAATGGCTCATTCAGAATTCATTTTTAGCTCAAAACCCACCTCTTTTCATTTTACATGGGCCTCTTATCTAACGTTCTGAAAAACTAGCAAAACGTGGACTTGCATATTTGGAGAATAAAACTTTTCTATTTTGCCAACCTTTTATTAAAAAACAAAACTTTCTGGGTTAGGGTTTGATGTGGTGACTCATTTGCTGAGATTAACCTTAAAGTAGGACATCTTTGAAAGAAGCATGTCCTTTTACTTTTCCCACATTAATAGATCCTCCAAAGTCTCAACACTTGTTCAAACTGCCACTGGGGAAGTCATAAATTGCTTTTTCCTATAGTCAAAAATTTGATTTTATTATAGGATCTGTTTTTTGTTTAGATCTTGGCAAGACAAGATGCGGTTAGGTATATCTGGAATTGGTATTTCTGAGGCTGTTTCCACAGCCAAAGCAAAATTCAGTTTCTCACGACTTTTGAGTTGATTGATTATTCTGTAGAAAAACTGAGAAGTAAACACTTATAGGACTGACAAATCATGTGACATTGAGGTTTTTTTAAGCTATCAAAAAATAATTCAAGTGTGGGATACAACCCAATTTTGTACCTTGACATTAATTTTTAATGTTTCCAAATTAAAGTTAAGACAAGCTGTTATGCAAATGCTACTGTCACTGAAAAAAAAAAATTGTTCATATATAAAAATGCTGTAGAGCTCCACTACCAGAGATATTCTTAGAGAATGCGTCATCTAGGAGGAAATAATTGCGAGGTTTTTTATTCATTCTCTTGGTAAAATAAGGGTAAACACTTGTAACAATTGGTAAGAGTTATAGAATTGCAATTTCATTTTGCATACTTGACTCTTTGCCAGCTCCTGTTTTAATCATTTGAACTATGAGCAATATTGTCTGAAATATAATAAAGCATTTATACGAATTACAAGAATGTAAAATTCAAGTTGTTCTAAAGAGGGGTTGAGATTAAGTAACTTGTGTAAGATTACACAGCTGCTGAGTAGCAAAAGCAATCCTCAGTCAGTCTTAACCACTAAACTGAAAGCTTCCCACATCAACTTTTTGGTTCCTCTGAGGAAAAACTTCTTTGACTATCATGTGCTGGTTCACAGATCTGTCATCATTAAAGGAATCTTTTAAGAAGTTTGGGAGCAAGTGATCTAATATACTCAATGAAAGATGTACATGTCATGTCAGTGCCTTATTAAGATCTGTAAACATTGTGTTTAAGTACGTATGTAGAATGGTCCAAACTATTGCCTTTCACAAGAATATGACTATCTAAAGAGAAACCCTATAAATCCTCCTGATATATTGTCCAAAATATTACTTATACGGCTTTCATACACACACACATCTTTACATATATTTATATAACCGTACACACATAAATCAGTCTTAGAGAAGTTACTTTCTTCCATAAACCAAAAAGATATGAATCTAGCAGGAGAAAGCAAGAGGTGAGAATTTAGCACAAAGTAGTCTGAAATGCACTGCAGCTGGACAAAAAAAGCAGGGTGGTGGGTTGGGGGGACAGGGTGGAGAACTAACTAATAGCTAATATTTGTTGATACTTCAAATGTGCTAGGCAATATTCTAAGCACTTGATATATACTAAGTCATTCAACCCTTAGAGCATGACTTTGAGGAATGTATAAATATGTCATTTCACAAACTCAGCCTCATGGGAGGACAGCTGAGGATAGCCATTTGTTCAAAAATCACATGGCTAGGAAATGGTGAAGCCAAGATCTGTATACAGTCAGTCTGGCTCCAGAAAACACATTTTTCATGATTAATGGGCTAGTTTTGTTTTAATTGAATGCAACATCCTCTCAACATGTGTCAGTATCAAATCTCTAGTGCTTGTGATTGAAAGTACTCTCATGGTGACAATGATTTCTGCTGACACGAATACTGTTTTGTGATAAACCAACAACACTAATTACAAGTTAATGACCACGTAATTTTAAAACAGTCAAATCCAACTCTGGATCCTTGAACTTTTACTAGAAGACAATCCAGTTTCAGTCATGCCTTAAATATATTATGATATATTAGCCACAAGGTTTAAAATATTTAGAGATGCCCCATACTCCTATACTTAATATCTAATTCTGAGTCACCTAATTAATTACTTAAATCCCACTATTTCAGCCTGATATTCACATGCACAGTATCAAACATATGGGGGACAAAACAGCAAATGGGAGGAATTTATTTCATGATATATTTTACAACCAATTTCAGAAACCAACATGGGTGAACTACCATCTACCCTTTATTTAATGACCCAAACCTTCCTTCAAATACTCCCAATGATTCAAAAGTCACTATCCATTAAACAGATGAAAATTCCTGTGAAACTATGCAGTGTGTTTTTTATTTGTCTCTAGGAGTAGCTTTCATTGTTACTTAGCTATTTTCACATCATGTCTGTCATATGGTTGGTTACATTAAGGGCATCACTTCTTACCCACTACAAAAAGTATTTTACCTTAAATCATGGTGGTTGAAGAGAAATTTAATGAAAAGGAATTTGAAGAGTGGATGAAATTCTAAACCTTACAGAAACTCAAGTGCTTCTAAAGCAAATGGAGTGGTTATTTAATTCATTGCTTTATACCAAAATGTACCGATTTCAGTAACAAGTGGTAACACAATCATTTGCCTTATAAATCACTTAATTATAAAGATAGCCTAGACTAAAAATAACAAATGATTTAACTCATTCACAGTTTGATTCCTTTCAGAGTGCCAATTATGTTATTTATTAAACAATTATTATTCTATCTATAAAAATTATCAGATAAGTGGGATCTTTATTGGCAAATGAATTTTTTTACATATATAGTATCACGTGAGTGTGTGTGCTAAATTGCTTCAGTCATGTCCAACTCTTTGTGACCCCATGGACTGTAGCCTGCCAGGCTCCTCTGTCCATAGAACTTTCCAGGCAAGAATACTGGAGTGGGTTGCCATTCCCTTTTCCAATATAGTATTACATGGATTACAAATGAATAAACTATTTTTAGTACATAGTTCAGTAAGTGCCTATGAGGCTATTTAAGAAAAATGGTATGCCAAGCAGTTCGCAAATTTGACAAACACGATGTTGCTCAGAAATACTAGAGTTTACCAGAATTTGAACATTCAAGTACATACAGCAGCACACAATAAAATATTCAATACATCAAGCACTGAAATTAATGTTATAAAATGAGCACTGTTAAAAATAATTAAATACTTGAAATTAAAAAGCTGGTTCAATTCCTTAAGAATTGTGCGTTAATTCAACAAAAGTTACAATCTAGAAAATGTTGAAAAAAATTGAGAATTTTAAGAAAGATTGCCATATCCTACTAAAGAAGGAAAGAAGGATAAACAGTAATTCCTGTGGCTTTATCCAGGTAAATGTTCTCTCAAATATTCTTTGACATTTTCAAACTATGGTTTTACATCTATAAACTAAAATAATTTAGGTAAATGATTTAAAACTATTATTTCCTATTCCTTTATTAAATAAGACTAATATTATATCAAATTAAGCTATTCTCACATAAATCTGTCCCCCCAAAATCCAAACTTCAAAAAAAAAAGGCACTGTCACAGAATCTTAACTTTCTTGGACTTCTTTTTATCATAAAGAGGTACAGCAAGGTTTATCTTCCAGTCTAAGTCCTAGTAATCGATGTAGAATCTCAATGTAAGATTCAGTTATAAAATGAGGGAGAAGGACCTGTAAGTACATTCCAAGCATGTTTTAAACACTTGCTTTCAGAAGACAAGATAGAAAAGAAATAAGTTTTAAAATACACAACCCTATATTTATAACAACATTTTCACTAAAACTACAATATTTACTGCTCTTCATAACTTGGGTTAGTTTCTAAAAACAGTAGTTTATTCCATGAAAAGATAATGATACTGTTCATCCCAATATGGACACTTAGTTAAAAATATCAAAAGATTCTTTCAAGTTCAGATGGATTTGCACTGATCCTCTGCCTCCCACACTTCAAAATTTTTTAATCTCTAATTTAAGAGCTATGAAGCTGTGGAGGGAAAATGAGCAAGGAGTTGCACAAAGTTATTTTGTCAGCTCCTACTGATTACATATTTATGGGGAAATAAGTGTCCTTGGAACCATGTTTAAAAAGGCAAGAGACTAGAGACAAGATCAAAGAGCTAGGTACTTTTATTTCCTTTAAAGAACAGAAAAATGCACCCTGGGTATTCTTTTATACATATATATATTTTATAGCTCAATTTGTGTGGTTGAACTTGTCACAGTGAGCTGGATGCCTTCTCTTTTGGATGCTTTAATTGAGATTATTTTCCCTGGTATGCAGATACTTACTCATGTAATTTTACTAAAAGTTAACAAAAAGGCCAAAACCAAATCAAGCCTTTATGTCTATGAGAATATCAAAATCCATTTGCATATTGTTAGTGCCTTCCTAACCATATGTCACTCCTCTGGAGTTTAGTTTATGTCTTTAATTTCATAATAGATGGGTTTATTTTTCACAAACAACTAGAACATACAAACTCAAAGAAAGCAAAAGTGATACTACTCCTTGTTCACCATTTAAACCCGTTCCCGGTGTTTGAAGCCAAAGTGGTGGTTCTGAGATTTCAAATGTTTACATATTATGCACAGCCACAAGTGCCTTTGATGTGGTATTATCTGAAAATAATTCCCTGGCATTTGGGTTTAGACATCTATGCAATCTGGCTTTTAAGTATTACCTTT
Source organism: Cervus canadensis (assembly GCF_019320065.1). NCBI lineage: Eukaryota > Metazoa > Chordata > Mammalia > Artiodactyla > Cervidae > Cervus > Cervus canadensis. The sequence goes on from NC_057388.1 coordinate 18,692,341, forward strand.
GCCTTCAACAATTGGACTCCATTTTCAGCTTCACCAGAATCTTTATTTTTCCCCTAAAACTATTTTATATAAATGGTCCAGAGCAGCCCTAGTTCGTGCCCCTATTTTTACAGATATATATTCAGTTGTATCTTTAAGGAGCTGTTTTACTGTGTTTACTTTTAGGCGTCAGAAAAACCTGGTTAGGCAAGTTGATGCTTCCTTCCTCACATCTGGAAGTAGTAGCCAGAATCAAGGCATCAGACAATTTTGTGCCTTTGGTCACCACTTCCTTCAGCCCAGGCTCAAAATCTGTGATTTCTGTTGCCTCAGCCAAGTCACTATGATAATTCACCTAAACAGATAAATTAGCACCTAACTGATCCTGATACTGAACCATCAGGCTTCCCTGACAGCTCAGGTGGTAAAGAATCCACCTGCAATGCAGGAGACCACAGTTCGATTCCTGGGTCAGGAAGATTGCCTGGAGAAGGGATAGGCTACCCACTCCAGTATACTTGGGCTTCCCTTGTGGCTCAGCTGGTAAAGAATCCGCCTGCAATACGGAAGACCTGGGTTCGATCGCTGGGTTGGGAAGATCCCCTGGAGAAGGAAAAGGCTACCCACTCTAGTATTCTGCCCTGGAGAATTCCATAGACTGTACAGTCCATGGTGTTGCAAAGAGTCGGACATGACTGAGAGACTTTCACTTTCACTTTCTACATTGTGTCATAGTAAGATTTGTTTCTCACAATAAGATTTGAGATAGGTACCAATATTTTGCTCATGTACTGCTATAGAAAACAAGGCTTTGGACAAATTAAGCACATTGGCCAAGATCCTACAGCTGAGCCAAAGACAAAGGAATTATAGAATAATCATTTCTTTAAAGAAGTTAGACACCCTAGTAAACATAAAATACTTTCTCCCACTGTCTTTCAAGCTTCTTCTCTGGGATAATTCTTTTCCTGTTCCTACATTAAACCTTAAGAAGTATCCACAGTTTTCCAATTCCCTTTAATCAAAAGGATCATCCCTTTTCACTAGTTAAAATGTCCACCTAATGTAACGATCAAAATTTCAAACTTCATGAAGGTGAAACCTCTGGCTTTTCCCATCTTGAGCCCATTTCAGGCAAATAAGCCTGTAACAGTGACCAGCTTAGGTGCTTCCTTCTCTAGTCCTTCCCCCTTGACTAGACTGTCACTCCTTAGGGGTCACAAGGAGGAAGGGGAAAGTGCCAATGTCATATGGAGGCTGAGTCTTCTGGGCGACAGGACAAATCCTGACTGGGGTGAGAAGGAACACATCTGTCCATTTCTCCAAGGACACCCAACTGAACACTCAACTTGCTCTGACATGAAATATTCCTGTCTGCTGGTGGCTTCTATTCACTTCCAGAGGCCCACCGTTGGTCTTCCTGGTTAGAAAAACTTTCTAAATGGTTTCAGGCCAACTTCTTCCCAACAATCAGTCAAATGTATGTATACAGCCTTCTGTCACGACAGATGTCACTGTCAGTGAAGTTGCTCAGTCGTGTCTGACTCTTTGCGATCCCATGGACTGCAGCCTACCAGGCTCCTCCATCCAGGGAATTTTCCAGCTAAGAGTACTGGAGTGGGTTGCCATTTCCTTCTCCAGGGCATCTTCCCGACCCGGGGATCGAACCCAGGTCTCCCGCACTGCAGGCAGACACTTTACCATCTGAGCCACCAGGGAAGATGTCACTGCAGTTTACTCCTAATACAGCTTCCTAACTCTGCTCAGGCAGGGACATTTGTCTCATCTTCTTAAGTACATGTAAGTATGAATCTCCAAAATGCCAAGAAACATCACCAAACCCTATGAGCGGATACTGTGAACTTTCTCCAACTTAATTTCAGATGATGCAAAAACATTCCCTTCTCCAAAAAATCTTTCATTCCATTCCTCCATAGAAAATGGGTGAAGCACCGTCAGTTTGACCCAAACAAGTCTCTCCACAGATCTCAACATTCTCATCAAACCTCTAGCTACCCTTAATTTATCTTCCTAGTAACTGATAAACTCAGTTGAAAACTACACTTTCATTGTTTTGTTTCCAAGTCTTACGTGAGTGGTGCAGATCTGACTTGAAATGTGCCCAACACACTGCCATAATTCTTGTATTCCTTAGTTCAAATTCCCCAATGTTAACACATGTTATATCTTACAGATTAAAGACATAAAGGAGAATTTACCCAAATATAACCTTGGAAATATCTGATGAACAGGTTTATAGAATCTCATCTGCATAGATTATTCATCCCACCCAAGGAATTCCAAGTAACACCTCATCAATGGCTAAGATCTTTTTTGACTCAAATTATTAATATCTACCAGAAAATGCAGTACCAAATCCCCAAACCTTCAAAATATCAAAAAAAAAAAAGGATATATATATATATATATTCATGATCTAATCAGACAGCAAACTTAATATTATACTCACCTTCACATATATTAACATGTATGCGTTCAACACTATAGCAATCCATATAAATAAAATAAGACTAATTTATAAACATGCATATCAATCATAAAAAAGCTCATGTACTCAATATAAAAATTCATTGCAGATGATGATTCAAGGTAAATTTTAGTGAAAATAGTGCACCTCTTAAGGCCAAGATGGGGCTCAAATGAGCCCAATTTACACAGGACCTCATTCAGGAGGTTGGAGATACAAGTGAACCAAATTAGAAATTAAAGGTTTAATTAACTTATAAAGATATTTTTATGTAGCCCAGAAAGACCTCGAGAGTATTCATTCTTGAATGTCTAGGCCCACACACAGTAGCTTTAACATGTATGTGCCACACTCATGTTTAGACATATTTCAAATTAACAACAACATTTCAAATACAGCTCTACGGTAAATGATTCACCACTCAACCCAATTTAAACCTATGTTGTTACTACTTTTGCTTACGAAATAATTATGACTAAAGAAAAATCTTTGGCAGAATAGTCAAACACTCAACAGTTTATAAAGTTAGACAACTTACCCAGTGTTTGGTCTACGAGGATTCAAGAATCTCCTGATGGGGAGGGAAGGGGGAAAAAGATCATGATGAGAAGCACCTGGGAAGCATCACAGCCCCCCACCCCCCTTCACCTGGTCCACCTCAGGCTGTTAGGAGTGAGGAAGATGATTATTCATGTTACAGCCTGAAAAACAGATATATATTCCCACTAATCAAACCACTGACTATCTTTTAAGGTTGAAGAAGCTGCCCCCAAACTGTTAAGTTACTGGTCTTAGACTACACAATTAGTAAGCAAAGCTCCAACAAAAATTTTCAGCCTCCTTTTACTGTACTAAACATGAAACTGAAGTTTTTTCAAAGTAGCTTAGCTTACAGATTTGGCATTAGTTTATTTCAATAATGGAATAGTAAGTGTGTTTATGCTCCCTACTCTGCTCCCCGCCCCCCCCCCCCATGCAAATTCTCCTTTCAAATAGGTTACATTCACAGAACTCTTCCTAAGCATCTCTCAGTAAGATACGCACAGTGCCAGGGAGGGTTTAAAAACAATCAGCAAAATTAACTTTAAACTTTATTTTCATATAACATTGACAGTAACTCTAGATGCAGGTAAGAGACAACGGGAATTTATTTTTAAATTTTTTGAAACAACTTTACCATTTTGTTACCAAGTCCTAGTTTTAGCTGAACAGGATCATTCCATTAAACTAGGTTCACCTGTCTAATTAGACCCCTCTGTATTTTACCCTCAATAAGGTCTTCGTCATACCTGAATGCTCTAGTGGGTTTCCCTACTTTCTTCAATTTAAGTCTGAATTTGGCAATAATTCAAGGGATCAGATCAAGGGATTAGATCTGATAGAGAGCCTGAAGAACTACAGACAGAGGTTCGTGACATTGTACAAGAGACAGGGATCAAGACCATCCCCAAGAAAAAAAAAATGCAAAAAAGCACAATGGCTGTCTGAGGAGGCCTTACAAATAGCTGTGAAAAGAAGAGAAGCAAAAAGCAAAGAAGAAAAGGAAAGATATATCCATTTGAATGCAGAGTTCCAAAGAATAGTAAGGAGAGATAAAAAAGCCTTCCTCAGTGATCCGTGCAAAGAAATAGAGGAAAACCATAGAATGGGAAAGACTAGAGATCTCTTCCAGAATATTAGAGATACCCAGGGAACATTTCATGCAAAGATGGGCACAATAAACGACATAAATGGTATGAACCTAACAGAAGCAGAAGCTATTAAGAAGAGGTGGCAAGAAAACGCAGAAAGTGAAAGTAAAGTCGCTCAGTTGTGTCTTGACTCTTTGCAATCCCATAGACTGTAGCCTACCAGGCTCTTCAGTACATGGGATTTTCCAGGCAAGAGTACTGGAGTGGGTTGCCATTTCCTTCTCCAGGGGATCTTCCCAACCCAGGGATCAAACCCAGGTCTCCTGCATTGCAGGCAGACGCTTTACCATCTGAGTCACCAGGGAAGCCCAGAGTACACAGAAGAACTATACAAAAAATATCTTTACGACCCAGATAATCACCTAGAGCCAGACGTCCTGGGATGCAAATCAAGTGGGCCTTAGGAAGCATCACTATGAACAAAGCTAGTGGAGATGATGGAATTCCAGTTTAGCGATTTCAAATCCTAAAGGATGATGCTGTGAAAGTGCTGCCTCAAAATGCCAACAAATTTGGAAAACTCAGCAGTGGCCACAGGACGGGAAAAGGTCAGTTTTCATTCCAATCCAAAAGAAAGGCAATGCCAAAGAATTCTCAAACTACTGCACAATTGTGCTCATCTCATGGGAGAGCCTGGTGAGCTGCCATCTATGGGGTTGCACAGAGTCGGACGCGACTGAAACGACTTAGCAGCAGCAGCAGCAGCAGCACACACTAATAAAGTAATGCTCAAAATTCTCCAAGCCAGGCTTCAACAGTACGTGAACCGTGAACTTCCAGATGTCCAAGTTGGATTTAGAAAAGCTAGAGGAACCAGAGATCAAATTGCCAACATCCGCTGGATTATCAGAAAAGCAAGAGAGTTCCAGAAAAACATCTACTTCTGCTTTATTGACTATGCCAAAGCCTTTGACTGTGTGGATCACAACGAACTGTGGAAAATTCTTAAAGAGATGGGAGTACCGGACCATCTGACCTGCCTCTTGAGAAATCTGTATGCAGGTCAGGAAGCAACAGTTAGAACTGGACATGGAACAATAGACTGGTCCCAGCTGGGAAAGGAGTACCTTAAGGCTGTATATTTGTCACCCTGCTTATTTAACTTATATGCAGAGTACATCATGAGAAACTCTGGGCTGGATGAAGCACAAGCTGGAATCAAGATTGCCTGAGTTTTCACTGAGTCTAACTTCAGGTCATATTGGTTCAAAGGAATAAAAGATAACAGCTTGGAATGAGGAAAGTAAAAGATAAGTATGCTAATTAAAATATTTACTGTTTCCATTGGGTCAAATTTCCCCCATTCGCTCCATGTCCTAGTCCACCTCTCCCACCCCTCCTCCAAAAAAATAATAATAATAATAATAAGGTGTAAGGAGAACTCTTTTGGAACTTTCAGTTCTTGGGATGTTACCTAAACAGAAAAAAAACTTGGAAGCATCAGTGTTCTTGCCCAGAGAATCACAGGGCGGAGGCCTTTCGGGGCTCCCTCTCCGTGGACTCCCTGGAGCCGGCACAGAGTTCCCCGGGGTCCTGAAAGACGCGACGGACAAGAGCCACAAATGCTCATTCAGCCTGCGGGCCCCGCGGCTGGGAACAGACGGACACCCCGACACCGAGGAGGGCGCGGCGTGGAGGCCGGAGTGTGGCAGAGGACGCGCTCAAGAGCAGCGCTCCCCAGGAGCGAGGCTGGGACTGCGCTCCTCTCTCCCAACACATCCCCGCCTTCAGAGAGGGCCGGCCCGGCCACAGCCCCGCTCCCGCCCGCGTTCATCGGAGCCCTGAGGTGTACATCCTGCAACCAGAGGCCATGCTCAGAGCCCGAACCCTGGGTCCCAGCCCCCTCACCGATCCTGGGACGGGATCCACCGCACCGTCTAAAGTCGAGACACTGGCAAACACTTTCCCACTCACTCGCTCTTTCCACCCTACCACCACCACCCCCAATGAACACAAAAAAATCAACAAGAAAGGACACCACAGTACTGCTATTCCCTTCACAGGCTTACCTTTTGGAATTTTGCTCTTACTACATTTTCCCTTCCACATTTTCCTCCTTCTTCCTGGCCACCCTTAGTGATGAAGGCCACCTTGCCTTATGAAGGGCAAGACGAGCAACCAATCTGATCTCCCAACACCCTTGATAGAACAGCTTTCAGGTGTGATTTATTTTGAAGTCCTCGTGGATTGTTTCTCTAACGTTTGCAAGTCTCTAATTTTTTAAACTAACGTGAAAACCATAGCACTGGATGCTGAAATCATGACTTTCTTTTATGCCTATTCAATCTGCCTCTATAAAATTTCTCCCTTTCCCAACCCTCCGTGAGTCTTTCAGCCAATTACGAGATTTTGTCACCCACTGAATCTAAGCCAGGGTTCTCGATATCAGCTCTGTTAACATTTTGGGCAGGACAATTCTTTGTTGTGGCGGCTGTCCTGTGCACTGTAGGATATTTAGCCTAATCCTTGGCCTCTACTGACGAGATACTAGCAGCACCCCGTCAGGTGTTAAAACCAAAGCATCTCCAGATATTACCAAAGCTTCCTTTGGAGCAAAGGGCTTCTGGGTGACTCATATGGTAAAGAATCTGCCTGCAGTGCAGGGGACCAGGGTTCCATCCCCGGGTTGGGAAGGTCACCTGGAGAAGGGAATGGCAACCTACTCCAGTGTTCTGGACTGGAGAATCCCATGGGCAGAGGAGGCTCCCCGGCTACCGTCCATGGGGGTCACAAAGACTCAGACAGGACTGAGGGACTAATAGTTTCGCTTCCTTTGGAGCAAAACCATCTCCTCTTCCCCCTAAAGAACCACTGCTCTGAATTAGTCAAGAAGTGAGTTTTATTATAAAAGTCACCTGGAAAAAAAAATCTACTTCTTTACATTATAAGTTAGTCCTCATATGCTTTAAGTAGTAAGAAGACAACATTTAGGGTTTTCCTTGGGGCTAACATACTTGGCCTATATTATTCAAAACTGAAAGCAAAGGACACACATGGTAATTTCTTTACTGGCATTTCATGTTCTACTTCTTTTCTCTAACAAATATTAAAAATAGACCCCAGGGAAAAAATAAGATTAATTGTCCTGTACATGGGGAAATGGATAGATACACTAATCAAGACAATTGTAAATAGCCTGAAATGTAAATGCATGAAAAATTTATAGATTAAATCTGACAAAAATGGAAAACAAATACGACATACTGTTAGACAAATTTTTGTTTACAAAATCAATTTAATGAAAAGATGTTATATACTGAATTAGCATGCATATATCTTATTTTCTGATAAAAGTTCTAATTCCAGCCTTTAGTTTCCTGACCATGGAGGAAAAACTACACTAAAATAGTTTTGTTAAATGTATTCACGTTATTTCAGAGATTAATTCTATCTGTAGCAAGGTGAAGCAATGCTGACATGAAACAAAGTTACTAAGTAGCTAAAATAAAATAATTCAATGAAAATCATGGGATTATCATTATTAACTAGACTGTATGTAGAGCTCTAGTTTTGACTTACTTCTATGGACACCCCACAAAAAGTTACTTTCCTCCCAGAGACTTCACTTTACCATCCATAAATTCTTCATGTGTCTTACACTTTGCAAATTTCAAAGAATTTTCATATCTATCACCTCACTTATTACTCATAGGTGTCTGAAATAAGTGGCAAAGAATTGATCTTCCAGCTTAAAAAAGGCGATGCTGAAGCTCTGAAAACATGGAGTCCTTCCTCAACAGCCATGAATAAACAAGAGTAAAGACTTGTTTGTTTGGGGGCTTATATTCTTTCCATCCATCCAACTTGACTCATAATTGGTATGCCTTTCTCTACTTCACTCACCTGGATCAGACCTGATGATGGTTTATGACCTCTCCAGAATACACAGTTAGACTCAAGACACTTAATAAAAAACTCTATATTCCATGTTGAGGCTTGAAGACCAGAAATTGATAAACTTGAATTTAAGATTCAGACTAGAGCCTCTGGGCACCTCAGGAGTCTTTATTATCAAAAACGACAACAACAACAACAAATACTATGAGGATCAAAATACATGAAGAGGCTCTTCTGTTGATGGACTTGAAAACTACATGGTAATTTCATAGATGTTTTCACATGTCAAAACTTATAAATCATACAATTTAAATAGGTTCAGCTTCTCATGTGTAAATTATGCCACAATAAAATTATAAAAAATTAAGAGAAAGAAGGAAAGCAAGAGAGAAGCTTTGCACGGAACAGTGTTGACTGACAATATGCCATGAACTGAAAAAGGTGAGTTTACCTCATCCATCTGCACCTAAGTTCATCTGAAAATATTTAAAATGAAAAACCATTTCATTGACTAGAAGATCTGCTCAATGATCTCAATCATGGCTGCTCAGAACCAGAGGTAACTATTGCACCTGTCATTTAGTGCTAGCTAACGTTATTGGCATCACCGACTCGATGGACATGAGTTTGAGTAAGCTCCGGGAGTTGGTGATGGACAGGGAGGCCTGGCGTGCTGCGATTCATGGGGTCGCAAAGAGTCGGACACGACTGAACTGAACTGAACTGAACTGAACTGAACCTTACTGTGGGGTTCCCAGGAAGATCAATTGTAAAAAATCCACCTACAATGCAGGAGACACAGGTTCAATCCTTGCGTCAGGGAGAGTCCCCTGGAGAAGGAAATGACAACCCACTCCTGCATTCTTGCCTGGGAAATCCCATGGACAGAGGAGCCTGATGGGCTGTAGTTCATGGAGTCACAAAGAGTCAGACACAGCTGAGCACACACACAGATACACACACATGCAACCTTACTGTGGCTATGTGAGAAAAAATCTGACTTTGATGTGCAACCATGAAAACTGTTCACCTAAAAAAAAATTGGAAGCAATCATTGATGTCACAAACAGCTCAAGTCTGGAGAAGATTTTAATAGTGTTGTAAGAACAAGACTTGGATATTGGTAGTTGATCTAAAATGAACAAGCTGAATGACACTGTCAATGTTAGTCTGGGCACCAGTCCTTCTGTCTTCTTATTATCTTTTTAAAGGATTTCCAAACCAATAAATAAAATATCAAGCTAATTTTATTCCTCTTTGGAGTTAAAAAAAAAATCATCTTTTACTCCAGGCCCTTATTAGGTATTGAATTGTCCAATACAAATTTAAGTCTAAAAAAACCATATTGCTTTAAGGACATTGACCCAAAAAATGATATTCAGATACAGACATCCTTAATGGGTGCACCGTATTAAAAGATTCTCCTAAAACTTTTAGGATGGGGAGGATTTTGGAAAATAAAAAGTTTATGAACAAAGATGATTGATCTATTTCGACCATCTTCATCAAATTCAAAGCTAATATATGACTACTAAAGATAATGAAGCCTAGAAGCAAGCACTATAAAAGAGAATATGAACTGAATCACCCTGCACATGTGGATACATATTCAGTATATCCCTCTAAAAAAGGAAAGGGGAAAATATAGCTAGCCCAGTTTATGATGGTCCTCAAAATTACCTAAAAAAGCTCTTCAGAGATCCTTTCTTTGAAAGAGATGGTTATTAATTTCAAAGTAACACCAAGGCTGGGTCAAACAGAAAAATGTGTTTTCTTGGAATGTTGTCAGTCATCATGGAATGTCTAAACTCTTCACAAAGAAGCAAAAACTGTCTTGCAGACTGTGGAGCATGCAGGACTGTAGCTTTCTTCCTGAACTGAAAACATTGATTCATTGCCCTCACTTTGATACCTAACAAATGCTGGAGTTTCAAAGAGAACTACTTTTCATTTTAGCTTTGTTATCAATTTTATATATAACTTTGCTCAAATTACAGACCTTCTATGTCTCTTGCTTTTTATAAAAATGCAAAAGTCTACCTTTGAAAGATTAACACAAATTGTATGCTATTTTCCGCAAAAATATGTTAAAAGTATTTTAAGCTTACAGAAAAAAATTATGACACTTTTAAATAGATATAGCTAAAGAGATGGGATTATTCAGATGAGAAACACTAAATGATATACTTTCAATATTTGCTTGATTGGAAATCTGTGGCTTGATGTAATAAAACTAGGTTGTCATCAAAAGATTGTGAAGTGACATGCTTTTCAAAGATGAGATCAAGCAGTCACACTGGGTATTATATTATGTGTATAATACACTGCATATTATATTATATGGTGTTATAATATCAGTTTATGACATACTTGTGAAAAATACTATGACTTTAGGTAAGAGTAATCTAAGTGTTCCTATATATAGTCCTAAATATAAATGGACTTTACTGAACAGTAATCTTAATTATCTGTTTTTCACTCTGTAAGAAAAAAAGAGGTTGATACTACAAAAGGCCTTTTTAATTTACAGTTAGCTGACTGAAGTGCATGCAAATGGAAATAAAACTGCAGCCCCAGGACGTTCTAAAACATGACACATGAGGTTGCCAAGGTAACCCACCAGGAGGCTGTCTTGGCATCTTCTGGAATAAAATGGGAAGAAAACATTATAGTGAACAGATGGGGGATGGGGATCTTCTGGGCCCAGTTATATAATAAAAGTGCTGCAAAAAACTACAGCTCCATGAAATTGGTTTCAAACAAAAAAAAGAACAGAGTATCTCTCACATTTCTAGAGTTTAAATTGGGCAGGATTTATGATCCACAAGAGTAGAATTTTTAAAAATTATTTTAAATATTACTTGCATGGAATAATTACTTTAAAGCCATTATGCATTAACACATCAATTTTTACACTAGCAAAAATTCAATATGGGTGTAGAGATGATATTCAGGGTGCAAAGGTGATGCTAACTTTGTAATATCTTACTATTAGGACGGGTCTTGAGGGGTAGCAAAACTTGCCTAAGAAAATAATCTCAAGATAAACATCCAGAGAGAATAATAAATGAAAAAATAGATGACAGAATCATTCAGTTTAGCTCATTGATAATTTTATATTTATTCTTTACATTCTTCTTTTAGAATTACAAATGATTCCTTTCATTTTGGAGTTGTTTCCTTATATTTCACAATGATGTCATTCCTATTAAACATATACTGAAAGCTTTAGATCCCTCTCTTTGAAAAGCTGATTCTCTCCAATGTAAGGTTATTCTATAAATAGTAAGTGAATCTCCTTGGCCTGAGACTTTTTTCATTTCTCCTTTGTCCCTGAAGATTGAATAAGAACTTTCCGAGCTGATGAAGGACATATATAGAGATAGGACACTCCGGTTTGTGACCAGTACTTGTGATTGTCACAGCTGAACTGCATTTAAGAATTCTATACACAAGAAAAAAGCTCCAGTAGGAAAGAAGGGGCTTAAAAAATAACACCATGTCATTTCAGATGTTTACAAACTTAATAACTGCTTTTTAAACTTTATATAAAAATTCAGAGATTTTGTCCTTTGGAACATTGCTCATAGCAAGATCACTAGAATCTTTGATTATTATGTGCTCTGGATGAAAGTAATCCAATCAATTCCATTTTAAAAATCAAAGCTGATTATTTTACATTGTACATTCATTCATAATAACCAATGCTATTTTGGTGCAGTGGCTATACTAAGGTACAATCTTCCTTTTAAGAGATGATTTGCCTTGTAATACATAAGCAGCTGCAGAGCTTCACCTGGTCATATCATTTTCCTTAAAATCTTTCAATATTTCTCATCACCTGTAGACTGAAAGAGTCTGCTTACTATAATTCATAGGGCCCTTCTCAAGCCCCTAGATTTCTACCTATGCATGGTAGGCCCCAACCACCAGAAATTGTCATTCTCTCTAAGCATTTAGGGATATTTATTTTTTCTCTCTCTAGGGTGTCTGTCTACTTCTTCAGAAACTTACTTCAACCCAGCTCACAAGTCATATCTTTTGTGAAATAATGTACCCTCCTTTTCTGTACAGAGAGAAGTGGCTCTTTTTCTTTGCTACTATTGCACTTTTCACTTAACTATTGTGCTGTGTATCACATTGTGTTGTACTTTAGAACTCTCTGGTGTATGATTACTTCTTGAAGACAGAAATATCTCTTGCTTATTTTGGACCACTGGTACCTAGCACAGTCTCCAGCACTTTGATGGCAATCAACAAATGTTTGCTGACTACTGAATGAACTTCTTCAACTATAGAGTGAAGAAGTGGCAGGGTGAAAAATAGATCTACAACTAACTGCTTCCTAAATTTTGCATTAGATTAAAGTCACCTAGTGAAGTAGGTCTGAAGTTGGACAAAGATATCTACTTTTTAAGTAAGTATTGGAGATGATTTTGACAGCAAAGTTTGGGAATGGAGACAGACTACTGAAGAATTTCTAATAGAAAAAAAGTGGGCAAGTAGAGGAATAATATAAAACTGGAAATATTTTCCATAAAATAACTGATATAATTAACTTTATGTAAATACAGCAAAATAAAGTATAGAAGCTTACCATCAAGTTTAAAATGCAACATCTACAGTTTTAATGGTATTTGTAACAGGTGGGGAGCAAGTTGTTATTGTTCAGTCGCTAAATCGTGTCCAACTCTTTGCGACCCCATGGACCGCAGCACACCAGGCTCCTCTATCCTCCACAATCTCCCGAAGTTTTCTCAAATTCATATCTACTGAGACAGTGATACTAACTGACCAAGTTATAAACTTAAAATCTCAATTAAATAGCATGATCCATCTTCTTTAAGTCAGAAGAGCATCCATAATATCATCCTTATAGCATCCAAACACGTCAGGCCAAGGAACCCTAGAATTCCTGCAATGAGAACCCTAGAACTCTATGTTTTGAAAAAAATCAGACAGAAGGGTTTACTGTATGTCAGATATTGAAAACTACTGTAGTGCTTATATCATGGACTAAAGTCTTTGCTGCTTGAGAAATAAACACTGGCACAATTATTGATGATATTTCAAATTGTGAAGTAATTAATTAAACCAGGGTTTCTCTGGTGGTTCAGTGGTAAAGAATCTACCTACCAATGCAGGAGATGTGGGTTCAATCCCTGGGTCCAGAAGATCCATGGAGGAGGAAATGGCCACCCACTGCAGTATTCTTGCCTGGGAAATCCCACGGACAGAGGAGGCTGGCAGGCTACAGTCGCAAAGAGTCGGACACAGCTTAGCAACTAAACAACAACAAAAAATTAATTAAACCAAGCTTATTTGAAGAGCTAGGAAAGTTGGTGTTTATATATTTTAGCTTATCTAATCCTAAAATTACTCATGTTGAGACTGTGTTCCATGAGTTTTTAAAGATCCCAGGAAGGGTGGGAATGAGCTTGTAAAGGAGACGCTGAACTGGCGTATCGCCAATCTCCTCTGCCTATAGTTCTATAGGGATGATAATTGATTTCTCAGATACACAGTACACGATGTCTAGCCCTGTACAGCCATGGTGTATATCAACTTCTCAGCAGGGATCGCCTAATATATTAAATCTGTGATTCTAACTCCATCTCAGAACTTGAGTACCAACTTTCAAATAGGGAAGGAACGTGTCTCTGAATCATACCTTCTTTGCTTGGTTCTGATATCCTGTCTTGTCTTAAATCTTGCTGTCACATTAAGATGGGAACAGTACTATCTATAACCCCTTTCCCAATACCAATCATTGGTCAGAATTCTTTTATGGTGGGCAGATTACCTGGGCCAGAATGCCACTGAATTTTATATTGTGTCGGTTAGACTTCTCATGTTGCTGTACCCAAGTGAAGCATACAGCTCTATCATTTAGCCACCACTGCCAATAACCATGACTTTTCTCTCTAAACCATTCAGATAATATACAGATAATTATTCATTGCAAGATCTAGCTCTGTAGCTGTATTCATAGTCTTGCTCCCGTAAAGCTGGATCGTAACTTCCTCCTTTTTTCATCAAATTAGGATGCAAGGGCCTCAGCATACATTACTATCATGTCTGCATGAGCTAGGATGGAAATAAGTCCTGATTAAGTCATGAACTACCTGGGAAAGTAATGCATTGTCTGTTACTGAGAGTCTAAAAGTCCTAATTCTTGCTGGGAAATAAACAGTCACATCATTTAAGCACAAAATCATTGAAGATGGAAGAGATGCCCCTGTTGATCTCCTGGCACATTTCTTTTGAAAGGTAGTTTTTGCCTGTACATTAAAAAATTATTCATTTTCCTCCTCACATAGAAACTCTTACATCATTTACCAAAATGAATGTAGCAGAGATTCTCCTTGTAGGGAAAGAAGCATCCCTTCTAAGAAGAGACACACTTAGGGACTGATGGACAATGCAGGGGAAGTTGTTCCGATTTTGGTTGGTTAGTGTTGTTTTGTACTTTTTAATATTATACCTTCCTTGTATGTTTTTTTTTTTCAAAACTGAACTGGTTGGTTCAAGCTGTCATATTATCAGACTAAGTTGGAAACAAGAGAAGAGAAGAGAAGTGGCAGAAATGGAAGAGAGACAAGAAACAATGTCATGATAAAAAGTACATTTTTTCTTCTCAATTTTCTCCAAATGGTTTAAAATCTGAAAACTAAGAGAACCTTGGGCCAAAGGACCCCAAGATACTAAAACTATATTTCTCTATTTTATGGATTTCAAAAAGTAATGGAAGAAAAGCAGCCCTGAAGAAAGCAGACAAAGCAACCTGATTAGCTTCCCTTACTTGCCTCTACTTATATGGTCGTCTGAAGACTAACAATGCAAAATATGATAATCCGCTTCACTTCTGAGCTGTAACACTGAAGGATAAGAATGTACATAAATTGGGTTTCCCTAATGGCTCAGCAGTAAAGAATCCACCTGCAATGCAGGAGCTCCGGGTTCAATCCCTGCATCAGGAAGATCCCCTGGGAGAAGGAAATAGCAAACTGCTCTAGTATTCTCGCTTGAGCAATCTGATGGCCAGTAGCCTGGTGGACTCACAAAGAGTCAGACACAATCAAGCACATGTTCATGAGTATATAAATAAACATTATGGAACATTCATTTGTATTTGTATATTTCACTAAAATTTGACAATTCCAGTAATATGCTCAAAATAGAAAGAGATCTTTGGCAACTTTGCCTGAGTGGAGACTTAGAATTAAATCCAATGCTGTGGAAAAAACAGTTTTGATACCAAAACGGAATCACTTCTCTATAATAGCTACTTAAGTACATGTCTAAATGTTTATTTACTGATGAAAATATAAACTAAAGAAAATTAATACCTTCAACTCTTGATTAGAAAGCAATGTAAAAATCGCTTCCAGCTGTGATACTAGGAAGAGCTATAAAGGTGTGTGTCTAGTAGTAGCGGCAGTACAGTTACAGATATCATGTCCTAAAGAGAATCTGGTCAGATAACACCTGAAAACCAAACATCAATCTCAGATTTTGAATCTTATTAATAAGGGTAATTGTTGGCTGATACTTATCAGGGATGCCTGAGAATTTGACTCAGTCAATTCTCCTAGCAACATATTTCACAAGATTTATAGAAAAATAGGATGCCACATAGAAAATAAGTGAGAATCCAGCCAAGAACTACGTATTGAACCAAACACTTGCTTTGTTGTCCACAGCAAGTAACGAATAATCTCTATTGATAAGAAGCAAGTTTTCTGAAGATTGAGCTAGTTATGAGCACCTGAGGTGACTGGGACTAGAGAAAAAAGCTAAAGGGACTGCAGCATAGATTACTCTCTAAGCCTAGGTTGTCCAGCACCTTATGATCACACTGCCCCAAATATGAAATGACTGGGACATCAAAAGCAGCACATGTTATGGGCTTCCCTGGTGGTCCAGCAGCTAAGAGTCTGCACTCCCAATTCAGGAGGTCTGAGTGTGATCCCTGGCCAGGGAACTAGATCCCACATGCCAGAACTAAGAGTTTGTGTGCCGCAACTAAAGATCCTGCATACCAATATGAAAAAAAAAACAAAAAAACCCACATGCATCAAAGAAGATCAAAGATCCCATGCAGCTGTTGCTGCAGCTAAGACCTGGCGCAACCAAATATGTGTGTAAATATATGTAGTACATGCAAAATAAAAAGTAGTCATGTGGAATCCATAGCCTCTGCCATGTTGTTGCTAAATGTGAAGTTTCCTTAAAGCTAAATAAACAAACAAAAACAAATTGGTACTGGTTAAAAGATACTGTGTTTCACAGGTTTGATGGTGAATCTGCACCATAGACCGTTACTGATAGTACAAGAGAGTTTGCGAGGACTATTTACTCTGTCTGTTTTGCAGATAAGAAAAAAAGGCTTAGAGATTGTTATGATGCAGTGGCCAAGCCAGTAATGGAATCTCCTGACAGCAAAGGATGTGCTTTTAAATAATACCAGATGTTTTGTCCATATTGCTCCCTGCTGTCTTAGCAAGTCCAGCAATGGGACTCTTAATGGTTGGTGATAATAACTCCACCATATAACTGTACTTTGAGAGTTGATATATAATCCAATTTTATCCTCAGTGGATGAAACTCATCTCTGTACAGCGGGAAATCTATGTGATATCAAGAGTATCTACCCCAAAGCTCTCTCTGATGTATTTCCTTTTACTGTTCAAACTATCACTGAAGTGCCATAATTTCCCTGAATTTCTCCCCAGGAACATGAGACGATAACAATCTTTTTCTGAGCTTATTTACATATGCATCTATTACTACTTTGCTGATTTCTTCCAAAATGCACCAAACCCTCAGTTTATTACTTTTGTTTCTTATTCAAAGTTGGTATCATATTTTTGCCTGAATACTCTTTATGTGACTGTTTTCATCCATGTTATCACAAATTACAACTACCTTAAGGGTAGGGAATGTGTCTGCAAACACCTTCATCTATGTGCCAAAATATCAGACTTGCTTAGCAGTAATAAATATAGCAAAAGATCATTAATAGACATATGTGTATACACAGTTTTTTATATAAATAAATAGGTATCTACCAAACTCAACTTAGATTTCCATTTTTACAGAACACTCAAACAAAAATCTGAAATTTATGAACCTGCATTGATGATAGAAGGTATATGAAAGAGAAATTCCCTCTGAGTTGCAATTTCATAATAGCCTTAGGTGAGGAAAACTTTATTCTCTTTTGCTATAACTTTTAAAGAAGACATAAATTTTACTATAAAACCTGCACAAACTTAATCACAGGAAGAAAAGGAGTTAATCTTCTAACCTAACCTTAAAGTAAAAATAACTGAATGATCTGGTTCTGCTTTTTATAAAGTAGTGTAGAAAAATCACTGCTTTTCATTTATAATTGGTCTTTTCATTTCACTTTTAGATCCTTCTACACTCCAAATTTCAGAAGCATAATTACACCTTTAACATCTTAATGAATCACATTTGGGTTTTGTAGAGTATGTAAGCAAAGCACATAGTCAATGATGACAGGATACTTCCTGAATATACCTAAAAATACAAAAATTCCTTGAAAGATATATATTATGGGTGATAAAACCTTTCTCCTATTAAAAATTAAAAATTACTATTTTTATTCTAAAAGTATAAGACCATATAGACTTGTACCAACTAGCTTACCTAATAATTCCATTAGTTTACTTAAAATTCTCCTCTTTCCCTAGTTTATTGCATCATTGTTCTTTTCAATACATCCTACTGAAGGTATATAATATATATGATACATGCTTCCCTAGTGGCTCATATGGTAAAGAATCTGCCTGCAATGCAGGAGGCCCAGGTTCAATCCCTGGGTTGGGAAGATCCCCCAGAGAAGGGAATGGCTACCCTCTCCAGTATTCTTGCCTGGGGAATTCCATGGATATAGGAGCCTGGTGGGCTATACAGTCCATGGGGTCAAAAAGAGTCAGAGAACACTGAGCAACTAACATTTTAAATTTCACTTTTCCATACATATTAAAATTACATATACATATTGTAGTATATATATATATGTGCTGTTCTGAGCTTAGTCGCTCAGTCATGTCCAACTCTTTGCAACCCCATGGACTGTCATCCACCAGGCTCCCTCTGTCCATGGAATTCTCCAGGCAAGAATTCTGAAGTGGGTTGCCATGCCCTCCTCCAGGGGATTTTCCCAACCCAGGGATCAAATGAAGGTCTCCCGCATTGCAGGCAATTTCTTTATCATCTGTGCCATCAGGGAAGCCCAAGAATACAGGAATGGGTAACCTATCCTTCTCCAGAGAATCGTCCTGACCCAGGAATCAAACCAAATTCTGCTTTGCAGGGGAATTCTTTAACAGCTGAGCTACCAGGGAAGCCCATATGTACATATAAGAATATATAACTTAAAAAAAAAATCTATGGAAGTGCCCTAGTTTGTTGAAACTGCTACAACAAAAACAGCACCAATCAGATCATTTAAAAAAAAATTATTACTCATAGTTCTGGAGGCTGTAAAGTCCAAAATTACCATGCTGGAAGATTTGGCATCTAATGACAGCCCGCTTCCTAATTCATGGGCAGATATATTCTTGTTATGTCTTCACATGGCAGAGCGGGCAGAGAACTCTCTGAGGGCACTAATCCCATTCTTGAGAGCTCAACACTCAAAATTTAATCACCTCCCAGTGGTCCCTCTTCCAGTTACCATCACATTGAGGATTAGGTTTCAACATATGAATTTGGAAGAAACACAAACATTCAGCCTGTAGCAGTAAATTATTGACAGCATAATCATTTTTAAAGTGCTAGAACTTTTAATATATTGTTAATATGATCTTGCAAATCTTACAAGGCATCTATTTTAATTCTGCTTTCACAGAGGATTAAAGAGTAACTCAGGGAAGATAAATTAGTGACTACCAGAGCATAGACTTGAAGCAAGTCTATGTGAGTTTAGAGCTTGTTACATTTTATTTATGATGGTTAATCTTTAAGTTGTGATTATAAGATACACACTCACTGTTAAAAATTAATGTCAATAAAACAAGCATACAGAGATGACAACTGTTTATACTTAGAAAACACCTGTTTATAGTCAATGAATATGAACTCTTATAGTTACATTTACACACACTCACGTATTTAGAGAACATAATATAAAATAATGGTATCAACCCATAGCAAGCATTACCCTCAATGGTGAAAAATTGAAAGCATTTCCCCTGAAATCAGGAACAAGACAAGGGTGCCCACTCTCACCACTACTGTTCAACATAGTGTTGGAAGTTTTGGCAACAGCAATCAGAGCAGAAAAAGAAGTAAAAGGAATCCAGATAGGAAAAGAAGACGTGAAATGCTCACTGTTTGCAGATGACATGATCCTCTACATAGAAAACCCTAAAGACTCTACCAGAAAATTACTAGAGCTAATCAACGAATATAGTAAAGTTGCAGGATATAAAATTAACACACAGAAAACCCTTGCATTCCTATATACTAACAATGAGAAAACAGAAAGAGAAATTAAGGAAACAATACCATTCACCATTGCAACAAAAAGAATAAAATACTTAGGAGTATATCTACCTAAAGAAACAAAAAACCTAAACATAGAAAACTATAAAACACTGATGAAAGAAATCAAAGAGGACACAAACAGATGGAGAAACATACCGTGTTCATGGATTGGAAGAATCAATATTGTCAAAATGAGTATACTACCCAAAGCAATCTACAGATTCAATGCAATCCTTATCAAGCTACCAACGGTATTTTTCACAGAACTAGAACAAATAATTTCACAATTTGTAATTACAAATTGGAAACACAAAAAACCTCGAATAGCCAAAGTAATCTTGAGAAAGAAGAATGGAACTGGAGGAATCAACCTGCCTGACTTCAGACTCTACTACAAAGCCACAGTCATCAAGACAGTATGGTACTGGCACAAAGACAGAAATATAGATCAATGGAACAGAATAGAAAGCCCAGAGATAAATCCACGAACCTATGGACACCTTATCTTTGACAAAGGAGGCAAGGATATACAATGGAAAAAAGACAACCTCTTTAACAAGTGGTGCTGGGAAAACTGGTCAACCACTTGTAAAAGAATGAAGCTAGAAGACTTTCTAACACCATACACAAAAATAAACTCAAAATGGATTAAAGATCTAAATGTAAGACCAGAAACTATAAAACTCCTAGAGGAGAACATAGGCAAAACACTCTCCGACATAAATCACAGCAAGATCCTCTATGACCCACCTCCCAGAATATTGGAAATAAAAGCAAAATAAACAAATGGGACCTAATGAAACTTAAAAGCTTTTGCACTACAAAGGAAACTATAAGTAAGGTGAAAAGACAGCCCTCAGATTGGGAGAAAATAATAGCAAATGAAGAAACAGACAAAGGATTAATCTCAAAAATATACAAGCAACTCCTGCAGCTCAATTCCAGAAAAATAAATGACCCAATCAAAAAATGGGCCAAAGAACTAAACAGACATTTCTCCAAAGAAGACATACAGATGGCTAACAAACACATGAAAAGATGCTCAACATCACTCATCATCAGAGAAATGCAAACCAAAACCACAATGAGGTACCATTACACGCCAGTCAGGATGGCTGCTTTCCAAAAGCCTACAAGCAGTAAATGCTGGAAAGGGTGTGGAAAAAGGGAACCCTCTTACACTGTTGGTGGGAATGCAAACTAGTACAGCCGCTATGGAGAACAGTGTGGAGATTTCTTAAAAACCTGGAAATAGAACTGCCATATGACCCAGCAATCCCACTTCTGGGCATACACACTGAGGAAACCAGATCTGAAAGAGACACGTGCACCCCAATGTTCATCACAGCACTGTTTATAATAGCCAGGACATGGAAGCAACCTAGATGCCCATCAGCAGACGAATGGATAAGAAAGCTGTGGTACATATACACCATGGAATATTACTCAGCTGTTAAAAGAATTCACTTGAATCAGTTCTAATGAGATGGATGAAACTGGAGCCCATTATACAGAGTGAAGTAAGCCAGAAAGATAAAGAACATTACAGCATACTAACACATATATATGGAATTTAGAAAGATGGTAATGATAACCCTATATGCAAAACAGAAAAAGAGACACAGATGTACAGAACAGACTTTTGGACTCTACGTGAGAAGGCGAGGGTGGGATGTTTCGAGAGAACAGCATCGAAACATGTATATTATCTATAGTGAAACAGATCACCAGCCCAGGTGGGATGCATGAGACAAGTGCTCGGGCCTGGTGCACTGGGAAGACCCTGAGGAATCAGGTGGAGAGGGAGGCGGGAGGGGGGATCGGGATGAGGAATACATGTAAATCCATGGCTGATTCATGTCAATGTATGACAAAAACCACTACAATATTGTAAAGTAATTAGCCTCCAACTAATAAAAATAAATGAAAAAAAATAAAGAAAAGAAAAAAATAAAATAATGGTATCTAACATTGACATCTTTCTCTATTTCTTTTGTTTGTTTTACCTTTTGGCTGCACTGTATGGCATGTGGGATCTTAGTTTCCTGATGAGAAATCAAATCCAAGTTCCCCTGCATAGTCTTAACCATGGGGTGTTCCTGGTGGCTTGTGGGTAAAGAATCCACCTGCAATGCAAGACAATTAGGTTCAGTTCCTGGGTGGGGAAGATCCCCTGGAGGAGGGCATGGCAACCGATTCATATTCTTCCCTGGGAAATTTCATGGACAGAGGAGCCTGGTGGGCTATAGTCCATGAGGTCACAAGACTGGGACACCACTTAGCAACTGAACCACCACCATCATCATTCTTAACCGCTGGACCACCATGAAAGTTCCACCTTTTTTAATATCTATATATTCATAGGCAGATGTATTAGAGTCATATATTTAAAAGACTTCTGTATAGCCAATATTACATTCTGCTTTTCAATTTATAAATGAGTGAGCTTTTGTTTATACTGTTAAATATTCTCTCACATTACATTTAATGGTTATGTAATACTCTCTTATGATAACCTACCATGGAATAATGCTACTAACTTATAACTAGTGTTGTCCAGTGTTTAGATCGTATAACAACGTGAAATTGGCTATATAAGTTGCTTTTGATACTGGTTGTACTCATGGCTTTCCTTTTACTACCACCAGCCTTGCCCTCATTCATTCCTCAATTCTGAGCAATCTGAATTTCATTCTCTACCCTCAACTGAAACTGCTCTTGCCAAAGCAACTTATAACCCTTCCTGTTCCAAATGTAATGACTATGTGTCATTGTCCTTAACTGACTCATCTGCAGGGGGTGACTCATCTCTCTAGTTACCTTCCTTCTTTCCTTCTCTTGCATCATATAAAGCCATATTCACTTGTTTTCACCCAGTGATTTCTGCACCATATCTTTTATTTATTTATTTATTTTTTAACCTGTCGAATAGCCACCGTATCTTTTAAATCTTAACTTAAAAGCCATCCCACCCACCCCCAAAACAAGCCCTCTCAAAACATTCTCTCTAAACAAGTTTTCCATTGCTTTACATCGAGAACACTGTTCATTCAGAGACTTCGCACAAGTTGTTTTAAAAATGACAAACACAAAAAACCTGTTTGTTTATTCAACAGATGGAAAACACCAAAGTGCAAGAAACCTTTGTATTTTATTATCTATGTAAACCTATAGTGGGCTTCCTAGGTGGTTCAGTGGTAACAAATCTACCTGCCAATGCAGGAGATGCAAGAGACTCAAGTTCAATTCCTGGGTCAGGAAGATCCCCTGGAATAGGAAATGGCAACCCACTCCAGTATCCTTTCCTGGAAAATCCCATGGACAGAGGAGCCTGGTGGGCTGCAGTCCATGAGGTCTCAGAGTCAGACATGACTGAGTACACACACAAAACCTATAACGCATCACAATGCTTGGCCCTGTATACTGTGCTGAGCAGTGAATGAAGCTTTCTTTCCCCTCCCTCCTTTTTCACCGAGAAGGACTTTCTTTGAAACTTTATCACTGAAGGGCATGCAAGTACTATCTGACTCAAAGTAGTGCTGTAAGCTTTGTATAATTCATGAAAAGATTTTTTGAGGTGGTAGCATCAGAAAGAAAAGAACCTATCTCATACAGGAAGAAAAATTATCCCTCCTTTCATTCATGAAGTCCTTGTTGATGAAACCTATTAAAACTCTTTGTCACTATGTGTGATCATAAGCTATTTAGACAGCCTGTTCCAAGATAGAGTTTGATCAGTCATTATATACATCTCACCTAGATTAATAGTTTGAAACTCTTCATTAAAAAATAAAAATGATGCTTAGGAAATGTCATAAATCCATACACTTTCTTTGTTTTCACCTTTAAAAGTAGATGATTCTATGTTCTTGAAAATTCAATTATATACCTCAAAAAGGACAATTGCTATTATAACACTTTCAATCTTCAAGATTAATTACCTTCCTCTAGCTTTGCTCCTTCAAGTGAGTTTCTGATAATAGGCATTTACTGGAGAGTCCATTGCCAGCACTTTTACACCTTGATCTTAATTATATAAAAATTTTTGCATACTTCTTTTCAAGCTACTGTGCTGCAAGGTATTAAATGAGTGTGTCTATGAATCCCTGTATATTTAAGTATGCTTTGTAAGTTCAAGTTTCAGTCTTGTCTCCTGAAAAGAAAACATGCCTTGTTTTATTCTTAATCTTAGAGGAATTGATTCAAGCTAATTTCTTGATATTAAAAAAATTTAACTACATTTTTTCAATGTTGAATAGCTTCCCTAAAAAAAACACACACACACACACACACACAAGCTACAAGCTCTGTGCAACTCATTATTCATCCAGTTCCTCTCCAGATCTCTACATTCTCCAGTCCACATCAACAGTAGTATAGATTGCACTCCAAACACAAACCAACCTCTTTATCAAGCTCATCATCTGGCAGCACTGCACAAGCTAGAAGCAGTCCCAGAATATATTTACTTGATCAAGAGTCTTTCTTTTTACTGGTAATGGCATTATCACATCCCTTGCAAAGGTAGTAGTATACTCCTAAAATCACTAAACTTTCTGAGGTATTTGCATTAAAGCACATATGGATAGTCTTAATCTTATAGCATTGCCATTAATGGATTTCTTTAAGAATGCAAGTGAATCATAGCTGCAATCAGTTTCCTCATTATTTTTTAATGGAATAAGAAATCATTTACATGGTGGAAATATATTTAGTTAGCAACAACATGACTTGCTAATCAGTAAATAAGGCAAATAGTTAATTCACAATTGCAACTCAATGAAAAGAATGGTTATGTCCAGACAAACATCCAACACATATTCAGCATTAAAAATGATGTTCTCAGAGCATGAGGTTTTTACGGTGATTACTAAAGAATTGCAAGTTACAATACTTGCTAAGATTTTCACAATTTATGTAGGGAGTCAAACCAAAAACACATGAAGTAAAATAAGCATTTTTTATAATTCAAATCTGATTTCTCAAGTAATGACAAAAGCTGCTTCCAGAGAAGATTTATGGGGGATTTTCATTCATTCAACAAATAAATATTGAGCCCCACCAATGAGACAAACTGCTCTGGGTGCTGGCAATAATAAGACGAACTACACACATGAAGACTTTGTTCTTGTAGAATTTATATTCAACTGTAGAGGAGGTGGAGACTAATTAGCAAAACCAGGAGAGACCAGAAGAAAATACTATTGATTACTGATTCCACAAGACAATCGAAACCAGGTTATACTCAACAATGACTGGTAAAATTCTAGATTATAGCCTTTCTGGAAAACTTACATTGATTTTGAGTTTGCACTGACAAGGAGAAGGTAAGGAGGGAGAGGGAATAATTATTTCAAAGGCACACATCTAGTAAAATTCAGAATATGACTGGGGCACAAGGGCAAAGGGGGAATCATAGGAAATGATTTAATAGGGGCCAACTCAGGTTTGTCTATGAAACTTGATGAGGACTTTGGCCTTTACTCCAAGTGTGTTAGAAAATTACAGAATGTTATAAGCAGGAGGAAAATGGGGTATAGTTGCAGACGATGATTCCAGCTGTATTTTTAAAAGATCACTCTCTGAAACATAATGTCTGTGTGTGTGTGTGTGTGTGTGTGTGTGTGTGTGTGTGTGTGTGTGTGTTGAAGCTGTGTCCCACTCTGCGACCCCATGGACTGTAGCCTGACAGGCTCCACTGTCCATGGAACTCTCCAGGCAAGAATACTGGAGTGGGTAGTTATTTTCTTCCCCAGGGGATCTTCCCAACCTAGGGATTGAAACCAGGTCTCCTGCATTGCAGGCAGATTTTTTACGATCTGAGCCACTAGGGAAGCCCCAGAAGCAAAACAGATTGTTCCATTTTAACAGGATTACTTATTAGATTCTCACTTTTGATAAAAAGCTTCATGAATGTATGTATGGAGGATATAGTCTAAGATGGCCTCCTGAGGCATATCCTTCTATAATCCCATTCTTTTGGATGCAAGCAGAATTTGTAGCTTCCTCCCAACTAATAAAAACCAACAGAAAAGTGGCAAAGATGATGGGATATCATTCTCATGATTCAATTCAGTTCAGTCACTCAATCAGGTCCAACTCTTTGCGACCCCATGGACTGCAGCACACCAGGCTTCCTTGTCCATCACCAACTCCCAGAGCTTGCTCAAACTCATGTCCATGGAGTCAATGATGCCATCCAACCATCTCATTCTCTGTCATCCCCATCTTCTCCTGCCTCCAATCTTTCCCAGCATCAGGGTCTTTTCCAAGGAGTCAGTTCTCCGCATCAGGTGGCCAAAGTATTGGAGTTTCTGCTTCAGCATCAGTCCTTCCAATGAATATTCAGGACTGATTTTCTTTACCACTGACCAGTTGGATCTCCTTGCAGTGCAAGGGACTCTCAAGAGTCTTCTCCAACACCATAATTCAAAAGTATCAATTCTTTGGCACTGGGCTTTCTTTATAGTCCAACTCACACATCCATACATGACTACTGGAAAAACCATAGCTTTGACTAGACGGACCTTTGTTGGTAAAGTAATGTCTCTGCTTTTTAATATGCTGTCAGGTTGGTCATAACTTTTCTTCCAAGGAGTAAGTGTCTTTTAATTTCATGGCTGCAGTCACCATCTGTAGTGATTTTGCAGCCTAAAAAAATAAAGTTTGTCACTGTTTCCATTGTTTCCCCATCTATTTGCCATGAAGTGATGGGACTGGATGCCATGGTCTTAGTTTTCTGAATGTTGAGTTTCAAGCCAACTTTTTCTCTCTCCTCTTTCACTTTCATCGGGAGGCTCTTTGGTTTTTCTTTGCTTTCCGCCATAAGGTTGGTGTCATCTGCATATCTGAGGTTATTGAGATTTCTACTGGCAATCTTGATTCCAGCTTATGCTTCATCCAGCTGGGCATTTTGCATGATATATTCTACATATAAATTAAATAAGCAGGGTGACAATATACAGCCTTGCTGTACTCCTTTCCTGATTTGGAACCAGTCTATTGTTCCATGTCCAGCTCTAACTGTTGCTTCTTGACCTGCATACAGATTTCTCAGGATTTAGGTAAGGTGGTCTGGTATTCCCATCTCTTTAAGAATTTTCCAGTTGGTTGTGATCCACACAGTCAAAGGCTCTCATGATTACCTTATATTACATACAATTGGATTACATTAGTCTGCAGATGGGAGAGATGCTCTCTTGCTGGACTTGAATATGCAAACTGTCATGTACCCAGCACAGTGCAGGGAACCAAAGGCAGCCACTGGGATTTGAGAGCAATTCTTAGCCAACAGCCAGTAAGAACCTGATGCTCTCGGTACCCGCGCTAGTGGTAAAGATCCGGCCTGCGAATGCAGGCGACATAAGAGACACGGGTTCAATCCCTGGGTGTGGAAGCTACCCTGGAGGAGGGCATGGCAACCCACTCCAGAATTCTTGTCTGGAGAATCCATGGACAGAGGAGCCTGGCAGCCTAGTCCATGGGGTCACAAAGAGTCGGACATGACTAAAGTGACTTAGCAGACATGCACGCCCTCCTTGCCCAAGGAAATGAATCCTGCTACAAACTGAAAGACCCTCTAAGTGGATTCCTCCCTGGTGGAGTCTCTAGAGGAAACTGATTTCACACATACAAATTAATGTTTTAGAAAGATCATAAGGACAAGATGAGAGGAAAAAGATTCTTTGCTCTGTTGCAATAAAGTATTTGAAAACATTATTTTCTGTTACATTGGCCATTCCAGTTTGCACATGCTTATTAAGTCTCTAAATTTTTCTTTTTTCACCCAGAGACACTGTCCAATCCATTTTCACTTTGCCACCAGAGGAGCCTTTTTAAAAATCTTTCCACTGTTTTTTCTTCAATGGCTCTTTTCAGGTAGAACAATAAAGTTTAACTCTTTGCCTTAACATATAAATCCCTGCACAATATGCTCCTACCCAACATTCTAGCATCATCCCTCATAATTCTCTTACACTCCTGGCCATACTTAATGATATTTAATATTGAACATGTGAAATATTCCCTCACACCTCCAGACCTTTGCAGGATGCGATCTATCTGGAATATCCTGGCCCCACCTACAAGTCTTGACTCTATTCACATTGGTCCACACACCCTCCCCAAATGAATTCAATCCAACTTGCCCACCTAGTTTCCTTTGAAGTATTATCTTTCTTATGAAGCTCCCTTGAATTCCGTAGTCTGAGGAAAATATTCTCAGCTTCATACATCCTGAATATCATTTTGCTTATTGAACACACATTTGCCTTGCCTCATTCTTCTAGATAATAAGGTCCTTGAGGGTAGGAACTATTGATTTCTTTTCTGAGTAAAGATGAAGATTAAAAAGTTTAGTAATTTCATGAGCCCTACACATGCATGGACATCAGTTTCGTTCAGACAGTCCATCTGAATTTCAGTACATTTTACTTTGCCACAAATTTCTTATTTCTTATTTCTATTCTTATTGACCAAAATCCACGTACAAATGCTGACACAAAACCCATGTACAAATTCTGACACTCTTGTCAATGGTAGAAGTAAATGATACAGCAAACCTCTCTTCACATCTATTTGTTTAATATTTGCCCTTCTTTCTTCTTCATTAAAAAGGTGGGCAACCACACTATGGGTGGGTAAGGGGAAATAAAGATATCAAAATTGACCAAGTTTAAGTAATTTTTAACAAAGCTAAAAATAGATTTGACCAAGGTTTAATTGGAACATACCAAGCACTATAATTCATCATAAATTAATGATGTGCATTTTAATGTTTTTATCCTATCATCCTGCATTTTACAAAAGCAGTTGTAGTTATGCTTACAAAAGCCATTATGATATATTAGTTCCTTATTATTACTTTTATATTAATAATAAAAGCCCCCCCAAAAGAATTCATTATATAAGAAGACTTGGTATCATAAGCTAATTTACTATAGCACACATTTTTATTCACTTTTATACTAGGTATATTTGTATACTACCTTTAAGTAGGTTTTCCTATAAAACAATAATAAAGATAATTTGGATATCTATAACTTAACACTTTAGTTTACTTAATCTACATGGAATACCAAACTTATTAATAGTATGATATTATTTCTTTTAAAGTGGGTTAGTACTTCATACCCTCTAATTTCAACTGGGCTTAGCCAGTACATTGCAAAAATATGAACACTATAATTACAGTGAATCATTACAAAGACTTTAAAAATGAATACTAAAGTAAAAATAATATTTCTTCATCATTTAAAAGTCACTTTCTTCTATTACATTCATTTCCTAATATGCTCTAACCATTGTGTATCTATTTTTATTTATCATTAAGAATTACTTTAAAGCATAATGTATTTTTGATTTTCATAAATCATCAAAGTTAAATAATATCACACATAAAATTCCCTTTATCCTCAGAGTAATGAGGAAATAGTGGGCAGTAGAAAGAGTACTTATTGAGTATCAACTGTATAAAAGTCCATACACTCTAAATATAAATATTATCTTTTTTATTATCCTGTTTAATTATTCCCACTCTCAAGGTCCTACACACATCTGAGATGTCCAGGTCTTTCTTTACCTCTTCGCTGCTTGGTGACCTCATCCTATGTTTACTAACTTTCTTACTCAGCTCAGATCCCATTACCTATTAATTCAAATACACTCAATATCTTCCCCTGCCTTCCTCTTTGGTTTTCCCACCCACTAATCTATGAAAATTCTAACAATTATCTACCATTTCTGAGCTTGCTTCCCAGTTGCTGAAATCTGCTAGGAAAAATAACCAACAATAGGGATGCAGATTAAAGTTTTCCAATTTCACTAATTTCAAGAATGTCAGTAGATATCTGAAGGCATAACATGTCAAAAACTTAGGAAGATGGAGAATATAGAAAACTAAGCTTTTATCACCTAGTATATTTAGCCCTATGTAAGTTATCAGATTGTCAAGTCTTAGAAAATAAAAATTTAATTTTATCACAAAAGACTTATTGGAGCTGTAGCTATCAAGCTATCAGTGGTAAGATAATGATAAGCACAGCTAGACTTTATGATGACTCACTCTCTGAAATGATGACTATTTCAAGCAATGCTCGGCTTATTTTATTAGTATAAAATGAATGTGGTTTTACCTTATGAACACAATCTGCCAAAAACCAAATCTATGATTTTTCTCATGGCTTTCTTATTTAACCCAAGGGTACCAAATGCCATTATTCTGGCTCTACACATATGTAATATGGTTAAAGTTAGAAACCTGTCAACTTTTTCCCATTAAACACATTATTTCATTCACACTAGCCTTATCTGTGAAGCAGTGATATGATTCAGCTCACCTATCAGCTCTTTGTGCAATAATTCTTTCCTACCTCTATGTGAGAAAATGAGTTTAAAAAATGTATCCCTTCATAATTATAATGAATTCCTAAACTCTTTTGACAGTTGCATCTAAATCTAAACTTTTAAGCACACAATTTTATCACTTAAAATAATTACTTTTTAAAATCTGTTAAAGGATCTTATTCTGTTTTCAATACCTATTTTAAAATTTATTTAATATGTAGATCACCAAGCAGAAAATAAAAGAACAAGTTTTTGATAGCAAACAACAAATGGCTAGAATGAAAATTACACCCACTGAATGCTTACAGGAAAAACATAAGGACCATGGATTGATTGGGCTTCCCTTGTGGCTCAGCTGGTAAAGAATCTTCCTGCAATGCGGGAGACCTGGGTTCGATCCCTGGGTTGGGAATATCTCCTGCAGAAGGGAAAGGCTACCCACTCCAGTATTCTGACCTGGAGAATTCCATGGACTGTATAGTCCACGGGGTCGCAAAGAGTCAGACATGACTGAGCGACCTTCACTTTCACGTTTATGAACTGGTTATTGATTTTTCTTTCTGATCATTTCAATACAATTTATTTAGCAGTTCAAGTCTATATATCTAATTGTCTGTCAAACTCAAGTTTTAAAATCTTAAACTCAGGGGGCTTTCCTGGGGCTCAATGGTAAGGAATCTGCTTGCCAGTGCAGGAGACATGGGTTCAATCCCTGGTCTGGGAAGATCCCACTTGTTGTGGAGCAACTAAACCTGTGTGCCACAACTATTGAGCCTCGGTTCTAGAGCCCAGGACCTGAAACTACTGAGGCCTGCACGCCCTAGAACCCATGCTCAACAACAAGAGGAGCCACCACAATGAAAAGCCTCGCCAACTAGAGTAGTCATCCCTTGCCACAACTAGAGAAAAGCCGGCCATAGCAACAAAGACCTGGCACAGCCAATAAATAAATAAAATTATAAAATCTTAATACCTCTTCCATTATTCATTCCTATTATTTTCCTCTTAAGCATGTATCTATTCTTCCTGTTATCTTGTCTTTTAATTCATGTTGTGTTTTCACTATTCTTTTCCTGTCCCCTCTGCCTCTTCCCTTTTCTCTCTCTCTCTCTCTCACACACACACACTCAGCCTCTGACACCTCTTAGTCTACCCATAAACACCTCTGCCATCTATCTTCTCTTTTCATGGTTTGGGTGTTCAATAACTTTTTAAGTGGCAAAACAAAATAACTACTAACTCATTTCCTTCTCTAATTTACTTGCTGTTAGCCTTTGGGAATTTCAGACTCCTTTGAAAATCTGATGGTAGCTTTGGATCCCCTTGTCAGAAAAATCCCATACATGTGAAATTCATCACACAGTTTCTGATAATTATCAGAGTTACAAGAGCCAGAATACAGGTAATAATTTGAAAATTTTCTCATTTCCCCCCACTTACAATCCACCTCTATCCCCTGCCACTTTAATCCTCTTAATGGATTAGTGAATCATATTAATTTCCTCAAAAAACTTGTTCAACCCCGCTATTTGCTGAATTCAATTTGAATCTTTATTCTGGATTCAAAATTCTACAAGCCATGGCTTTAATTCCCACGATAGTCACCATTACTTCACTCTGTGGCGCCCACAGTCTAGCCTGAATTGACATTCACAGTGCTTGCTCCCATGCAGTTCTTTCTTTGCTCATCTTTTTTTTTCCTGCCTAAATGCTCTCTACTCCAGTTAAAATATACCAGTGCCTGGGTACCAAACCAAGAGATTCTCTATTAGTCCATTTGGGGTATAGCAGGGGCATTAGGGGCTTAAAAACTTTCCACGTGTCTCAATGCACAGCAAAGTTGAAAAACTAATGATGCAGATAATCTGTCTAATACTCTAATCCTTCTGTTCTTTCTCCATTTTAATCATCTTTTCTTTTAGCCCCAACTCAGAAGATAACATAGGAGAATAATTTCATAACCAAATGAAAGGTAGTTTTTAAACAGGACACAAAAAGCAACAGCTATAAACAAAAATATGTTCAACTTAGACTTGATTTAAATGAAGAACTAATGTTCATCAAAAGACAAAATTGGAAGAAGATATTTTAAACATATATACTTGGCAAAGTACTCATCTATGATGTAATAAAACTCCTGCCAATTAGCAAGAAAATGGCAGAATTTTTTTTAATGTGCAAAGGACTTTAACAAGCATTCATTAATGATAGTACACTTACCTAAGTGACTAATGATAAAGGGATAGGCAATACGATGACTTACAAGGGCATGCAAATATGCACAACAGTAAGACACTACTACACATTGAGAAAATTGATAATGTGACCACAAAACGTGGTGGCTAGCAAATTCAGAACAAACATTCTCTTACACTGCTCATACTTACACAAAAACACTTTGGAAAAACTACTTCAGTTTCTACAAAAGCTGAGCATAACTGAATGTATACATTCTTATGAGCTGTTGGCAATTTTACCCTTAGGTACCACCCCCAAAATGATGCTCTCACACACACACACACACACACAAAACTAGTAAATATAGCATTATTCAAAATAGGCAAAGTGGTAAAAATATCCTTTCACTCTATAGTAATTACACAGTCACATTTCCATGCAATAGAATACTATACAGCAATCCACAGTAAAAAATGACTGCTATATGCAGGTACATGGACATATTTCTCAGACATAATCTAGAGTGAAATAAGCCAGAGAAAAGAGTGCACTCTGTATGGTTTTATTTACATAAATTTAAAATGGCCAAACCATGGTAGTAGAAGCCAGCATACCAGTGACTTTTTAATAGACAGAGTTAATGACTGATAGGGAGGTGAGAAAGTCCTCTTGGCTGCTGGATAGCGTTCTGTATTTGGATTTGGGTGATGGTTACCATAAGCATGGGTTTCCCAGGTGGCTCAGTGGTAAAGAATCTGCCTGCCAATACAGAAGATGTAAGAGACACAGGTTTGATCCTTGGGTCAGGAAGTTCCTCTGGAGGAGGGAATGGCAATCTGCTCCAGTAGTCTTGCCTGGAGAATTCCATGGACAGAGGAGCCTGGTGGATGACAGTCCATATGGTCGCAAAGAGTTGGACATGACTAAGTACACCCGCACATGTTGTATCCTAAGTGTATTCATCTTGTAAAAAATTCATTGCAGTGTACATTGCACTGCACCTAGAACTATAACTAGTTCTAACCTAAAACTAGTACCTATAACTGTATGTTATATAATATACTTTAATATAACATTTTCAAAGAGGAATGAAGACATGTATAGGCATAAAGTGCAAGTGTCATTCCCTCAGTCATGTCCAACTCTTTGCAACCCCATGGACTTTAGCCCACCAGGCTCCTCTGTACATGGGATTCTCCAGGCAAGAATAACAGAGTGGGTTGCCACTCCCTTCTCCAAGGGATCTTCCCAACCCAGGGAGCGAACCCGGGTCTCCCGCATTGCAGGCATACCATCTGAGCCACCAGGGAAGCCCGATGTATAGGCAAATCTAGTTTTACTCTGCCTCACTTTATTTCACTTTGTAGATGTTACATTTTTCACAACTGAGCAGGTCCGCTGGCACCATTCTTCCAAGAGGATTTTTCAGCTTCTCTGCGTCACATTGTGGTAATTCTCACAATGTCTCACACATTGTCATCTCCTCACACCTCCCTATTCCCTGAGACGCAATATTGAAATTAGGCCAATTAACAACCAGAGTGACTTCAAAATGTTCAAGGGAACGAAACAGTTGTACACCTCTCACTTTAGATCAAAAACTAGAAATGATTAAGTTTAGTGAGGAAGGCATGCTGAAAACCAAGGTCAAGAGCTAGGCCTCTGGCACCAGTTAGCCAAGCTGTGAGTATCAAGTTGTTGAAGGAATTTGAAAATGCTACTCCAGTGAACACACAAATGACAAGAAAGTAAAACAACCTTATTGCTGATATGGAGAAAGTTTCAGTGGTCTGGGTAGAAGACCAAACTAAGCACAATGTTCTCTTAAGCCAAAGCCTAATCCAGAACAAGGCCATGATGTTTTAATTTCACGAAGGCCGAGAGAGGTGAAGAAGCTGCAAAAGGACATTTTGAACAGAGGTTGCTTCATGATGTTGAAGCAAAGAAGCCATCTCCATGAAAAAAAAGTGCAAAGTGAATCTGTCCCTGCTGATGTAGAAGCTGCAACGAGTTATCCAGAAGATCTAGCTAAAATAATTCATGAAGGCAGTTATACTAAACAACAGATATTCAATGTAGAAGGGACAGCTTGTTCGATAGGTAGAACAGCCTATCTTGGAAGGTGATGCCATCTGGGACTTTCACAGCTAGATAGTCATAGTCAGTGCATAGCAACTGGTTTCAAAAAATAAGCTTATTTTTGTTAAGGGTTAACAAACCCTTATTTTTGTTATTTTTGTTAAGACTCTCTTGTTAAGGGTTAATGCAGCAGGTGACTTTCAGTTGAAGTCAGTGCTCATATGCCATTTCAAAAATCCTAGGGCCCCTAAGAATTACGCTAAATCTACTCTGCCTGTGCTCTATAAATGAAACAATAAAGCCTGCAAGACAGCACATCTACTTTGAACATAATTTATTGAATATTTTAAGTCCACTGTTGAGATCTATACTCAGGAAAAAAAAAAAAATTTCTTTCAGAACATTACTGCTTATTGGCAATGCACCTAATCACCAAGAGCTCTGATGGACACGTACAATGAGATTAACGTTGTTTCATGCCTGCTAACACAACATCCATTCTGTAATTCACGGCCCAAGGAGTAATTTCAACTGTCAAGTCTTATTCTTTAATAAATACATTTCTTAAGGCTATTGCTGCTATAGATACTAACCCCTCTGATGGATCTAGGCCAAGTAAATTGAAAACCTTCTTGAAAGGATTTACCATTTTAGATGTCATTAAGGAAATTCATGAAAGAGGTCAAAATATCAACATTAACAGGAGCTTGGAAGAAGTTGATCCAACCCTCATCGATGACTTTGAGGGGTTCAAAATTTCTAATGGAGGGGGTATCTGCAGATGTGGTGGAATTAACAAGAGAACTTGAATTAGAAATGGAACCTGAAGATGTAACTAATTGCTAATTAATCTCATGATAAAAACTTCCACAGACAAAGAGTTGTTTCTTATGAATGAACAAAGAAAATGGTTTCTTAAGATGGAAACGACTCCTGATGAAGATGCTGTGAAGACTGACAAAGTGACAGCAAATAATTAAAATATTATATAAACTTGGTTGATAAAACAGTGGCAGGATTTGAAAGACTGACTCTGACTGTGAAATAAGGTCTGTGGATAAAATACTATCAAACAGTTGCATGTTAGAGAGAAACCATTCATGAAAGGAAGAGTCAACTGATAGGGCAAACTCCATAGCTGTATTATTTTTAAAAATTGCCGTAGCCACCCCAGTCTTCAGCAACCACCACCATGATCAGTCAGCAGCCATTAACACTGAGGTAAGACCCTTCAGTACCAAAAAGATTACAAGTCACTGAAAGCTCATGATGGTAGCATTTTCTAAATCAGACGAGAACAGTAAACATTTTTTAAATTAAGGTATGCACATTGCTTTTTATTAGACATAATGCTATCAGCAGTAAGGCAGATAAAGCAAATCTCACAAAGTTTTAGGTTTTATAGTGCATTTAAAGGTATGTCTATATGATACTGTAGTCGCACAGAGTCGGACACGACTGAAGCGGCTTAGTATACATGCATGCATTGGAGAAGGAAATGGCAACCCACTCCAGTATTCTTGCCTGGAGAGTCCCAGGGACAGAGGGGCCTGCCGTCTATGGGGTCGCAGTCGGACACGACTAAAGTGACTTAGCAGCAGCAGCAGCAGCAACTCATATGTTAAAATGCATACAATTTCAAAAGCCTCAGGCTTATATACACCATGTAGATTTTTTGCACTGGAAATTGTGAACCATGATAATTTTTATAACTGAAAGTATAAATTTTCAAAGTTAATAATTATTAAAATGTTTATTTAAGTATATTTTCCTGTATATATTAGAGGGCTTCCCTTGTGGCTCAGCTGATGTGCTCCTGCAATGCAGGAGACCCTGGCATGATTCCTGAGTTGGGAAGACTGCTGGAGAAAGGATAGGCTACCCACTCCAGTATTCTTGGGCTTCCCTAGTGACTCAGCTGGTAAAGAATCCACTTGCATTGCAGGAAACCTGGGTTCGATCCCAGGGTTGGGAAGATTTCCTGGAGAAGGGAAAGGCTACCCACTCCAGTATTCTGGCCTGGAGAATTCCATGGACTACAGTCTATGGGGTGGCAAAGAGTCAGACATGACTGAGCGATATATATTAGAAAGCATTTTGAATGGCTATAAAGTATATTCAATTGACTAGCATTCTATTTAACGGTAAAAAGCACATATTTTGAGGACTTTAGGTTTAGACTAAATTTTTTTAAAATAAAAAGGTTGCTGTTGTTGTTTGGTTGCTAAGCTGTATACAACTCTTTGCAACCCCATGGACTGCAGGACGCCAGGCTTCCCTGTCCTTTAGTATCTCCTGGAGTTTGTTCAAATCCATGTCCACTGAGTCAGTAATGCTATCTAACCATTTCTTAAAATCAATTTGTGTGGGCCCATACCCTTAAAGACATTTCACCAGAAAACGTATACAGATGGCAAATAAGCTATATAAAAAGACATTTGACATCGTATGTCATTAAAAATTCAAATTAAAATAACAATGAGATACAACTGCACACTATTAGAATGGCTAAAATCCAAAACACTGACAACGTCAAGGAGAACATGGAGCAACAGGAACTCTTGTATGTTGCTGGCAGAAGTGCAAAATGCTACAGCTGCTTTGGAAAAGAGTTCCAGTTTCTTACAAAACTAAACACACTCGCACCATATGATCTAACAATCAAGCTCCTTGATATTTACCCAAAGGAGCTGGAAGCATGTCCACACAAAAACTTCCAAACAGATGTTTATAATTGTCTATAATAAAGCTATACACAGACAGCTTTCTTCATTATTGCCAAAATTTGAACGCAGCCAAGATGTCCAGCAGTAGGTGAAAAGATAAATAAAGTATGGGACATCCAGACAAGGGAATATTATCTAGTACTAAAACAAATGATCTATCACAAAAGACATGGAGGAAACGTAAATGTGTGAAATGAGCCGATGTGAAATGGCTACATTGGATGATTTCAACAGTGACCTTCTGAAAAAGGCAGAGATAGAGACAGGAGCAACAGTGGTTGCTAGGGCTGGAAGGACAGTGACGAGTAAGTAAAAAGTTCTTAGGTCAGTGAAGATCCTCTGATGATTAATGAAGCTATAATTATGGATACATATTATTAAACATTTGTATGATACACATGAATATATTTGTGTATTGTATTTCTAGATTGCACAGCACCAAGAGTGAACCCTATGTAAACCATGCACTGTGAGTGATAATGACATGATGGTTCATCAGTTGTAACAAATGCACCATCCTCTTGGGGGATGTTGATAAGAGGAGGCTACACATGTGTGGGAACAAGTGGTATATGGGAAATTGTTATACCAGTTTTGCTGTGAACCTAAAACTCCTCTTAAAATAAAGTCTTAAGACAATTAATTTCTGATTGATCAAAAATTCCAAAAATTTCTGGAATTTCAAAAATTCCAAAAATTCATGATTGGATAAAATTCCAATTTATGATGGAATAAAGAGTAGCTGTATCTCACTATTTCACTTTTCCACAGTGTTTCTGACAGTACTTGCTGTGAAAGATGTGAAGCTTTTGCTATTTTTTTTTGTATTGACATGCTTTGATTTCTTTCTCATTTTCTTTTATGTATCTTCCATAGATATTTTCTTTGTGGCTACCATGAGGCCTACAGAAAACATCTTATAGCTATAAAAATCTATTTTAAATTGATAACAACTTCAATCATATGTAAAACTACTCTTTTACATATCCCCACCCCCACTTTTATTATTAATGCCACAAATTAGATCTTTATATATTTTTGTGTATGGTGTTAGATCTTTATATATTATGGATGCATTAACATAATTTTGTAGTTATAGTTAATCTTTTATGCTTTTTGTCTTTTAAATTTTGTATCAAAATTGGAAGCTTTCTAATCTACCAATACAGTATTACAGTATTCTGTATTAAGCTATACATTTGCCTTTACCAGCAAGCTATATTGTCATGTGCTTTTACATCGCTGTATAGTATCCTTTCATTTCAATTTGCAGGACTCCTTATAAAATTTCTTGTAGGGTAGGTTTAATGGTGATAAATTCTCTCTGCTGTTGTTTATCTGGGAAAGTCTTTATTTATCCTTCATCTTTGCAGGACAGTTTGGCTGGATACACTATTCTTAGTTGGTAGTTTTCTTTTCCTATTAGCACTTTGAATATGTCATCCCACTCTTTTACAGATTGAAAGGTTTCTGCCAGGAAATCAACTGATAATCTTAAGTGAGCTCCCTTGCACATGACAAGCTGCTTTTCTTATTGATTTCAAGATTTTCTCTTTTGATGGTTTAATTATACTGTATCTCTTAGTGTGGGCCTCTTCTGATTTATTTCAACTGGAGTTCCATAAGCTTTATGGACTTGGGTGCCGATTTCCTTTCTCAGTTCAGTTCAGTTGCTCCGTCATGTCCGACTCTTTGCAACCCCATGAACCGCAACACGCCAGGCCTCCCTGTCCATCACCAACTCCCGGAGTTTACCCAAACTCATATCCATTGAGTCGGTGATGCCATCCAGCCATCTCATCCTCTGGCGTCCCCTTCTTCTCCCACCTTCAATCTTTCCCACAATCAGGGTGTTTTCAAATGAGTCAGCTCTTCACATCAGGTGGCCAAAGTATTGGAGTTTCAGCTTCAACATCAGTCCTTCCAATGAACACCCAGGACTGATCTCCTTTAGGATGGACTGGTTGCATCTCCCTGCAGTTTAAGGGACTCTCAAGAGTCTTCTCCAACACCACAGTTCAAAAGCATCAATTCTTCAGCGTTCAGCTTTCTTCACAGTCCAACTCTCACATCCATACATGACCACTGGAAAAACCATAGCCTTGACTAGACGGACCTCTGTTGGCAAAGTAATGTCTCTACTTTCTAATATGCTATCTAGGTTGGTCATGACTTTCCTTCCAAGGAGTAAGCGTCTTTTAATTTCATGGCTGCAATCACTATCTGCAGTGATTTTGGAGTCTCCCAAAAGTAAAGTCAGCCACTGTGTCCACTGTTTCCCTATTTGCCATGAAGTGATGGGACTAGATGCCATGATCTTAGTTTTCTGAATGTTGAGCTTTAAGCCAACTTTTTCACTCTCCTCTTTCACTTTCATCAAGAGGCTTTCTCAGGCTTGGGAAATTCTCAGTTTTATTTCTCCATATACTTTCTCTGTCCCTTTCTTTCTCCCTTTTTTAAAATCGCCCCCCTGCCCCACTTCTAGAATTCCTATAATGTATGTAATGGCTGCTTAATCATATCCCTAAGCCCCTTAAGCTTTCTTCAGTTTTCTATATTCTTCTTCCTTTGCTCCGTTGATTCAATAATTTCAAATGAACTCTTATTTAGTTTGCTGATTTTTCTCTTCTGCTTGATCAAATCTGTTGTCAAACCCTTCATGTGAGCTTTTCAATTTAGTTATTGCATTGTTCAGCTCCAGAATTCCTATTTGGTTCTTTTTTGTACTTTTTGTCTCTTCATCGATATTCTCTTTTGGCTCATGTATTTTCATGATTTTGATTAGTTGTCTGTGTTCTCTTGTGGACCACTGATCTCCTTTAAGACAATTACCTTGAATTATCTGCCAGGCAATTCACAGATCTTTGTTTGCTTAGATTTATTTTGTTCCTTTGATTGTACTGTTTTCCTGTCTCTGTGTGTGTCTGTGATTTTGCGTATGTGTGTGCTATTTTTCATTTGAAAAAAAAATAGCACTTTCCTCAGTACTTTTAGGCTAGCTTTTTATAGGGCAAGATATTCACCAATTTAACAGCTAGAGATTCTGGGGCCCCCAACAGCTTTTTCGGGGGGATGCAATTTCTCTGTTCTTGAACCTGTAATTTCCCAACTAGAGAGATTTGTTATTAACAGTTTTTCTTTCAGTAGCTCATAATCTCTTGCTCCCTCTAGTGTCTATCTGCAATACTACAGGTTCTATGGTCCTCCACGAAGTTGTCCAGCTCCTTTTTATTCTCTGGCCTGCAGGCATCCAAAGTATCCTGGTTCTCTGTCAGCGCTAGAAGTCAGGCCAGTCAGAAACCACTGCCTCTGGCAACCCTTGGTATACCTGGATGAATGCCCTACTCTTTATCTCTCCCTCCCAAGAAGCCATAAATTGGGTGCATTCTGATAGTGCCAACCCACACTGGCCTCTTGTCTATAGCACTGCAGATCCTCTGGTATAACAGCAAGGTACTCCTATTCTCTTACTTTCAGTGGCCTGAGGAATCCAAACTATGCTGTTTCCAACCATGGCAATGCTCCAAGTCATATAAGAAGGAAATAAAGTCCTTCAGGCAGACCTCTGAAAATCTTGCATGTTGGACACTTATTCTAGTTTTCTCTTTCCCACCAAGAAGCCACGAGTTGAAGTTCTCTTCAACAGAAATCAGTTCTGCTGACTTAAGGGTGAGGCAACTGGGAATAAGTGAACTAGTTCTTAACATGAATTTCAGTGTGACTGTTCTCAACTTTTCACCTGCATAGGGTTCCACAATTTCTTGATTTCTGGAGTACCTATAAAGATATTTTGGCTCATATACTTTTAAGTCCACTGGAAGGACTGATGTTGAAGCTGAAACTCAAATACTTTGGCTACATGATGTGAAGAGCTGGCTCATTTGAAAAGACCCTGATGCGGGGAAATATTGAGGGTGGGAGAAGGGGATGACAGAGGATGAGATGGTTGGATGGCATCACCAACTCAATGGACATGAGTTTGGATAAACTCCGGAAGTTGGTGATGGACAGGGAGTCCTGACGTGCTGCTGTTTATGGGATCCCAAAGAGTTGGACATGACTGAGAGGCTGAACTGAACTGAACTGAACTGATTGTTAAGTCAGTGTCTTTGTGGAGGGACAAAGGCTGGGTCTACTTACTATGCCATCTTGCTCTTATTCTCACTGATTTCTCTTCTGATCTTATTTCATTTTCCCAATTTACTTGGTTTTATTTTGTTCTTTTTCTTATTTCTTATGGTGGACACTAAAGTCACTGATTTGAGACCTTTTTTTCCTTTCCTAATATAGGCATTTACTGTTACAAATTTCCCATTTAATACTGCTTTAGTAGCATCACACAAATTCTAATACACTGAGTTTTCATTTTTTGTTCAATTCAAAGTAACTTCTAAGTCCTCCTTTGATCTTTTTCTTTGACTCACATGTTGTTTAGATGTTGTCTTAACACTTTCTGAAGTGTTTAGTCTTACATAAGGATCTTTAAAATATTTTATAAAAATAAATTATATTTTCTGCCTCTTCTTTTGATTAAAAATATATTTACTTACATGTAAAAAATCAATGGCCAAATTTAAAAGCTAGTAGTAGGCTTTCCTTTTTTAATTGATTTTTTTTTTTTATGTACTCCTTTTCCTATTTGGAACCAGTCTATTGTTCCATGTCCAGTTCTAACTGTTGCTTCCTGACCTGTATACAGGTTTCTCAAAAGGCAGGTCAGGTGGTCTGGTATTTCCATCTCTTTCAAGATTTTCCAGTTTATTGTGATCCACACAGTCAAACGCTTTGGCATAGTCAA
This sequence comes from Cervus canadensis, assembly GCF_019320065.1. NCBI lineage: Eukaryota > Metazoa > Chordata > Mammalia > Artiodactyla > Cervidae > Cervus > Cervus canadensis. Next base: position 18,733,981 of record NC_057388.1, read on the forward strand.
TAAAGTAGATATACATGTTTTCCTGGAACTCTCTTGCTTTTTCAATGATCCAGATGTTGGCTGGTTCCAAATAGGAAAAGGAGTATGTCAAGGCTGTATATTGTCACTGTGCTTATTTAACTTATATGCAGAGTACATCATAAAAAATGCTGGGCTGGAGGAAGCTCAGAAGCTGGAATCAAGATTGCTGGGAGAAATATCAATAACCTCAGATATGCAGATGACAACCACCCTTATGGCAGAAAGTGAAGAGGAACTAAAGAGCCTCTTGATGAAAGTGAAAGAGTAGAGTGAAAAAGTTGACTTAAAGCTCAACATTCAGAAAACTAAGATCATGGCATCTGGTCCCATCACTTCATGGCAAATAGATGGGGAAACAGTGGAAACAGTGGCTGACTTTATTTTTCTGGGCTCCAAAATCACTGCAGATGGTGATTGCAGCCATGAAATTAAAAGATGCTTACTCCTTGGAAGGAAAGTCATGACCAATCTAGATAGCATATGAAAAAGCAGAGACATTACTTTGCCAACAAAGGTCCGTCTAGTCAAGGCTATGGTTTTTCCAGTGGTCACGTATGGATGTAAGAGTTGGACTGTAAAGAAAGCTGAACGCTGAAGAATTGATGCTTTTGAACTGTGGTGTTGGAGAAGACTCTTGAGAGTCCCTTGGACTGCAAGGAGATCCAACCAGTCCATCCTAAAGGAGATCAGTCCTGGGTGTTCATTGTAAGGACTGAAGCTGAAACTCCAATACTTTGGCCACTTGATGCGAAGAGCTGACTCATTTGAAAAGACCCTGATGCTGGGAAAGATTGAGGGCCAGAGGAGAAGGGGACAACAGAAGATGAGATGGTTGGATGGCATCACCAACACAATGGACATGGGTTTGGGTGGACTACAAGGGTTGGTGATGGACAGGGAGGCCTGGCATGCTGCGGTTCATGGGGTAGCAAAGAGTCAGACACAACTGAGTGACTGAACTGAACTGAACTTGCAGTCAAAAACTGTTCTTAAATATTGACATTAAAGTATTGCAATGTATTTTTAGAGGAATATCTTACTGGAAAATTAAGAATTCTTTATTTAATTTTAATGATAACTAATAGAAAAACAGGGCTTCTTTGGTGGCACAATGGTAAAGAATCTGCCGGCAATGCAGGAGATAAGGGTTTGATTACTGGGTTGGGACGATTCCCTGAAGAAAAAAATGGCAACCAACTCCAATATTCTTGCCTGGGAAATCCCATGAACAGAGGAGCCTGGTGGGCTCCAATGCATGGGGTCTCAAAGAGTTGGACATGGCCTAGTAACTAAAGAACAACAACAAATAGAAAAATAAAATATATGACTGCAGATATCAGTTTACTTATTTATGACTCTAAGTTGGATTGTCAGTTATAATAAAATCATCTATGAGAAGCAATTCTAATATAAAATGTTATCATTATAATCCTTATTTCTTTTTGGCAATTGTTTAGATAAGGTAAATAATTCACTTTCATTATTTTCCATGTTCATACACTGAAAATTTAAAAAAAAATGTTTACAGAGGCTTAATATTCAACCAAAGTTGTCTGAATCAATATGAATGTAATTTGGCAGTAAAATTTTAGGTACTAATATAAATCTTCATGGTCCACAAATAAAAGGATCTTTTTCTTGCGTAAAATAGAGAAAGGTGATGTAAAAGGAAATGGACAAATGGGACACAAAAGCATAACCAAGGCCTGAAATCAAACATGAAATATATAAAAGAGACCTTGGGAAATATAGTTAATCTGGGGTTTAATATTATTAATATATCAGGAGCTTAAAACCAATTTATAAAGAAAAAACATTTTCTGCACATTCTATTTTTTCTTCTCTATGATAACCAATAATTAATATGATGGGTGGTACCTATCAATTCCACATTTTGGTCATTTTTTCCTATAATAATCATATTTTTTTCCTGTGAGTAAATGGCAAGCAAATCAACTTATAGACATAAATTGGTTTTAAGGCACTCTGCAAGGTACTGCAGGCAGAATTGCACAGACAGGTGATTTCAACACTCTAATGTTTCCTTTTAAGGTGCTTACACTATGAATAATACAACTTAAAGATTTATATGCTCTAATTGGCAAAATATTGTTAAAACAAATTTTAAGAGGTTAGGAAGGAGGAATTGTGGAGAGCTGAGGAGAAAACGATGACTCACACTCTCAGTATAGCCCACAATTTCCACCTCCAAATAGTTCCCATATATGAAACCCCTTAAATTATATTGTAACCCTTCCCTCTAGAGTCTTGACCTGCAGTTTGAGAAATACTGGCATTGATATATGAAATACACAGATAATGCAAAAAACTCATTTTACCAGATAGTTTCACCTTCTGCCCCCATCAATCATATTACAAACTCTGTCAACAGGAGGCAAATTGCCTGGCTTAAATTTCACCCCACTCCCTTCACATGGTCACTTTAGAGGAAGCGCTAATGGCCTACATAAATGTCAAAAGTTAACAGTGGTAAAGATATAGAGACACCATTCTAGTTAATTAGCCTCTAAATAGCAAAACTTGTGTTGAAAGAAAAAGGAAAAAAAACAAAACAAAACAGGAAAGGCTCCTGGGTATATTTTGTTACCTTCTAAGGTTTGATGTTATTCTCTACTGGCAGTATTTGCCTTTTGCCTTCTCCTCACTTTCCCCTCTAGCGCTTCAGACAATCTTTTCCCCTACTTTCTCTTCTCTTCACCTTACCTACTAGCCCGACAAAGTTCAACATAATAAGGGGTGCAAATAGACTTAGAAAAAAAATAGGTATATGACACTATATCAGTTCAGTTCAGTTCAGTTCAGTTCAGTCACTCAGTCGTGTCCGACTCTTTGCGACCCCATGAATCGCAGCACTCCAGGTCTCCCTGTCCATCACAAACTCCCGGAGTTTACTCAAACTCATGCCCATCAAGTCGGTGATGCCATCCAGCCATCTCATCCTCTGTCATCCCCTTCTGCTTCTGCTCCCAATCCCTCCCAGCATCAGGGTCTTTTCCGATGAGTCAACTCTTCGCATGAAGTGACCAAAGTATTGGAGTTTCAGCTTCAGCATCAGTCCTTCCAATGAACACCCAGGACTTATCTCCTTCAGGATGGACTGGTTGGATATAGTCATTTCTAAATCACTGTACTTGTCAGTCAGCTAACAAATATTTTTTATATGCCTACTACCCACCAGACAATATCATACATTCAGATGATGGACACAGTTAACAAAATAGTTTCTTTTCTTGTAGAGTTTACATTCAGTAATTGAGAAGATAGTATTAAACCAATATTTACTAACTATCAAGAAAATCTTATATGCAAAATTGAGGTTTTGTGTTAGAACCTAGCTTTTCATAGTAAACTATGAGCCTAGATTTTTGTTGTTGTTTGGTCACTAAGTTGTGTCTGACTCTTTGAGACCCCCATGGAACACAGCAGGCCAGGCTTCCCTGTCTTTCACTATCTAGTGCTAAGGAAATACATAATTTGGGGATGGAGCTTATTTGAGTTAGGAAATGTTTACCTGCATAGCAATATCTATATTGTGATTTGAAAGAGGATCACCATTTATATAAGGCAAAGAGAAGGGGTAAAACATTCCAGGAAGAGGGGACAATATATATAAAATCTGTGTGGCAGGAGAAAGCATTGTATGCTGAAAGAGAAAGTCGGAGCGGCTTACATGAAGTGAGCACACAGTAGAACTGTGCATACATATGAGTTTGGAGGGGCTTCCCTTGTGGCTCAGACAGTAAAGAACCCACCTGCAATGAAAGAAACCAGGGTTCAATCCCTGGGTCAGGAAGATCCCCTGCAGAAAGAAATGGCAACCCACTCCAGTATTCTTACCTGGAGAATTCCACAGACAGAGGAGCCCGGTCAGCTACGGTTCATGGCATCTCAAAGAGTCAGACACAACTTAGCAACTAAACAACAACAAAAAATTAATTAAACCAACCTTATTTGAATGGCTAGGAAAGTTGGTGTTTATACATTTCAGCTTATCTATTTCTAAAAATACTCATTTGACTACTGTGTTCCAAGAGTTCCTAAGGATCCCAGGGAAGGGTGAAAATGAGCAGTGTGAAGGAGATGGTTTAAAAAGGACATATCCTGGCTGCTGTTTGGAGAATGGAGAGGAAGAGCAGAGGGAATATGGCTGTAGTGACTACAGCCCAGCTGAGGATTCTGACAATGAGCATAGAGAGATGTGAACTAATTAAGACAGTTAGCTAGTTGGTACAATGGATTAAATTGGGGATTAGGAGAAAAGAATCTGGCATTATTTTTTTTTAATTAAATATAGTCATATATTTTGGGGGGCTCCAAAATCACTGCAGATGGTGCCTGCAGCCATGAAATTAAAAGACGCTTACTCCTTGGAAGAAAAGTTATGACCAACCTAGGAAGCATATTAAAAAGCAGAGACATTACTTTGTCAATAAAGGTCTGTCTAGTCAAGGCTATGGTTTTTCCAGTAGTCATATATGGATGTGCGAGTCAGCCTATAAGGAAAGTTGAGTGCAGAATTGATGCTTTTGAACTGTGGTGTTGGAGAAAACTCCTGAGAGTCCCTTGGACTGCAAGGAGATCCAACCAGTCTATCCTGAAGGAGATCAGTCCTGGGTGTTCATTGGAAGGACAATTGTTGAAGCTGAAACTCCAGTAATTTGGCCACCTGATGCAAAGAGCTGACTCATTTGAAAAGACCCTGATGCTGGGAAAGACTGAGGGTGGTAGAAGAAGGGGACGACAGAGGATAGGATGGTTGGATGACATCACTGACTCAATGGACATGAGTTTGGGTAAACTCTGGGAGTTGCTGACGGACAGGGAGGCCTTGCATGCTGCAGTTCATGGGGTCACAGAGTCAGACACGACTGAGCGACTGAACTGAGTTGATGACAGATAGTAGACAGTTTTACTTAACTGGGGAAAATGAAGTTAGGAAAACATTTCTTAGAAGGGCTATATGAATATATCTTTGGATCACAAAGCTGACCTAAAACTTCACTGCTAACTGAATAGTAAATATTTAATTATCAATAACTGCATTAATAATTGTCCTTATTAGTGATTATAAGGGTTCTGGGTATATGATTTGAACAGTCCATTTCTTACTAAAACATTTCCAATTTTCTATGAAAATCTAGGTACTTAAAATAAATATCACAATTATTTTCCAGTATGGGTGTGCCCAGTAATTTATTTCTCATGAAGGAAAAGAAACCATGCTTAAAGGAAGGGTTGAAAACTATGTCTCACTTCTTTCTATACTCAAAATTATAAGAAGAATTTCTAGTGGTGGAAGTAATACCATCAGGAAGGAATAAGAGCTTTAAGCCATTTTTTTCTCATTTATCCCTCTGCCACTGAAATTTTCGATTTGGGCTTACAGTTCTGTGTTCTCTACACAACAGGCTGCGACTTATCTCTTTCCCAGACACACAAACCCCAAAGCTGTCAACTGCTTATCCAAAGCTGCTTTGAGTATTCTTTCTATAAAACAAAGCCAGTTCTATTAGCCCAAAATATTTCCATTCTGCAACCACAGGTTTTGGTTCAGTAATCCCAAAATTACTCATTCATTCAAGCTTAGTGTAACACCTATTTTGAGCAAAGCAGTCTGCTAAGTACTGAACTGCAACATACAAATATTAGCTTCTTATATCTCACAATGATTTAAATGTTGCTAAATTGATAGCAGAACACTTCATATAGTTTTGGGAAGACTTGACAAGTATAAAATTATTAGCACCAAGTTTTAAACTAACTAAACAATAGGCTATCACCAAATATTTCTAATATTAGCTTACAAAAATGTACAGGCTAGCGCAATTGCCTTTTCCAGTAATAAAGGAGCAAATAATAAAATAAAGCCTAAAAGACTTCAGCATCTTAATTTAGTAATAACACTGAAAATTTTAACTAATTTGATACAGAACCTGATCTCAAGATTTATGTACACCCAAATGCTTAAATGTTAATTAATCTATCAGTTACATTAAAATGTCTCCTCACCATCATCACATTCACTTCTTGCTAGCATTGAGTGTAAAGTTAAGATGCAATTAAAATGCATTAGAGTTAAGCTAGAAACTTGAGAAAGAAAAATATTATTAACAATTCTAAATGAAAATACCACTCTGTCTTGCTCAACCTTTGAAAATTGTTTTTCAGTGATCATTCAATTCTGTTCAGATTTTAGGACAATTATACTAAATCTACATAAATATTATTTTAAAACTATCACCTTTTCCAACATAAAAATGGGGCAGAATCTTTAGATGCATTCATGGATCATATATACCTACTGCTTCTATGATTTATTTCCTGTCCTGGCATTTGCTATGAATTTGAATCATGACTAATTTATAATGCTATCATGAGCTTCTGGTTTAAGATGAAAAATTTGGTGCAAATAATTACTCTTCTTACTCATAAGTTAGAACATCTTGTAGATTTTAGAAAAGCACAGAATATCAGAACAAACTAAACTAGAATCTTATGGAAAAAAATTAAAAAGCTATATAGGAAAATTACAGTCCAAGTATGAACTGAGCATTCAAACCAAAATAAGAAGTCAGCAGGATTGAGGAAGAATAACAGATTGGATACCAAGAAACTGAATGAATGAATGAGATGCTGAAAATAATAAAAATATAGTGAGGAAGGGAAACACGTTTTCTTCCATAAAGAAAAATGAAAGACAATAAATATTCCAGAGAAAATAAAGCTGTATAAGAAACACATGGGGTAGAATATAGAAAAACAAAACATGTTCTGATTTTCAGAAATCAGTAAACCATGTATATTACTTCTTTTTCCAATTTACTGGCCATAATTCAGTTTTAGGAAGCTGCAGTAATAACCATAAATTTAGATTAGTTGTACTTAAAAAGTTTGATGAGCATCTAGTTTATATATTACACAGTCACTGTGGAATAGTAACAGTTTAAAATCTTATTTTTTACTCCATTATTTACAGATATGATATTTTGATGGCCTACTTTGGACGATGACAGTATTATAATTCTCCCACCTCTCCTCAGTCTGTCATCCAATTTCTGCCACCCATACATTATATTTTCACTGCAAGGTTGGTAATATTTATGTTCCATTCAATAATAATAATAAAATTCCCTGTCTTTGGAATATTGGTAAATTATAAAAGATTATAGCCCATAACAGCATTTATCTCATTATAACTATATAACTATTTGTTCATTACAGAGACACATTATATTCTATTATTATATCCTCTTTTAGTTCTACTTGCACTTTATAGAGAGAATGTTCAAAGGATTTTCATATTTAACTCTTTAACCAGTTCAAACAACAAAGAGAAAGCTACCTATCAATAAATAAATAGACAGACAGCTGAACAGACAAACAAACCCTTGTGAACTTGCAGGACTGTAACAGAAAATTCACTTTCTTGTCATCAGAGTCCCAGGAGAAGACAAAAATGATGCAGTTAAAAAATATCATAGTATAGACAGAGATATAGATATACAGATATAATACAAATATGTAGAAATATAATCACAGGCTTCCCTAGGGATTCAGTGGTAAAGAATACATCTGCCAAGCGAGAGACACGGGTTCGATCTCTCAGTGGGGAAGATCCCCTGGAGGAGGAAATGGCAACCCACTCCAGTATTTTTGCCTGGAAAATCCTATGGACAGAGGAGCATGGTGGGCTGCAGTCCATAAGGTCGCAAAGAGTCGGACATGACTAAGTGACTAAACAACAAAAACAACATAGTTCATTCAATCACTTAGTCCCGTCCCACTCTTTGCGACCCTGTAGACTGTGGCACACCAGGCTTGCCTGTCCATCACCAACTCCTGGAGCTTGCTTAAACTCATGTCCATCAAGTCAGTGATGCCATCCAACCATCTTATTCCTCTATCATTCCCTTCTTCTCCTGCCTTCAATCTTTTCCAACATCAGAGTCTTTTCAAATGAGTCAGCTCTTCGCATCAGGTGGCCAAAGTATTGGAGTTCAGCTTCAACATCATTCCTTCCAATGAATATTCAGGACTGATTTCCTTTACCATTGGCTGGTTGGATCTCCTTACAGTCCAAGGGACTCTCAAGAGTCTTCTCCAACACCACAGTTTAAAAGCATTGATTCTTCAGCGCTCAGCTTTCTTTATAGTCCAACTCTCACATCCATACACGACTGCTGGAAATACCATAGCCTTGACTAGACGGAACTTTGTTGGCAAAGTAATGTCTCTGCTTTTTAATATGCTGTCTAGGTCATAACTTTTCTTCCAAGGAGAAAGCCTCTTTTAATTTCATGTGGGCAGTCACCATCTGCAGTGATTTTGGAGCCCAAAAAAATAAAGTCTGTCACTGTTTCCACTGTTTCCCCATCTATTTGCCATGAACTGATGGGTTCAGATTACAGGATCTTAGTTTTCTGAATGTTGAGTTTTAAGCCAACTTTATCACTCTACTCTTTCACTTTCATCAAGAGGCTCTTTACTTTTTCTTCGCTTTCTGCCATAAGAGTGGTGTCATCTGCATATCTAAGGTTATTGATATTTCTCCCGGCAATGTTGGTTCCAGCTTGTGCTTCATCTAGCCTGGCATTTTGCATGATATACTCTGTATATTAGTTAAATAAGCAGGGTGACTATATACAGCCTTGACATACTCCTTTCCCAATTTGGAACCAGTCTTTTGTTCCATGTCTGGTTCTAACTGTTGCTTCTTGACCTGCATACAGATTTCTCAGGAGGCGGGTAAGGTGGTCTGGTATTCCCATCTCTTTAAGAATTTTCCAGTTTGTTGTGATCCACACAGTCAAAGGCTTTGGTATAGTCAATAAAGCAGAAGTAGATGTTTTTCTGCTTCTACAACAACATAGAAACATATGTTTCTACAACAACAATATAGATTTACCACAAACATATATACCTGCGCACACAAAATAGGTATGTATAATGTAATAGAGCAATCACAAAAGAGTTATATAGAATACACTCAAAGCAACACAGATAAATCTATTATAAATGGTATTGTAAAAATGCAAATAAAACATCAAAATTTTAAGAAGACAGCTAAAGCAGTGCTGAGAATAAAATTCCTGGCACTGAGTGTGTATGTATGTGTGTGTGTCTGTGTATATCACATATATAATTGTTTAGACGCTTAGCATATTAAAGATCTTAAGGGTCACACTTTAAAATATTTTAAAGTGCATCTAAATTATATATATATATATATTATGTATATATGGCCATGTATTATGTATATATGTACATATGTATATGTATTATGTAGACATCTATATATAATGCATAAATTAGATATACTTTTAAAATAGGAAGAGAGATCCAGTATGATATCCCTTATATGCAGATTCCAAAAATGATACAAATGAACTTATTTACAAAACAGAAATAGACTCACAGACATAGAGAAAGAATGCATGGTTAAAGGGTGAAAGGGAGAGCTGGGATACTTAGGGAGTCAGACTGACATGCACACACTGCTATATTTAAAATGGATAACCAACAAGGATCTGTTGTATATCACAGGGAACTCTGCTCAACATTACATAACAATCTAACTGGGAAAAGAATCTGAGGAAGAATCGATACACGCATATGGATAACTGAATCACTTCTCTGTACGCCTGAGGCTAACACAGCATTGTTGGTCATCATTAATACTCCAGTATAAAATAAAAAGTTAAAACGTGCATTAAAGTGCGATTCTTAAGATTTTTAATCTAATAACTTTAAACAACAAATTTTATGTAATAATGACCTCTTTTTTGATTGGTTAGGAAAACTAAACTGATACATTCAGTTTCAAAGGCTCAGTGTGTGTGATATTAAGTGTCCTGATTCTTGTTGCCTGTGAATGTTTAACATGTCCTAGGTCTTTTCACGTCACTGTAGTGATGAAGCTACATTGTAAACCAAGACTTCATGGATAAAAAAGGTCTTTCTACCAAAAACAGTTAAACCAAACCTCTTTCTCTATACTTCTTATGCCATCATCACCTTCCTCATATCATTATTACAGTCATTGATGGCGATGGGTTCCACCATGAACAGCAATTCAACAAACTGGACACAGAAGTCACCAAGGTCAGAGAATTCAAATGAGTGTACTGTTAACTAGAACATCAAGAACAGGAAGACATTCTCAGGACCATTAAGCAAGCCAATTAGTATGATGGAGGAAAGCAATGGATAAAATCTTCATGCTTGCAAACATTGACTATCACCACTGTGTATCCTGAAATAGAAATTTGATCCTAGAAAACAAACTGAAGAATCTGAATAAAGTCTGTAGTTGTTTTTTTAATAGTGATATACCAAAGCTAACTGTTCATTTTGACAAATACGCCTTGGTTACGTACAATGTCAATATAAACGGAAAATAGATGAAGGGCATTCAGGAACTCCCAGGACTCTCTTTTTAACATTTTAACAAATCTAAAATATTTCACCATCTCCAGAATAATGAAAATAAAAAGAAAAGTAAATAAATGGGAACCTAATTCAACTTAAAGGCTTTTACACAGCCAAAAAATAAATAAATAAATAAATAAATAAGATGAAAAGAGTTCTCTGAATGGGAGAAAATATTTGCAACAAAGCAACTGACAAGGGATTAATCACCAAAATATACAAAAAGCTCCTGCAGCTCAACACCAAAATAAATAAATAAACAACCCATTCAAAAATAGGTGGAATACCTAAATATTCATTTCACCTAAAGAGACATACAGATGGCCAAGAGGCACATGAAAAAAAATGCTCAACATCACTAATTATTAGAGAAATGCAAATCAAAACTACAATGAGGTACCACCTCGCAATGATTAGAATGGTTATCATCAAAATATCTACAACAATAAATGTTGGGGAAGGTGTGAAGAAAAGGGAATCTTCTTACATTATTGGTGGGAATGTAAATTCATATAGCCACTACGAAGAACAGTATGGAGGTTCCTTAAAAAAACTAAAAAAAAAAAAAACAAAAAACTATCATATGACCCAGCAGTCCCACTCCTGGGTGAAAACCATAATTCCAGAAGATACATGCATTGCAATGTTTACTGCAGCACTGTTTACAATAGTTAGGACTTGGTAGCAACCTAAATGTCTATCAACAGAGGAATGGATAGAGATGTGGTACATGTATGTGGTGGAATAAATCAGCCATAAAAAAGGAACAAAATTATGCCATTTGCAGAGGTGTGGATGGATCTAGAGACTGTCATACAGAGTAAATTAAGTCAGAAAGAGAAAAAAAAACATTGTAACTAACGCATATATGTGGAATCTAGAAAAATAGTATAGATGAACCTATTTGTAAAGCAGAAATAGAGACAGAAACATAGAGAACAAACGTATGGACACCAAGGGGGGACGGGGGAGTGGGATAAATTAGGAGATTGAGGTTGACATATATACAGTGTGTATAAAATAGATAACTTTTGAGAACCTACTGTATAGCACAGGTAGAAAAAAAGAAGGTGAAATCTGTTTATAGGACATATATTAAGTTAAACTTAAAAATGCATTCCAATATACAGTTCAGTTCAGTTCTGTCGCTCAGTCGTGTCCAGCTCTTTGCGACCCCATGAACCGCAGCACACCAGGCCTCCCCGTCCATCACCAACTCCTGGAGTTTACTCAAACTCATGTCCATCGAGTTGGTGATGCCATCCAGCCATCTCGTTCTCTGTCATCCCCTTCTCCTCCTGCCCCCAATCCCTCCCAGCATCAGGGTCTTTTCCAATGAGTCAACTCTTTGCATGAAGTGGCCAAAGTATTGGAGTTTCAGCTTCAGTCCTTACAATGAACACCCAGGACTGATCTCCTTTAGGATGGACTGGTTGGATCTCCTTGTGGTTCAAGGGACTCTCAAGCATCTTCTCCAACACCACAGTTCAAAAGCATAAATTCTTCGGCACTCAGCTTTCTTCACAGTCCAACTCTCACATCCATACATGACCACTGGAAAAACCATAGCCTTGACTAGACGGACCTTTGTTGGCAAAGTAATGTCTCTGCTTTTTAATATGCTATACATACACCAATATACAGTAGGTGCAGACAAATATTGATTCTACTTATACAAGGAACCTAGAATAGTCAAATTCATAGGGTTAGAAAGTATACTGGTAGATGCCAGCAGCTGTGGGGTAGGTGCCCTGGGGAGGGGGAATGGCAAGTTAGTGTCTAATGGGGATAGAATTTCAGTTTAGGAAGGTGAAAAATTTGGGAGATGGATGATGGTGAGAGTTGCACAACAATGAGAATGTACCTAGTGCCACTATAACCATACAGTCAATTATGATTAAAATAGTATGTTTATATTATGTGACTTTACCACAATAAAAATATTTATGTGTGTGTGTGTACATATAAATATATATTTATGTATATATACATACAAACATATATATATGGGTATATGGGTTGGGAAGATCCCCTGGAGGAGGGCACAGAAACCTACTCCAGTATTCGTGCCAGGAGAATCCCCACGGACAGAGAAGCCTGGCAAGCAATAGGCCATGGGGTCACAAAGAGTTGAACAAGCAACTTAGCATGCACATGCATATTCCCCCCTTCTCCCTCCCTACACTCTGAACCTCCCTCCCCACCCCCCAGTAAATAACTGCAGGCTTCCCAGTTATTGGCATTTATCCTCCAGTTTGAACTCTGCTGAGCTACCATATATATATGGGCTTCCCAGGTGACGGTAGTGGTAAAGAACCCACCTGTCAATATAGAAGATAGAAGATAGAAGAGATGCGGGTTTGATCCTTGGGTCAGGAAGATCCCCTGGAGGAGGGCATGGCAATCCACTCCAGTATTCCTGCCTGTATATAAAGGACAGAGTCCCAAATGTTTAGTTGAGATTTCTGGTCCATTTGAGGAATATAGGGCTCTGTCACCTAGGAATTTCCTTCTGAATGAACTGGGTGGTGTTTCAGTTACTGGCATTTATCCTCTAGTTTGAACTCCTGATTGGTTCAACATATAGAATATGTGATGTTAAGTCACAAGTATATTCTTGTTTAAACCTGTGATTGATTTCAAGAATACAGAAAAAGACAAGATTTATTAATTCATAGAACATTTTTGAATTTTTGAACTTACTGTGGGCCAGACCCTGTGCTTAGCCCCCAGGGAACAGTGGTGACCAAGGCAGATGAGGCTGTGGCTCTCCTGGAGTTCACAATTCACAGGGGAGATGGGCATCAACAGCCAAATAAACTAGGTGATTTCAGAGAGGACCAACGACTATGAAGCGGGGAACTAGAAGGAAGGAGAGACACCCAGGAGAAGTGGAGAAAGAGAAAGCTCTCTGCAGAGGGGCCACTTGAGCTGAGATGTGCAGGAAGAGTTAGCCATAAGGAGATCTGAGGAAAATGAGTTCCAGGCAGGGGATGAGAAAGTGCAAAGGCCCAGAGTTGGGAGTGAGGTCTGTGTATTCCTGGAGCAGAAATGAGGATACTGTGGCTGGAGTCAGGGAGGCAAGAGGGGAGGGTGTGAGGGGGGCAGAAGCAGATCAGACATCTGAGTGAGAAATATGGATTTCATCCGAAAAACCATGGGAACATGCTGAAGGACATGAATTTGAGAGAGCTGTCAAGTGATTTTCATTGTGGAGAAACTCTGGCTGCCCTGAGCAGAATGGAGAGCAGGAGGCAGCAGGTTCTTGATTTGCCAGGAATCTCAAACCCTCCTAAAGCAGAAGTCCAGGGTAGGTGTGAGCAGAGCAGATGTCAGAGGGGTGACCCCACTTCTGACCTTTACAGAAGTATTCTCTGAGATGAGGCGGGACTGAATCTGGTCTGCCTGCTTTCTGACTGTGTCAGGCTAAGCTCGGGACCACTCCTTCCACCTGCCTAGCCAACCTGTGTATAAGTTCAAAGCCCTGTATGGGAAAAGCCAACACTACCCTGGCCAGGTGGTCAAGGTGAACATAACTAGTGACAAATCATGTTGATCTGATGTACTCCCTGACAAATGTGATGAAAAGTGCATTTCACCTCTGGACATTCGTCCCCAAAACCTGTAATCTCAGTCTAAGCATGAGAAAAACACTCTCACTCGCTCACTGAGTTGCTTCAATCCTGTCTGACTCTTTCCGACTCCATGGACTGCAGCTCTCCAGGCAGATGAACCTAAATTGAAGAACAATTATCCAAATACCTGACTCCAAATAAGTTTTTAAATTTTAGTAATTCTAGTGAATGTGAGATGATATTGTTGTTTTTATTGCATTTTCAAATTAACATGCAGTAAAATTAACTGTTATTAGTGTACAATTCAGGGCTCCCCTGGTAGCTCAGCTGGTGAAGAATTCACCTGCAATGCAGGAGACTGCAGTTTGATTCCTGGGTCGGGAAGATCCCACTCCAGTATTCTTGGGCTTCCCTGGTGACGCAGACAGTGTAGAATCTGCCTGTAATGCGGGCGACCTGGAGTCAGTCCCTGGGTTGGGAAAATCCCCTGGAGGAGGGCATGGCAACCCACTCCAGTATTCTTGCCTGGAGAATCCCACTGGACAGAGGAACCTGGTGGGCTACAGTCCATGGGGTTGCAAAGAGTTGGACACGACTGAGTAATTAACCACACAGCAGACAGAATACAATTCAATGATGTTTATACATATAGAGATAGATTTGTGTAACCACCATCACAATCAGAATAAGAAACAGCTTCTGTGTGTGTGTGTGTGTGTGTGTGTGTGTGTGTGCGCACGCGCATGCTCAGTCATGTCCATCTCTTTGGAACCCCATGGGCTGCCAGGCTCTTCTGTCCATGGGATTCTCCTGGAGAGAATACCGGAGTGGGTAGCCGTTTCCTTCTCCAGGGAGTCTTCCCAATCCAGGAACCAAACCTGCATCCCCTACATTGCAGGCAGATACTTCACCCATTGAGCCATCCTGGAAACCCCATGGAACAGCTTCATCACCCCCAGAATATCTCCCTTGTGCTCTCCCTTCATAGTCACACCCCATCCTCTACCCCTGGCCACCACTGATCTGTCAGTATAGCTTTGTCTTTGTTTAGGGTGCCACATCAAAGGAACCACACAATGTTTAGCCTTTTGGCTTTTTTTCATTTGGCATAATGCTTTGGAGATTCATCCAAGTTGATGCATGTATGAAGTTCGTTCCTTTTGGTACCGAGTAGTCTTTCAGAGTAACTGTGCAGCAATCTGTTTATCCATTCACTGTACAGAGCTGCTATAAGTATTCATGTATGGGTTTCTGTGTGAACTTAAACTTTTATTTCTCTAGGGTGAATGCCCAGGAGTAGAACTGGCAGGTCATATGGCAACTGAACTTCATAAAGTGTCAAATTGTTTTTCAGAAATAAACTATTTCACAATGTAAAGTGTATTAATAAAAAATTAACACTGAAATCTTGTGTACAAAAACTTAGTAGTTATAGCATGAAGTCACTTTAGTGACCGAGGACTCAGGATACATACATAGATCAAGCGCAAAGGAGTCAAAGGAGATATGCCAGAACAGACTGAATCAACTTCTTTAGTCATAGTGGTTAAAGACCATCACCACTTTCTAAGTGGTAAATCCAGAATGAAATCAGAATATATCACATATTTTAATTTCACATAAATAATATAGTACATCAATTTAATGTCAGTTAATACTTTTGCGGTTGTAAAGAACTAAAGAGCCTCCTGATGAAAGTGAAAGGGGAGAGTGAAAACGTTGGCTTAAAGCTCAACATTCAGAAAACTAAGATCATGGCATCTGGTCCCGTCACTTCACGGCAAATAGATGGGGAAACAGTGGAAACAGTGGCTGACTTTATTTTGGGGGGCTCCAAAATCACTGCAGATAGTGATTGCAGCCATGAAATTAAAAGACACTTACTCCTTGGAAGGAAAGTCATGACCAACCTAGACAGCATATTAAAAAGCAGAGACATTACTTTGTCAACAAAGGTCGGTCTAGTCAAGGCTATGGTTTTTCCAGTGGTCATGTATGGATGTGAGAGTTGGACTATAAAGAAAGCTGAGCGCAGAAGAATTGATGCTTTTGAACTGTGGTGTTGGAGAAGACTCTTGAGAGTCCCTTGGACTGCAAGGAGATGCAACCAGTCCATCCCAAAGGAGATCAGTCCTGGGTGTTCACTGGAAGGACTGATGCTGAAGCTGAAACTCCAATACTTTGGCCACCTGATGCGAAGACCTGACTCATTGGAAAAGACCCTGATGGTGGGAAAGATTGAGGGCAGGAGGAGAAGGGGACGATAGAAGTTGAGATGGTTGGATGGCATCACCGACTCAACGGACATGGGTTTGGGTGGACTCCGGAAGTTGGTGATGGACAGGGAGGCCTGGCGTGCTACAGTTCATGGGGTCGCAAAGAGTCGGAGGTGACTGAGCAGCTGAAATGAACTGATGTTTCCATATGTACTAGAAGTGGATACAAAGAATCTTCAGAGTTCCCACAAAAAGGCACATGGGGCACATGGGGCATGACAACCCGCTCCAGCATTCTTGCCTGGATAATCCCATGGACAGAGGAGCCTGGAGGACTACAGTCTGTAGGGTCACACAGAGTTGGACACAACTGAAGCAACTTAGCACACAAGCAGGAAGATTAAGGAAAACTCTATAGAATACTGTTACTAAATGTAGACTGTCTTCAATATGAAGTGAAGTATAAACAGTAGGAAGCCCATCTGGCAAGCCAAACAATTTAGATTAAGTTTTACCTGTAGTCTAAATTCAATTTTCCTTCAGGCTGCATAACTAAGTCCCAGAAAGGTGAAATCTCTTCAAGCCACTTACCACATTTTCTTTTGAAAGTACAAATTATAATTCCTTTCAAGGAAAAAAAAAATCATGAGTCCAGAAAAGCAAGCCTGGGTTCCTCGCACTGATGTTTTCCTACAAGACACAAAAATATGAGTTGACTGGTCATTGTTTCATTCACTATTGATAAATTTGTTATTGCTTCTATGTTCTCAGCAAACTGTTAGAAAGTACCCACAATTTCATTCATAGGCCACATGAAAGTGTGAGCAAGTAGTATTTGGCATCATTCCGCTCCTTCAGGGAACTGGAAGGTGAGCAAAATGAGTAACACCCAACCACATCCTTGCCCAGTGAAGTGTGAACTAATGGAGGATTGTTCCCTATGTACTTTGAGGGGTCAGCTCTCAAATGCATAGTTCTGAGTTAACATTTTTTAAAAATTCTATATAAGTACTATAAGTAGAAATAATGAGGAAAAGATGACTCTAATTTTTTAAAAACAAGGCTAGGTATTCAACTTTGTTCTCTTCATAATAAAATATAAAAGAAACTCCAAAGTAAACACTATAAAATATTAGAATTAATTAGCATAGGTAGATATCATACAAACTGAGATCATTTGCATTTAGAGACTATAATTTTTCTCCCCTTAATGACAGCAGATTCTATTACATAAAGAATGAGTAAAATAAAGGCCTAGTCTTGGTGGGAATATATTCTATCAATAATACTTTTGGAACTATGCTTGCTATTCAGAAGCCCTCCCAGGAACAGTCAACCTTACACATTATACTTAAAGTCTTTAGATCAGGTTACTACAATGAACAAGTTTAAGAGGAACATGTTATTTTATATAGGCACATACTCTATACTTCTGATATGAAAAGTGATTTGCTTACATCTAGAATCATTTAAGTTGTTTTCTTTAAAATATCTATCCAGGAAAATTAGATTGAGGTTTTCCATATTAAAAACTATTATAAATATCAGAGCTTTTAAAATAATAATTTATCTTGGTCTGTTTTTCAGTAAGAAAAAAGGATCTTCTATATAGTTGTACCCCTTGATTTGAATATGCAATAGAAACATACCTTAATGCTAATACTGGGTCAAGGATCAAAATGCTTAGAGTGAAAAAGATATACTAAACCATATCCTATACATAATTTGAACAAAAATAAGTGAATGCACTGTATAAGATGTATTAATTATAACCATTCACCAGGAGCTAAGCACAATAAGACAAAAAGGAATCAACTAAAATTTCTACTATAATGCATTCCATTATGATTGAGAAGCATATTTTGCACCATCCCTTTTTAAATATTTAAGTTATTTCTCAAGTCATAATTCCTGGTTTATTCTTATGTATAATGCATATAGCCTACTTGCATAATAATTGTAAGGATGAAGAATGTGTTTACTTC
This sequence comes from Cervus canadensis, assembly GCF_019320065.1. Lineage (NCBI taxonomy): Eukaryota > Metazoa > Chordata > Mammalia > Artiodactyla > Cervidae > Cervus > Cervus canadensis. Next base: position 18,752,227 of record NC_057388.1, read on the forward strand.
TTTCTCTCCTACTCAAAATCATCTTCCTTCTTTCTCTTGGACTTCTTCTTTCTTTAGGTTCAAACTAACAGATTTAACTAATTTCTTCCTGTGCACTACTTTAATTCAGATTTGAATTCCTTAGATAACTTAGTCTTTAGTGATGAGACTAACGTTTGTGAAAGATAACCTCTATTACACAATGCTGAATCAACTGTAGTCTACAAAGTATATGGAGACAGCTCTTATGGGAAGGAGGAAGTAACTAGATACTATCCGGATGGAGGATGAGAGAAAACAAATCAAAAAAGTTCATGCAGGCATAAAGAATACCAGTCAATGATCAGAAGTAGGGACTCGGAATCAGGACCCAGGCAATTTGGGCACAAAAGGAGACACTATGAAGGACGTGGTTAAGTGTGTAGATTATGAAGTCACAACACATCGATTAGTGTTACTTTTTAGTAACTGCATGATCTTGAGCATTAGCTTTCTCATCAATTAAAATAGCAATATTGTCTATCTCATTAGTTTATTATAAGGATAAGGTTAGATGACCTTTTAAAAGCTCTGAGAACAGTATTTGTGTTGGGATTTGTTGTGTGTGTGTGTGTGTGTGTGTGCATGCTTGGTCACTCAGTCATGTCCAACTCTTTGCAACCCCATGGGGAGCAAAGGAGGAGCTCCCCTTCGCTCCTGCCAGGTTCCTCTGTCCATGGAATTTTCCAGGCAAAAATACTGGAGCAGGTTATCATTTCCTAGTGCAGGACATCTTCTTGATACAGGGATCAAATCTGTGTTGTTTGTGTCTCCTGCATTGACAGGCAGATTCATACCGCTGAGCCACCTGGGAAGCACATCCTAAAACTTTGATGGGCTTGCTCAAATGGTGAAGAATCTACCTGCAATGCAGGAGACATGGGTTCAGTCCCTGGGTTGGGAAGATCCCCTGGAGGAGGTATGGCAACCAACTCCAGTATTCTCACCTGGAGAATCCCCATGGACAGAGGACCTGGTGGACTACAGTCTATGGGTTGCAAAGAGTTGGACATGACTGAGCGACTAAGCATACAAGTCGCTTATAGCAGCCAACAATTAGTTAAGAGTAACAGCCATGTGAAGGCAGACAAGAACTGACCCATTAAGTAGCAAAACTGATCTTAGGATTATTTTCTGCACCTTTTAATAAAATCTAGTTGACTGGAATATTCCCTCTACATGTCCATTGAAATACACTACCATTTCCATTTCATTGTTGATAATATTTTCCTCTGGACCCAAGACTTTGAAATATCAATACTTTGATAACACTAAAACTTATCTCTCCAACTCTGGTATTATATAAGTCTCCATCCTGCTAGCTGATTGCTCTAGAGTCTTGCTTTCCTTGCTGATGTTAAAGAAGCAAGACTACGTAAATCCTAAGGCTGCAAAGAAAGGAAGTCTGCCAACAATCTGAGTGAGCTTGGAAGCTGATCCTTCCCCAATCAAACTGCCAGATGAGAACCCAGATGGCTGATAGCTTGCTTCCAGGCTTGTAGAGAATCCAGCTAAGCCACAGTCAGACTCCAACCCCACAGAAGCTGTGAAATAATAAAGTTGTGTTGTTTTAAGTCACTAAGTTTGTGATGATTTGTGATGCAGCATAGAAAATAAATACGGCTATCCAACAGGCATTTTCTCATACATTTATCCTGTCCAAAATAGAGTGTTGATCCCTTTGCCATTTAAAATGACATCTCTTCTAATGTTCCATATCTAAGGTAATGGCCCAGTCATTCACTCAGCTTATCAGGTAAACCTCTTATAAGTATTCTTGATGCCTTTGGTCCTCTCAGACTCTAAATCCTATCAGCATTCATTATGTCCAGAGTAGGAGTACTACTTCTTATAATCATTTGGTTCCATCCATCAGGAAGTCTTGCCTGGGCTGCTGCAATAAACCGTTTTCTTCCATTCTTAACCCTCTAGAGTCTATTTCCATACCCAGACAGAGAAGTTCTTTAACAGGTAAACAATCTATCCCTGTGTTTAAGCCTTCCAAACATACCTATGACACTTGGAACAAATCCCAAAGTATTTATATAACTTGTGGTCCCAAACGATCTAGCCCATGGATAACTCTCATCCCCTAGTCTGCCTTTCCCTCCTTCATCCAATTTTCTCCAGACACACTGATCTTGCCAGTTCTTGAGCATTCCATGCAAATTCCTTACCATGGTCCTTTAATTGTCCTTTCTGCCTGAGATGAATGTTACCTTAAACTTGCTTTCTTTTTTATTCATACTTCTTCTCACATGTTATCTGCTCACACAGGCCTTTTATGAATAACTTATTTAATGGTATAAAACTACATGGCCTGCTTTGGGTTTTTTAAACTATTACTTAGTAAAACTATCACTTAGTAAAACTATCATTATCATTTGTTTACCTCTCTGTATTATCTCTTCTCAGTAGAGTATCAGTTATGTTCATACAATGCTAGGTAACTTGTTGGCTTTGTCCATTTCTGTATCCTAGAACACTATGCAGCACAAAGTAAGCAGTTGATGAATTGGGCATAAAATTGCAGTTGAAACCATTCTGGAATCCTTTCAGAAAAGACATTCTGCCACAGTGTTTTAGGAGTCAGGTTATCTCAGACAAAAGCACAAGAGTACATTTCATATTTGCATTGAATCTTTATTGCTAACTAATCCTAAGACAACATTCTGTCTCCACTTTTTTGTATTCTGTTTTCAGAAACTAGGTATGTGAGTGATCTTTATGAAGTGATGAGTATTCCAGACTGCAGTTCTTGACTTCTCTGCCAGCTATATATCCACAATCATTTTTTTACTCTCTATTGTGTTATCTAATACAAAGAAATAAAAAATAGTGTGACAGAAAAGTAAAATAACTTATTCCCCATGTACGTTAACAGTGAGTGCAAAAGTCATGTCTGCAATGTTATCCAACAGAGGCCAGAGACTATTCGCAGGAGATCTGCTTGGGGTAACTCAATCCATCATACTGCCACTGTTTGATAGTCACAGGCAAGAAATACCTTGGAACTGCAAATGAATCTTCTCACTAACAATTCATAGCAATCTGCAGAATGTTGGATTTGGCACATTTTCCTCACATATGTTCCATATGTTCCAATAAAAGGAAGCTACTTTTTATGCTGTTCATATTTTGTATAAGATGATATTTGCTAACAGAATGGCATAATGTGTTGATGAGTTGAATCAAATAATTCTCCCCCACCCTTGTCTGAGCCAGTGCTTTGCTGTTAGAGGAATGGGTCACTTAGATGATTGATAACAGAATTCACAACCTTTCACCTCCAGGTCACCAGTTTGAACCCAGCCTAGTTGAGCAACGAGAAACATTTGTTTCCATAGGCAGCTAGTCAGAGGTTTGCATGAAATGAATGGGTACTCTCAGTTTGCTTACTGGGCCTGAAATAATAGTTACTCTTAATCAGAAATATATTCTGCTGTGAGTAAATGCCTGGATTGTCATTACACTAATATCCTTTTCTCAAGACACTATAAGTTAATATTTAATAGTTGATATTCAGTTTCTGACTAGAATTTTACTCTTTGAGATAAATTTACATTAGTGTTTTCAATGTTCTCAGCATTAAATAATTTTTACTTTAGACTTTAATAATTAAAACTAAAATGTATTACAGTAACAAATCAAATATGCATGTATTAATTAAGGTTTTGCCTTAGATTTATTTTCACTTCTCAGAAGTTGGTATGTCACCTTTTGAAAAATTTAAATAGCTTTTACAATATTTTAAGTTACTGTAATAATGAATGAATTTAGAAGTAAACTCACAGAATGTTTTTCTTTAGACATTTTAAGATAAGGGAGGTTACATTTTCCTCTATTAGATGGATGATCCAATGGATGAGTTAGAAGTGAGTTAGGCTAATTGAGCCCTCCTTTTTCCTAGGAGCTGTCAAAATATATATAATGGGAAATAAGTTATTTTCACTTTTTAAAAAATATCTATCTTTTAAAAAGATAATTTTAAAATATATTCTATAAAACTGATACATGGAGACAGACCCCAGACACCAAGGGGTGATAAAATATTTGACTAATTATCTATGCCAAAGATGAAACTTTTTTAGCACATTATGTAAATACTTCCTAAATGAGTGGTCCTTTACTTTGGTTTCTTAGGCCTCACAGTTAACATTTAACTACATAAGAGGAGCTGCAGAGTCCTCTCCTGGCCCCATAGTCCAACTAAGATCCCTGACTAAAGAGGAGACTTTAGAGTAACAGGCTGTCACTCCAGAGAGACTAGCTCAATCTGATGGCATATAAAAGGAGTCACCAGTGCCCTAACAGTCATCTCTTTCTTTCTTTTTCCACTGTTAACATTTTCTTTTGTTTTGGGGTGTAGACAGTTAACAATGTTGTGATAGTTTCAGGTGAACTGCAAAGGGACTCAGTCATATATATGCATGTATCCATTCTCCCCCAAACTGCTGCATCACATTAAGTAGAATTCCTTGGGCTACACAGCAGGTCCTTGTTGGTGATCCATTTTAAATATACCAGTGTGTACATGTTATCTCAGACTCCCTAACTATCTATTCCTTCCCCACAACCCTTTCCCCCTGAGAACTGTAAGTTCATTTTCTCTAAGTCCTAACAGTCATTTCTTGGCAGTACAATATGGGAAGATGTATTAGCAGGTCCCAGAAAAAGCAACAGTACTTCAGGCTGAGTACAGATCGTGGTGCTTTAGACTTTTCCTGGGGTGGCTGGCTGTTAAGGGCTGTCTTCTGCCAGGGTTAACTCTGTGGTTCCACCATTGCTGTGAGTGATCAGACATTTGAGGTCCAAGTGGAATTATCAGTATTAAAGGTGCCTGGATATGGAGGGATGCGCGTCAATCCCTAAAACACATCAGTGATGACCAGGTACCTATGTCGGATTTAACAGAGATGTTAAGGAAGCTATTTTAAATATGTTTAAAGCAGAAAAATAAAACTTTTATTTCATTGTAATAATAAGTAAATAATGGACGTGAATTTGGTCAAACTCCAGGAGACAGTGAGGGACAGGGAGGGCTGGTGTGCTGTAGTCCATGGGGTCACAAAGAGCTGGACACGACTTAGCGTCTAAACAACAATGACAACAACAACGAGTAAGTAGAAAGAGAATACAGCAGGGAAGTGAAAACAATAAAAAAAAAAAAGTGCTACAGTTGAACTGAAAAGTTCAATAATTTAAATGAAAAATTGCTGGAGATAATGGAAGAAATTGTTGAAGAATGTGAAGACTGATTAATAGAAATTGTGCAAAAGGAAGAGTAAAGAAACTGAGAAATAATGAACAGAGTTGCAGTGACCTATGGGACAATATCAAACAATATAATAATTGGACTCTCTGAAGCAAAGTGGAAGGAGACTTGTACAGTAAAATATTTAAGGCAAATGGCAAACATTTCACAAGTTTTTGGGAGAAGAACATAAGCTTAATGATTTAAGAAGAACAACAACTCCTAAGAAATGTAAATATAAAAGAAACCATGGACTTTTGTTGCATTTTGTCAAGATTTTTGTATGAAAAATAGATATAACAATAACTACACACACACACACACACACACATACATATATATATATATGTTATTTGTAAGAGTCTCCTTTGTTTGCAGCATAGGGAGTCCCTGCACTTACCATACCCTGGAGAAGGAAATGGCAACCCACTCCAGTATTCTTGCCTGGAGAATCCCATGGGCAGAGGAGCCTGGTGGGCTACAGTCCATGGGGTCACAAAGAGTTGGACATGACTGAGTGACTATCACTCACTCATACTTTCTTTGGGCTTCTCAGGTGGCGCTAATGGTAAAGAACCTGCCTGCCAATGCAGGAGATGTAAGAGACATGGGTTCAATCCCTGGGTCAGGAAGATCCCCTAGGGGAGGGCACAGCAACCCACTCCAGCATTCTTGCCTGCAGAGTCCTATGGACAGAGGAGCCTGGCAGGCTCAAGTCCATAGGGTCTGAAAGAGTCAGACATGACTGAAGTGACTTAGCATGCATGCACACAGAGTTACTATTGTGGTTAAGATTATCATTAGAGCTATTTTAAAATACTGTTTGTCCTTCCTGGCACACAGTAGGGTAACCATTACAGTTAAGTATAGACATGTGACTTGCTTTCCCTAAAAATGTAAGTGAAAATAATGTGTTATGACCATGATTATGGAAGCAGAAATCAACCCGGTGCAGACCCCCTCCCACCAACTTGCCCTGGGCACATGTCGTAAACAAGAAATCAGAAATCTTTTTATATTATGTACCTGGTGTTTGGGCTTCCCCGGTGGCTCAGCAGTAAAGAACCCATCTGCAATGCAGGAGATGCAAGTTCAATCCCTGGGTCTGAAAGATACCCTACAGAAGCAAGTGGCAACCCACTCCAGTATTCTTGCCTGGGAAATCCCACGGAAAGAGGAGCCTGGTGGGCTACAGTCCGTGGGATCGCAAAGAGTCAGACACGACTTAGTGACTAAACCAGCACCACCACCGCTTGTTGTTTAGGAGCTACCGATGCTTTCGAATTGTGGGGCTGGAAAAGACTCATGAGAGTCCTGTGGACAGCAAGAGATCAAACCAGCCAACCCTAAAGGAAACCAACCCTGAATATTCATTGGAAGGACTGATGTTGACTCTCCAATACTCTGACCACCTGATGGAAAGAGCCCACTCATTAGAAAAGACCCTGATGCTGGGAAAGATTGAGGGCAGGAGGAGAAGGAGGCAACAGAGGATGAGCTGGTTGAATAGTACCACCAACTCCATGGACATGAGTTTGAGCAAACTCCAGGACATAGTGAAGGACAGGGAAGACTGCTGTGCTGCAGTCCATGTGGTCACAAAGAATCGGGCACGACTTACTGACTAAACAACATCACCAGGAAATAACCGACTATTCCGTCTGACACAAAGGTCTTTCACAGACATACCACTGATGTCATATGTTGTTTCTGAGGATGAAAAGCCTGAGGAGGACTACAATACATGGCATCAGAAAGGATTCAGGCAGGACTTTTCCAGCAGTCCAGTGGTTGAGACTCCACCTTCCAATGCGGGAGATGTGGATTTAATCCCCGGTTGCAGAGCTAAAATGCTGTATACCCTGGAGCACAGCCATAAAGTAAAAAGAAAAAAAAAAATTCAGGCAAATCAAAAGACGGGAGACTTAGAGAGAGCTCTATGCACAGGTAATTACATAAATTATTAGGAGGGAGGGCAACTGAGAAAAGTTGCCCTTCACTATTAGGCAACTGAGAAAAAAAGACATGGGAATGATTCTTCAGGGAGATTTTTAAAGATACAAAAATATTATGTGGCATACAACATATGACCCGTGTTTTTCTGAAGTCTCCCCTTTTAATAGGTCTTTAGTAAAATCTTTTTCACTAACTGCTTCACTGTGGAGTGTATTTTCTTTGGGAGACTAGAAAAAAAATTCTATGTTATTATAGGGAGAAACCAGAAGCTACCAATGGGAGACAGTCAACATAGCTTTTCCCAGAAAATCAAAAGTATATTTTATGTGGCCAGAAAAATATACAGCCTTTGTTGTGATTAATATTTAAGTATGTATAAATATTACAAATGCTAAACGTTGATTTAGCCAACAGTTATGAATATGTGCATTGGAAATACAGGAAGAAGGAAAGTATTCGTGATAGGAGGGGAGGAGGCAAAGAGAAGTAAAACCTCATCCAAGGAATTCAATAGATATCTGTAACTGAAAATCAGTGAGTATCAGCATGTGCATGTTATTTAGAAATATGAGCTAAAGACTAGAACAATGAATTAAGTGACTGGAAGTGCTTGTCTCTAGGTAATGGCACTTGAGAGTAAAGAGGAGAAGTATATGAAAGAATCAATTGTTTTTCAAGAAAGTATAGCTATTTGACAAAAACTATATGCATAAGTAAAATTATTGTTGTTGTTAGTTGCTAAGTCATGTTCAACTCTTTTGTGACCCCATGGACTGCCAGGCTCCTCTGTCACTGGGATGTCCCAGGCAAGAATACTGGAGCAGGTTGCCATTCCCTTCTCCAGGGGATCTTCCTGACTCAGGGATTGAACCCATGTCTCCTGCATTGGCAGGGGCCGCCTGGGAAGCCCTATCAGAGCAGAGAGCAATGCATATTACTCAGAAAAGACTTGAAATGATCGAGAAAATCATTACTTATTATTATAATAAACTCATTTTATTGTGAGAAATGTAAAAATGCTATACTAATCTATTTCATTGAAGGTCTTCTAATCAACCAGTCAGATAAAGCAAATAATCAAGGAAGAAAATGGACAAATGCAAGACTTTTTTTCCTCCTCTTTTTCCCCTTTCCCTCCTATTCCTTCCTCCTTCCTTCCTTATTTCCTTTTTGTAAAAGCAGTGAAGGAAAGGTAATCCTTAGTAAGTGAAAAGAATTCTCCCCAGGAAACAGTTGTTTCAGGCTCAGGATTCAGGACAGAATCAATCTTAACTGAGGAGCAGGCGGAGGGAAACAGGGCTTAGCTGGCATTTTGTTGGATGGTTGTGACCTCCAGGGCTTACCATTCTTGTTGATGTTGCTTTTGACTTGTAGTTTTCTAATGTTTCCCACTAAATCGATTATTGCCTTTAGAAGTAATTTCATGGCTTTTGGAGTACTATAGCTTTATCTTTCTAACTTTCATGGTGCTGTGAAAGATTGGTCTCATTTCTTGTTAATTCTGATTCTTCTTTGAGGTTATTCTTTCGTTCTCCAAGGGAATCATCAGGTATGGTTTTATTAGTCTTACACATCATGCCACCTCTGGGGAATTTGTGCTGACTAATTTATCTTCCCTGACAACTGCTGAAACAAATGGTAGCCAGAGCACTTGTTTTATGTTTGTGCACTTCTTTTATTGCTTGCCACCTTCCCCGGCAGTGAGCAGTCATAAACACCAAATAGACAAGGATTTTCTTTTTCCAATATTACATGTAATGGTCACTCTTAAATCATTATAGTTGTAAAACTTTTTAAAAGACTAGTTTAACTCTACATTTTTTATCTGACATATTCATATCTTCTTGTACGTGGAGCAAAGGATATTGGGAAAAAACTGCTCACTAGTATTAGAGTCTAGACTCTGGTCTCAGTTCTATATAGGACCTCAAGTCCTCCAAGCATCAGTTTTATCATCTATAAAATATAGGAACCTATGCCTGAAGTTGGCTGAAGTTTAAAGAGACTGTATTTCCACTAAGAAAAAGTATCTTCCAGTTGTCAAATCTCTAAAGAGCACCAAGTTCTCTCAAGAGTATATTTTATGTTCCATTAATTAAAATGTATCCAGAAGACAATGCCCAAATGTCTGTTTTTTTAAATACGTGTCTTATTATGAAATGCTCTTTTACACATACACAATTGACAGTAGACTACAGATCCCCTGGAGAAGGAAATGACAACCTGCTGCAGTATTCTTGCCTGGGAAATCCCATGGACAGAAGAGCCTGGTGGCTCTGAGTTCAGATACAACTTAGTTAAAAGTGACTGCAAAGTTTGGAGCAATGTCATAGAGCAACTATTAGAGTAATAGATACTCTATTTTGGATTTTGCCTTCAAAATCCAGCCTTCAGAGTCTAAAATATTTACTATCTAGACCTTATCAGGAAAAGTTTTTCAAACCCTAGAATTAAAGAAACAAATGGGAGAGAAAGAACAAATCCTTCTTACAGAAAAATTCCAAAGATTAAATATACAAGTGTGAGGAACAGAAAATCACCATTAGATTACAACAGTAACAACTGCTGCAGACAAGATATGCTGATGTTAAAATTAGTGGACAAAACTTTGAGGAGAAACAGGATAGTTGCATAGTGTCAAAGTATCCCCTCAAAAAAAATGTATTAATTATTACAGTCATTTAAACACCTACACACACATCTTCATACTCTTCCCTCCAGAAAACTGAGCTCAGTTCTCCTACTCTAGGCTGGACTTAATGACTCACTTGTAAATAATAGACTATGTAAAAGGAAAAATAGTGACTTTACAGCAGAGAAGCTTTGCAGATACACTCTCAAACAAGTGATCAAGGTTAAGCTCACCAGTGATAATACATGTTTCTATTCTGTGCCTCTGATAGGATGCAATTAGAAGGGCATTTCATCTATGTGGTATTCTTCCTCAAGACCCAGAATCTCAGAGAAATCATGAGAAAATATCATCTATACCCAAACTGAGCAATATTCTACAAAACAATTAACCAGTAATCTCTAAAACTTTCAAGAAAGTATAGAGAAAATTCCACAAACTGGAGGAAACGAGGAGATGTGATGCCTAAAGACACTGCAAAATCTTGGATACATCCAGAAATAGAAAAAGGACACTAGTAGAGAAATAAGTATTTTATAAATGAATATTTTGTGAATATATAATATTTAAAATGCTATAAAAAGAAATCAATCTCATTAAAATAAATGAAATATTGGAACATATATTTCACCAAAAGAAAAAATATGAATAGCAAGCAAATAAACATAAAATTGCTAAACTGAGCCTCATGATCACTCATGACTTCATCAAATCCTAGTGATTGCTGCTGTCTACATACTGTGACCTACTTGAGAACAGGATAGGTCAGTATCCTGTGCTAGGCACCACTCCAGGTGCCTAGCAATTCCTTTCTTTGTTCTTTCTCCCTTGTTTTCTTTTTTTAATATGAGACCACTAAAGTCCTACTCTCTTAGAAAATTTCAATTATGTTGTACAGTATTATCAACTGTAGTCCACATGTTTTATATTAGGTCCTCATACCTAATTAATCTAAGAGCTGAAAGTTTGTACCCCTCTACCAACCTCTATTTCCCCCACTCCCCAGACCCTGGCAACCACTTTTCTACTCTCTGTTTATATGTATTTTTTGTGTTGCTTTTGGATTCCATATATAAATGATACCATATAATGTATCTTTTTTCCGTCTAATTTCACTTGGCATTGTGCCTTCAAAATCCACCCATATAGTAAAAAATTGCAAAATTTCCTTCTTTATCATGGTAGAATTAGTATTACATCTTCTTTATCCATTCATCCACTGATGAGCACCTAGGTTGTTTCTGCTGCTGCTGCTGCTGCTGCTGCTAAGTCTCTTTAGTCATGTCTGATTCTGTACGACCCCATAGACGGCAGCCCACCAGGCCCTTCTGTCCCTGGGATTCTCCAGGCAAGAACACTGTAGTGGGCTGCCATTTCCTTCTCCAATGCATGCATGCATGCTAAGTCACTTCAGTCGTGTCCGACTCTGTGCGACCCTGTGGGCAGCAGCCCCCCAGGCTCCTCTGTCCACGGGATTCTCTAGGCAAGAATACTGGAGTCGGATGCCAGGCCCTCTCAGGGTATCTTCCCCACCCAGGGATCGAACCTGCGTCTCTTTTGTCTCCTGCATTGGCAGGCAAGCTCTTTACTATTAGCGCCACCTGGGAAGTCCACTTTTCTCCAGTAATATTCCTCAAATATACATTTCGAATGCCTATCAGCTTTGTACTCATTCTTCCTTCTTCCAGCAATGCTTTTACTCTATCAAATCATATTCATTTTACTTCCACATCAAATGTCACCTTCTCAGAGTAACTGCCAGTGAAAATCCTGTATAAATATAGTATTTATACCAATTTGCTTTCTTTATATCATAAACTGATTTGTTTTAAAATTGTCTATTTTCTCCACTGAGAAGTATATTTTCACAAAGATAGAAACTCTTTTTCCTGAACACTTAAAAACAATATCTGACATACAGCAAGTGCTCAATAAATATTGAATTAGTAAACAGAGTGAGAATCATTCTGCAAAGTAGTATATCATAAAAATAATGTAACTCTATAGTAATACAACATAGGCAGAGAGGTCAACCGACAGAATATACTAGATAGATTTAAAACCTGAAATTCATCCAAATACAAACACAATTTAGTATAAAAGAAAGAAAACATTTAAAATTAGGAGAAAGATTGGTTCAGAATGATTGGTGTTTTGACTTGAGTAACTACTTGTAACAAGAAAATCAATGAAGCAGAATCTTTACCTTATACCTCCAGATGAATTTATTTATATAAAATGAACTCCAGATGAATTAAATATTTAAATATAAAAAGGATACCAAGAAATGCTAGAAAATCCATGGTAGGATTTTGAAAGTCACCTCAGAAATGGGATGAGTTTTATAAATGTGGTACCAAGTCTAGAAGTAATTTTTTTTTTTTTTTTTTGGCTCTTTTCAGTTTATTGCATGAAGGAGTTACACTAGTCCAAGTTAAAAGCAGACCCCAAATGGTTACATTATACAAGCTGTGAGGTTTTTAAACTTGTGACAAGGGACAGAAGGGAAATTCTCATTGCAAGGAAATCCTCACTTAAGCTTCAGTGAGCCAAAAGCACTTAAAACCCATGAACCTTCAGCTGGTCGTCCTTAGCCAGTCCAATCTCTACCAGGAACTGGCATATGTTCTTGCGCTGGTCACCCTGTAGCTGAATTACTTCTCCATATTCTGGATGCTCAATTACAGTACCATTGCAGGCAAATTTCTTCTTAAACGCCTTCACTAGTTTCTTTTTATCGTAATCATCAGCGATCCCTTGGACAGTAGTAAGGGTCTTCCTGCCGTTTCTCTGTTGAATTCTTATATGGATATAATCCTCAGTGCCAGCAGGAAGCAGATCATCACCCTTACTTGCATCAGCAAAGGGGTCGAAAGAGTGGAGGTTCTGGATAGCGGACATACGATACGATTCCTTTTCCTCGGTGGAAACGGCCTGCGGAAGGCGGCGGCGGGAGAAGGCGGGCAGGGGGGACGGAGCGTCGGGAAGCGAGGGGGCTCAAGGGGGAGGCTGCTGAGTCCTCGGCGGCGGCTCAGTGACTGGGGCCCCAAGTCTAGAAGTAATTTTTTAAATGTTGAAAATTTTTGCTGCAAAAAACTTAAATGTTTCTACTGAAAAGTCATTTTTAAAAACCCAGAGGAAAAAATCTGCAACTTGGATCACACACAAATTGCAAATTTTCTCAATATATGACAAGTCCCTAAAAATAAATAAGAAAACAACAGATACCTGGTAGAAAAACGAGCAAAGTATGTGACTAGATACCACACTGAATTAAATAATTCTTAAATATGTGAAAATATTTTTAACCACACTAAGAAAATGCAATCCAACTAACAATGACATGTTATTATTTACCTTTTTCATTGTAAAGCATTAAAAAAATAAATGACACCACACTGTTAGAAAGTGTGGACAGAGGACATCAGGAGCTCTCATACACTGCTACTAGAAGCAGAAAATGAGACAACTTCCATGAAGAATATATTAGGTACATACTGCTACATAACAAATTACCCCAAGACTTAGAGGCTTAAAAATGACAATAAACATTTATTTTCTCTGACAGTTTCTCTGCATTAGAAATTTGGGAGCTGCTTATATGGGGCAGTCCTGGCTCAGTGTCCCTTACGAGGCTGCAGCCGGGATATCTGTCAGGCTGCGGTCATTTTGAGGCCTAATGATGGCTGAGTGATCCACTCACATACCTGGCTAGCAATTTGGTGCTGGTTGTTGGTGGGAATCCTCAGTTCTTCTGCACATATGCCTCTCCCAAGGCTGCTTGCGTGTCCTCATGACATAGCACCTGGATTCCTCTACACTTAGAGATCCAGAGGAAAGCAAGGTGGGAGCTGTGACATCTTTTATGACTAGACCCTGTAGTTTACGCATCACTTTCTCCATCTCTTATGGGTCACATAGGTCAGCACCACTCAGCGTGGGAGGAGGCTACACGGAAGCACATATTTCAGGACAAAAGGATAATTGGGGATCATCTTGGAGACTGGCTACAACAGGGGGGAAACTTGGAAAATACTTTTAAAAATAACAATTTCATATACATTCTGGAACCCAAGTTTTACTTCTAGCCAATCTTCCAGATATGCACTCTTTGTAAAAATAAGTTCCCAAGAAAGTATGAGTTGACTCTACTGAGTCTTTATGACTTTATTTTGCCTTTCTTGTGATGTATTAATCAATTTGCTATCATTGTATGCACTTTCAACTCAGTTCTTCTCTGAGATTTCAAGCTTCTTGAGTGTATAAATTACCTGGCCTCTTTTGTATCCCCAGATATTTCTAAGTACAATATCAAGGACCCAGGAAGTGTTCAATGTATATTTAACTCAGGATTTCATAACCTCAGCATTACTGATATTTTGGGCCAGATAATTTTTTGTCAAAGGGGGCTTTTCTGTGCATCGCAGGATATTTAGCAGTAACTTTGGCCTCCTAGTAGATGCCAAGAGTAAACTCTAAATCATGACGAACAAAATATCTCTAAACATTTCCAAATGTTCCCCCAAGAGAAAGAATCATCCCCATCTGATTTGAAACATCCCCAAATCAACCCCATATTGTTTTAACTGGGTTAAAACAATAACATATCCAATCCTGGAGTAGCTACAGAATTTTAAAAGATTTTAAAGCAAGATTTAGTAAGTATATTTTCTACTACATATAATAATTTGGCATAATAAGTGAATTAAGAGTTAGAATGTAATATGTGATAGATTATAAACTAAACAAGAGCTAAATCTTTAATACTTTTGTCATTGTTGTCGTCTAATCGCGGAGTCGTGTCTGACTCTTTTGCGACCCCACAGACTGTTACTCGCCAGCCTCCTCTGTCTATGAGATTTATCAGGCAAGAATACTGAAGTGGATTGCCATTTCCTACTCCAGGAGATCTTCCTGACCCAGAGATAGAACCCGTTGTCTCCTGCATTGGCAGGCAGATTCTTTACAACTGAGTCACCTGGGAAGCTCAACTTTTGTCATTACTCATTTATTCTTAATTGTTCCTTGTTATTTTATATCCAGAGTTGACCTTGTGTAGGAAGGCAAAGAATTCAGAATTCCTCATTTAGTAAAACATTATGATATACAACATGACTAATGGTCTATATGTGAGATATATCATTTTCTTCCTCCTTTCTTCTAGATGACTATGATGATAGTAAAAATTGATTATCAAGGATTATTATGATTACCAAGGATATGATTTGGAATAAATACTCCATTCTTTGATGCAGATCAATTCATCAAACAGGGATTAAACTATATAAAGATTAATTACAGTAGCCAAAGCATTAGTTCTGCATGATTTCTTTTAACTGATAACCAATGGTTTACAAACTAAAAATTATCATCTGTGAAATTGGATAAAGAACCTTACAGTGGGCATGATGGCCAGAGTAACACTAAAGATATCTAAGATAGATCATCATCATCTCACAAATAGCATTACTGGGGAGAAAAGGCCTCCACAGCACATGGACAAAGGAATTAACAGATCATTCCTTGTCTTTAAGATTGTTATTTTGTCATTGAAAGTCTTTGTGGTATTAAGAGCATTTCCCATCTCTCCTCTCAACTCATTTTCCCCCTTTGTCTTAATTTCACCGAGAGGAGAAGGGAGAAAATAAAAAATGAAGGAGGGTGGGAGGCTGGAAGGAAAGGAGGGAAGAAAGGGAAAAGGTTAGCAGAGGAGAAAGGGAACATAATTTTTCTGTGATAGAATAATACTCACATAGACCTCTAGTCTACAAGATAAAAACCAAACTACTGGCCAATCTTGTACCTTCTTTTCCTTTAATTTCACCAAAACACAATTTAGCCAATATCTGAAAGGCCTATTTTGAAAAATACTTAAGAAACTTAGTTAAATATTAATAATGACTATATTCAGTCTATTTCCATAATTTTTAAGAAAAGTATTATAAAGGATCATTATAGACAAACTTTCTGTTGTTCTAACTTCAAAAAATATTCTTAAAAACTAAAAATTTGTTTCTTTTATTCTATATTTATATTGCTTTCTCTTATCTGTCCTGACATCTAAGGATCTGCCACCAAATCCCAAATGGTTTAATACATCTATCAACAGTCCCAATACTTAAAAACAGAACAAAAGTCATTTTCAGTTAAAAAAGATTTCACTCAATCTTAATGTGACTAGAGTATAAAAAATTAACAGTAGATACTATTTTTAATACTGACTCTATTTTGTTTGCATCATTGCTGTATAATAGTCTATCATGTTAGAACAAAACATGAGCAAAGAGTGAGGTACCTAGATGTTTATTACTTTATATTAAGACAGAATATAATTGCAGCATTATTATCATTATTTACTTATTTACAAGGCTACCAGTTTTACAGCTTGGCTGTAAAGCAAGAAAAAGAATTGCAGAATCATCCTACCAAGGTGAAAGTGAAAGTGTGAGTCAGTTGTGTCCAGCTCTCTGTGACCCCATGGACTGTAGCCTGCTCTTCTGTCCGTGGAATTCTCCAGGCAATAATACTGGAGTGAGTTGCCATTCTCTCCTCCAGGGGATCTTTCCAACCCAAGGATCAAACCTGGGTTCTCCTGCATTGGCAGGCAGATTCTTTACAGTCTGACCCAACAGGGAAGCCAACTTTAGGTAGTGTAGTATCAAATCTTATTTTAATCACATAAATGTCTATTTTATTTATCCCATTCTAAATAACCATCCAAAGAATATTTTTAAATTCGTTAGTGGCAACTCCTTTTTTAAAAGAAAAAAAAAAAATTTTTTTATCTCATTGAAATAATAGCTAGAACTTTTTTGTTCTAGCATCTTAGCATCTGTAAGGCCCATTGAGAAGGCCTCAATGAAGCTTCCTAAACTGCTTCTTCTTGTTCAAAAAAGTTCTTAGGTTAATTTGACTTTTGTTTTATAGTAAAGTAAAGTCGCTCAGTCGTGTCCGACTCTTTGTGACCCCATGGACTGTAGCCTACCAGGCTCCTCTGTCCATGGGCTTTTCCAGGCAAGAGCACTGGAGTGGGTTGCCATCTGTTTGATAGGTACCAACAAAACAGTTGTTTACAATGAAAGTGCTCAAGATTTAATAATGGAAGACAGCATCTCTGTAGTTCTGAGAAAACTGCTCCTCCTTCCAAGGTAGGTTACTTGTAATAATAACTAGAATTTACACAAAACCCACAATTCAGTAGTTTGAATGACTGGTCACACATCAAGTTTTGAAGACAAGATAATTAATCAAGAAGGAATATGCTTTGTGTGCTTTCAGGTAGAAATATTCATCTTCTCTGTAAGATAAATGTTATTTCATAGATAATAATGTCTACAACATGATTAACCCAGATGAACTGTTCTTAGAATCATAATGGAACTAAGTATAATGTTTATATTGATGAAGTTAAATGTAATTTTTGTCTGAAAATTCCAAGTTATCTTTTTACCCAAGAAAAAATTTTGACATATGGTATTATTCATATACCTTTGAATCTTCAAAGACAAATACTCTTGGTATCAAAAAAATTTATTCATTTTCTATTGCAGCTTCTCTTATTTTAAGCCAAATAAAAGAAATAGCAGAAACTGTAATTCCGTACGGTTCAACCTAATTGTATGAGCAAGAAAACTAAGGAACTGAAATAAGGAAAGGAAAGAAAATATAAAGAATACTGGCTTAGTAAAGGTAGACAGTCCTCTTTAATGCGTTATAGTCAACAAAACAACTTAGGAATAATACAAAAAATATTAACATCCAAATAGGTCTTTCATTTTTAAAAAATTACATATAAAGAAAGCATTATGAGGTTTAAACAACCAATTCACATGTGACTTGTGAATTTTACACTTTAACTTGGTGCCATAAACAGTGATCTAATGAATAAGAGATCAATAAAACATTCATATCAAGAAAAAACTAAAATTCAAAAGGATACATGCATGCCAATGTTCACTGCAGCACTATTTACAATAGCCAAGACATGGATAAAACCTAAATGTTCATCAACAGAGGAACAGATAAAGAAGATGTGGTGCATATGTACAACGATACACTGCTGCTGCTGCTGCTAAGTCACTTCAGTCGTGTCCGACTCTGTGCCACCCCCGAGACGGCAGCCCACCAGGCTCCCCGTCCCTGGGATTCTCCAGGCAAGAACACTGGAGTGGGTTGCCATTTCCTTCTCCACAATGATATACTACTCAGTCATAAAAAAACAAATAATGCCATTTGCAGCAACATGGATGGAACTAGAGATTATATTAAGTGAAGTAAATCAGAAAGAGAAAGACAAATAATACATGGCATCACTGACATGTAGAATCTAAAATATGATACAAATGAACTTTTCCATGAAACAGAAACAGACTCACGGACATAAAGAACAGACATGTGGTTGCCAAGGAGTAACGGTATGGAGAAGGGATGGATTGGGAGTTTGGGATTAGCAGATGAAAAGTATTATATACAGAATGGATAAATAATAAGGTCCTACTATATAGCACAGGGAACTATACTCAATATTCTGTGGTAAACCATAATGGAAAAGAATACAAAAAAGAAGGCATGTATAACTAAATCACGTTGCTATGAAGTAGAAATTAGCACAACAATGTAAATCAATATGTTTACTTCTGTAAAATAAATTTTAAAATAATAATAAATTAAAATATTCTACTCAACACTGCATAGTTAAGCACAGTGAATGCTTCTGATTATAATTTACAAAAATTAATAATGCATTTGCAAAAGAAGAAATCCTTTATTTTTCTTTAAAAGTTGAAAATGACAGGACTGTATCACTCTTTTATGATGTCGATTTCAAAAGTATACTGTAGGGACCAAGATCATCTGTGCTATCTTACACCTGAATCTATTGTAGCTGAAGCCTAGGGAGTAATCTGGCATAGGTTTATTAAGAAACTGAAAGTGAAAGTGTTAGTCACTCAGTCACGTCCAACTCTGCGACCCCATGGGCTGTAGCCCGCCAGGCTCCTCTGTCCATGGGATTCTCCAGGCAAGAATACTGGAGTGGGTTGCCATTCCCTTCTCCAGAGGATCTTCCTGACCCAGGGATCAAACTCGCGTCTTCCGCATTGAAAGTGGATTCACCATCTGAGCCACCAGGGAAGCCCTTATTAAGAAAATGAACATCTATAATGAATTTTCATCCATGTAATAGATATATTTTGAAGGATATAAAAGCCAATTATCTAATAAAATTTAGGATATTAATACTAACTTGAGAAGGACAAGGATGAAAATATCATTCATCTCAGCTTCAGTTTGATAACTTATAAAACTGGCATAATATCCAAACCAAGTGAATGAAATCAGGCACCTTGGGTAGCAACACTGTTAAGACACAGTATAAAACTGGAAAGAATTCAAAGCCCTCAATGTAAGGTGTAAGGTATGATTCAATACAAACATCATTGACCACTCTTTCTGAGTATTGAATTTTGAGTATTCCTCTAAAGGGCAGAACCACCTGGTAATTTTGGCTGAGAAAATGACTCAGTGGTTTATTGCTTTTCCCAGTCCTATCACATTTCGGTTGTCACATAATACACATTGGTAATTATAGCTACTGTGATGTACTTTAGAGCCTCAGAATTTATTCATCTTATAGTTGGTAGTATTCAATATATACTCTCACCAACATCTCCCATCCCCTTCTACTCACTTCAGTCTTTAACAAATACCATTCTACTCTCTATCTCTGTAAGTTCAGCTTTTTCAGATTCCACATATTAAGTAACAACATATGGTATTTGCCTTTCTTTTTCTGGCTTATTTCACTTACTATAATGCCCTCAAGGTTCATCCATATTGTCACAAAAGATTTCCTTTTTAAAAAAAATGGCTGAATAATATTTCATATGCGGAAGGAATATAAACCACACTTGCTTTACCCATTCATCATAGATATGAAGTCATTATGAACACACGCTAAGGTTGTTTCTGTGTCTTGGCTACTGTGAGTACAAGCTGCCATGAATGTGGGAATGCAGATATCTCTTCGATTTCCTGGAAAGAGAGCTGCTGGAATAAGTCAGAGGCCTGAAATCCCTTACCTGGAATCCTTAGTACTTATGAAGTGGGGAGAGTTACACGTTCCTGTGTGGATAGTTACACAAACTGAAGTTTCTGGATAAAAACAGGTCCTAGGAATTCCTATATGACCATTTTACTTATGTCTCTCCCTTGTTTAGGAAAATTTCAAACTAAAGATTATTCTATATTTCTGGTTATGACTTCATTATTTCAGAGATTTCTAAACTATAACAAAGTAAAATGAAGAATTCTAAAGACACAAAAAATCTCATTACTTAGAAAAGCTAAGAATACTCAACTTTAGGATTATCACATACTTCATAAGCATTTTCAAATGAACATTTTAAATTAATTGATGAGAATTTCACACACACAAAAGAAAACTATTTGTAAAAATGAGTTAATGTACTGCTTTTATTTTGAATAATTTGCAGGTGGACAAAATTTGAGGCAATCCTCCTTTATTCTAAAGACACTAAAATAATTTTTGACCTATTCTTTAAGGTACATGTGTGCATGCTCAGTCATGTCTGACTCTTTGTGACTCCATGGACTGTAGCCTGCCATGCTTCTCAGTCCATGAGGTTTTCCAGGCAAGAATACTGAAATGGGTTGCCATTTCCTACTCCATTCTTTAAGGTATACAACAGTTTAATATTTTAGATGTTTCTGTTTCATAAGATGAAGAATGATTAGACCATCAACCCTTATATCCTCTGGGGGTATTTCTCTTTGGCCAAGAGCTGTTCCCTTTCTCTGAAACAAAGGTAATTTTGATCTATGCTTTACCACCACCACCTCCATGTCACCAGTACATAAGCCTTCTTCACAAACCAGTATCATCTTCTTCATCATAAAATTCTGTGAGGCCATGTGAAAAGAATAACCTCAGCACAAGTTCTTTATAGTATCCCTCTTTGGTATCCACAGTTAACTAAACCAATAGTTACTGCAAATTACAATTCCAAAACTTTCCACCACTCACTGGCACAAGAGAAAACTGGAATGATCTAGCCAGAGTAACAAATACACCTCAGGAACATATCACTGAGGTCAGGAGGCAAGGATTTCTTGGTCATGTACACCTGCCCCTCCCTAGACTGAGGCCAAAGGGAAAAGTCTCATAGAAGATGAGAGCAGAGAGCCAATGACATGTCTAGTAAACCTTATATAGAGTGAGAGTAATCTTCTAAAGGATGGACTGTGGTATCAGCCAATCCTCCTGTTCTTTGACCTCTTTTGAAATTCAGTATTACTGCATTCTATGAACAGCCACATTTTGGAAGATCAAGTGCATCTTATGAAGGCAGCCTGATCATTTTGTTTATAGGTCAAGGAGAAAGAAACATGGCCAGCTCCCAATCTGGTATATGCACTGTGTGTGTGTGCCTGTGTGTGCTCAGTCATTTACTTTTATAATTAAGTAAAACAAAAACATCACATGTCAGAGAAAGTCAGACATGCTTTTAAAAACATCAGTACAAAGTCTCCCTAGATACATAGTATTATGACAAATGTGGTTTTTAAAAATGAATCTAAGCTCCTTAACAAATAGGTCTTGAAACAGAAAAACTGTTATCCAGAATTCTGATTGGTACAGACCCTAAATGCAGTAGCCAAGAAATGAAAAATAAAATGTATCACTCTACAGTCTTTCAAGTGGACAGATTTGCAGACAAATGTGAAGGTGTTTGCCAAGCCTGTGGCTGTCTTCTCTGACAACTGCACTTTCCTTCCCCCTACTCACAGGGATGGACGCCTTGCCAGTGTTCAGTCTAGCTGCCCTGATTTCTTCCCGGATACAGTGATTTAGTTCATGGATTAGGTATTTCATCTAAGCGAGCCAAATAACATTTTCTTTCCTGAAAACTTGGATTTAGGCTTAGAGATAACACTTAGAGGGCTTCTCAGGTGGCGCTAGCCATAAAGAACCTGCCTGCCAATGCAGGAGACTTAAGAGACAGGGTTCAATCCCTGGGTCAGGAAGATCCCCTGGAGAAGGGCATGGCAACCCACTCCAGTATGCTTGCCTGGAGAATCGCCGTCTTTTGAGAAATCAGGAGACCCAGCTAAGCTATGTCTGAACTGCTGCCACACAGAAACTGCTAAGCTACTGAGTGTGTGGTAACTTATTATGCAGTGGTAGATAACTAATACAATTGTCACGAACCACAGATGCTGTTTGGTATGTAGAATTGGATGAAATCACTTAGAATACAATGCCCGACAGCTATCAATCCAGTGCTGTTTTATAGGCCACTTTTTAGTCGACTTTTAAAAGCATCTAAGTGCTGTGCTAAGGCCCTTCGGTCGTGTCCGACTCTTTCCAACCCCATAGACAGCAGCCCACCAGGCTCCGCTGTCCCTGGGATTCTCCAGGCAAGAACACTGGAGTGGGTTGCCATCTCCTTCTCCAATGCATGAAGTGAAAAGTGAAAGTGAAGTCACTCAGTCGTGTCCGACTCTTCGCGACCCCATGGACTGCAGCCCACCATGTGTCTCCGCCCATGGGATTTTCCAGGTGAGAGTACTGGAGTGGGGTGCCACTGCCTTCTCTGACTCAGGTCCTTGGGGTTGGCTTTTTGTCTGTCTTTTTGAAGCTTAGTTGATCAATTCATATTTTAATTCATGAATTAATACATTTCTAATAAATTCCCCTCTTAAGTTATTTAAAGTTGACTTCTATTGCTTGTGACACAATGAACCACAGTAACACAGCTTATCAGAGTAAGGATCAAAATGCAATTATTAAAAACATCCCCTATAATGAACACCACAATAAAGATTAAGTGCTATGGTGCTGTCCAACAGAATAGTCACTGGGCACATGTGATTATTTAAATTAAAAAAGATTATAGAAAATGTAAAATTCATCTCCACTGCCTCTACCTTTTAAGTGTCTGTACCCAAATGTGGCTACTAGTGACTGTCCTATTTGATGGTACAGATAAAGGACATTTCCATCACTGCAGAAAGTTCTGTGGGAAAGCACTGTCTAGAAACTGGGCACCAGATAAATTAACTGGGGTCTGTGGGTATAGCAAAGTTGTGGAAAAGACTACTCCAACATGGTAAAAAATTCTTCACTGGCCACTGTACTGAGAACAAATCTATAAACTATGCCTCTAGGTTCTAATTTCTCTTTTCAGAAAGAAACTATCCATTTTTCTAGGAATGCCATGACACTCTTGAAATGATTTCTATGTTTCTTTGGTCAGTGTGCTGACCCAAACCCTCTAATCATCAGTAAACCACATAACATTATTATTTGACAAAACAAATTTTCATTAACAGGAGAAAAATTAAATTTAAAATGGGAATTAGGGTTTCCCTGGTGGCTCAGTGATAAAGAATCTGCCTGCCAATGCGGGAGATGTTGTTTGATCCCTGGTCTGGGAAGATTCCACATGCTATGGATCAACTAAGCCCATGACTCACAACTTTGGAGCCTGCGCTCTAGGGCCTGGGAGACACAACTACTGGAACCCGAACACTCCAGAGCCCGTGCTCTGCAACAATAAAATCCTCCGCAACGAGAGGCCACACACGGAAACTAGAGAGTAGCAACCGCCTCGCCACAATTGAGAGAAAAGCCCACAAGCCGACTGAGAGCCAGCACAGCCAAAAACAATTAAACACTTTAAAAAAAGAGACCACAAAAACAGTGTTTTTTAAAAAGTAAAATATTACAATGTTTACGCTAATGCTAATACACCCCTGCACACACACACATACATATATCCACAGATCTGGATTCAGACTCTTATTTGTCTGAACCTTCAGCCCTGTGTTTTCTAGCCACTCTCTTTTCTCCGGATGTGGAATGACTAAAGCATGAAAATAACCACTCTTGATTTTTCTTGTTTTCAAACTATTATATACTACACCTAAGAGGCAATAATTATTTAAAATCCTCTTATTAATGAAAGTGATGACCAAGTTATAGTCTGTACCTGTCTGCGAATACTTCATTGTAAGAAAACCCACAATATTCTGAAGTAAACCTAGAGTGACAACACTTGTAGGCTGATGTACTCTCTAATAAGTGATGAAGAAACTCTTTCTGCATGACATTTTAAATCTGAATGTTACAATGAAAATATATTTACCATTTACTTTAAATACATAAACTACTTAATATCCATATAAAATATGGATGACACTTAGAACATGAAACATAATAACATAATTATTTAGGCTTTTAAGTAATTGTAGGAAAGATTTTAGAGTATAAGTGATGAACTAACTAGTTGATAAGAGCAGGGTGCTAATGAGACTTTGGTTCCTTTATAACATCAGTTAATTTCAGAATCTTTCATACCTCTTAAATGCTAAGACTGTGAAGACTGTGTGTGTGTCTGTATGTGAGAGACAGACAGAGTGAGAGAGAGAGAGGGGATACTGATTATTGTAAATGATCTGGATATCAGGAAGAGCAGCTATAAGTACATACGCTGCTGACATTGGATCAATAGTATTATTTATTTGAAAATGACATTTAACTGTATTGCTTGGTCATTAAGTTATAAGATCCTCTGAATCTGGAGTCTATTATGGTCTCCATTATATCATGTGCAATTCTATAATTGATAAAATAATTTTGGTGGGCCTTCCCAGCAGATCTACCAGTACTGATTCCAGGAATTAAACCAACCTATTCAATTCAGTGTGGTTCAATTACATGTGATCTCCTAACTCAAAAAAACAACACTCATTGAACTGTAATACATTATTGTGTTATATTACAAAAGTATCCTACACCTAAGCAATACAACAGCTATAGTAAAACAAAATACTCTCTTCCCTTCTGGAGATGTTTAGAAAACCAAATATGATAGGTGAATTAAATCCATAGGGGAAGCTCAGACAGAACAGTGAAACAACATGAATAGGGCTTCTCAGCAAAATTATGATCCTGTTAAAAGAGATTTCTTTCTAGAACTGTCATCAATGAACCTACACTTGTTCACACTAAAATACCTATACTGTGTGACAAACGTGGAAAGTGTGCAATGTTTCAAGTACACAATGTCATGTTAAAAGACTGTGGTATTTTTACATTTCTATCCTCAAAATTGAAACATAGAAACAGTGTAAGCAACTATACTCTAAAAATAAATTTAAAAAAAAATATGCCATGATGTTTCATGTTTATACTACTTTGCATTGTCCTGAAAACATTATCTCTGACTTTATATACTTTTTGTCTACCACTGATATAAATTTTACTTCACACTGATGTTAATATGAGTAAGGAAATGTTATCTTGCTATACTATCATCAGTACTGAACATAGTGTTTGTAAATTTCAAGGTGAGTGCACTTCTAACTGCACCAAAATAGTCTGAGTTTTGTTAGTGCAACTTTTTAATTTTTTGATGTAAATAAACTTGTGAATGTAAATTTATATGTTTTGAGAGAGTATTTTAGGTCAATCCTCATAGATAGAGATAGATTTATAGTCAGTGAGCTTTAGAACAAGAAGATGAGGTTTTAGAAAGAAGAAGCTTGTGGGGCAGCAGGACACAGAGGAGGAGAGCAGTGGAATAGTAAGAAATTTAAATTGCAATCACATGAGTTTTTAACCTTAAAATCAATCTCTGAAATAAATAGTCCCTTTTCCTCTGGGAGGTGGAGGAAACAGAGGAGGAAAATGTTTGCCAGATGTTGGGTGTTCCAAATAAGGAAGGGAAGATAGTACGATACTTGTTTTCCTGCCTCTATAGTACAGATGCTATCAATAAAGTGCTACAGTCAGACCATGTGGTCCACTTTAATGAGTCCTCCTGAGTGCCTATTAATTAGCATGTTACTATATAATGTCTTATTATCATTCTATAGTTTATAATTGGTTCCTTAGTTCCTTCATTTTTTTCAGAGTTATCTTTCAAGTCTTAAGAAGAAGTTCAAATGCTTACCAGAGCTCAGGGCAGTAAAACGTTTTGTGGGCCGCAAAGAATTGATACTGGTGGGGAGGGAGTACACAATATAGGAACCAGTACAAATGGGGATAACTAGTAATAATGAAGGGCTAAATAAGAATGATGAATGAAGCTGGCTTGTTTTCTGTATCTCAGGCTTTAGCACCATTTAACTGGATAAAATATATAGGGTTCAAATTATAGTAAAGTATTATTCCTCCCTTGATATTCCTTTATGCACTCAACAACTATTTACTGTTTACTTGTGATATTTCTGGCAATGGTGTGTGAAATAAAATTATTTTTTTAAACATCCTGATAAAAATGAATTTTAGGTCCCTTGCCTTTTGGACTTATACAAGATAAGTACCTTCTGACTTCAACTTGTGAAAAACTTTTAAAAGGTGAATAAAACACTGTGCCAATTACAAATGCTGCTGCAGCAGCTGGCCTTCACCTCCCTGAGAAGAGAGTGCACGGTGAGTATCAAGAGGGAGGCACTCCATGCTCTGGGAAAACTGGCAGAACAGGTGTTCAGAGAGCTAGATGTTTTCGGGAACTGATTTTATTAACCCAGTCCTTGAATCTCCTCATACCTAGAAAAGTACTGAATCCCTTTGTGGTAACATCAGCTCCTTGTGACCAGCAGAAAATCTTGGCAGAGATAAATGCTTGATTGCCTGACCTCCCTCTACACCAAAACCACATATATATTGACCTTTCTCCCACCCCTACCTCTTTGGTGCAGTCTCTCAGACCCATCTGAGGTGCTGTCTTGCAAGCTGCAGTCCTCATTTTACCCCAAATAAAACTTAACTCAAAACGCTCACATTGTGCATTTTTTTTAAGTTGACAACTATAACAAACGAAGAACATCCATATCCCTCACAAATACATGAATAAAATCTTGATTAAAACATTAATTTTGAAAACAGACAGATTTATTCTTACAAGGTTACATTTTTCACTTTGGAAAAACACACTGTCTGTCTACCCATTTGCCACGCCCAAGAGAGGTCTAGGCTATGTTGTTGTTAGCAATTTCACGGGTCTATAAATCACTTCATGGCAAATAGATGGGGAAACAGTGGCTGACTTTATTTTGGGGGGCTCCAAAATCACTGCAGATGGTGATTGCAACCGTGAAATTAAAAGACGCTTACTACTTGGAAGGAAAGTTATGACCAACCTAGACAGCATATGAAAAAGCAGAGACATTACTTTGTCAACAAAGGTTGTCTAGTCAAGGTTATGGTTTTTCCAGTAGTCATGTATAGATGTGAGAGTTGGACTATAAAAAAGCTGAGTGCCAAAGAATTGTTGCTTTTGAACTGTGATGTTGGAGAAGACTCTTGAGAGTCCCTTGGACTGCAAGGAGATCCAACCAGTCCATCCTAAAGGAGATCAGTCCTGGGTGTTCATTGGAAGGACTGATGTTGAAGCTGAAACTCCAATATTTTGGCCACCTGTTGCAGAGAGCTGACTCATTTGAAAAGACCCTGATGCTGGGAAAGATTGAGGGCAGGAGGAGAAGGGGACGACAGAGGATGAGATGATTGGATGGCATCACCGACTCAATGGACATGAGTTTGGGTAAACTCCGGGAGTTAGTGATGGACAGGGAGGCCTGGCGTGCTGAGGTTCATGGGGCCGCAAAGGGTCGAACACAAGTGAGCAACTAAACTGATAATCACCACAGTGATCAAAAATTCTTTCCTGAGGTAATTTGTGAAAATGAAATTAATTTTCACTTTTTTGTGAAAAAGATATCAATTGGGAACTTGTTGTGAATGTATTATAATTTCTCGTCTATGTTCTATGTGAGGTTCCCATGTGGAAAAAGAATCAGTGGAGGTTTACAATGATTTGTGTCAGGACGAAAAGGTCATTTTCACTGTAAAAATTATATATGTAATTAAGTATGCCAACAATTATTATAAACCATATCATCTGTTGGCACATGGGTCTTAATGGTTACGAAGAAATCCCTTAGCAGTTTTGGTTTGTTTTTTAAGACCACTGTTAAGCCCCCTGTTTTCAGACACTGTAGACAAAAATTGTTGAGGTTCAACAATCTGTATTACTATGCTTAAAATTACTTGTATAAAATCTACATTATCAGTATAAAATAGTTTACAGTGAATGTTTAAGAAGGTATTCTTTGGCATTACACAAAATCATATGTATATTTCTGCTCTTTCCAACGTGGATTCCTCTCTTCAAAATCAGAATTCTGTACTCTACCCCACTCCTCTCTTTTGAAGAAACCACTTAGTCAGCTACCCAAAGAACATGGATATGTTCCTAAAAAAAAAAAGAGGTGCAACACATTCTCACATCCTCTCTAAAAAGAAAAACACACTGGATCTGGAAATATAAAACTGGCATCATGTATTTTATGAAAAAGATAAAGATGTCAACCTTTAAAAAATATAACTATTAAAGACAATTAAACTTTGAAGACTTGGAGTAAGAATTAGAAAAATTTCCAAAACAAACAGGAAACATAAGCATAGAGACACAACAGCATACCCACCATAATTAGAGAACAAAAGAAATGAACCAAAGCTCGATTTAAAAGAAGGTGATGTCTTTTCATACATCAGGACAAATTTTATGGCAATTTCTCAGTGAAAAAGGAATATGGAAATCCACTGTCTGTTACACATAATTATGTTCCCAGTAGACTGAATAGTAAAGTTCATATAGTTCTCATTCCATAGTGAGTTCAGTCAGTGATTCTAGACAAGCACAAAATAACTTAGAGTCCTAATAAAAGAATTATTGCAGGCATATTTGTAACAATGACCTCTCCGTAATTATTC
This sequence comes from Cervus canadensis, assembly GCF_019320065.1. NCBI lineage: Eukaryota > Metazoa > Chordata > Mammalia > Artiodactyla > Cervidae > Cervus > Cervus canadensis. The sequence goes on from NC_057388.1 coordinate 18,780,892, forward strand.
TAGTCAAGTTCTAATGCCAGGATAGGAAAAGCAAAATAAGTAGAATGTTCTCATAGATGCTGTCTTTAACAGAGCTTATCTTTCGGTGTTCTACTTATTGCATATACATGCCTGATCTCTTGTGAAACACATCCTATAACAATGTCAAGGTTAGAAGTGAAGCTCTGTAATTTTCCATTAGTCATCAGGTACTAGATTCAAGCAGCAGATTGTGTCTTCCAACTGGTTTATTTAGCTGGTGCCAAAGCCTGTTCAAATGTTCCCTGTTTGCTGTTTAGTTTTATATTTGTCACTCAAAGTATTGCCGCCAAGTATTCTATGAACTCTCCAAAATAATTCAATGAAAATAGATTGGTAAATGTCATAGGAATGATTATATTAGGGGAAAAGGTCAAATACATCTGTCAGGGAGTCGGGGCAGGGGGAAGTACTTCCATGTACATCATTAATTCTTAATATAATGAGAATAATTAAAGTAAGGCACTGATGATATACTAAGTGTTAAACATTAGCTAGGAAGTAATGATTAAGTAGTAAAAACATATAAAACTTCGATTGCAAGGTGATGAGTACATTAGAAGCAGAGCAGGAATGAAATCAAAGTGACAGGAAGAACACGACAGGAAAGGCAGAAGACCATGGACTGACTGCAGACTCCTGGCAGTGTTTACACTTGAATTCCCTTGCAGAAGGCATCAGTATCCTGTTAAATAGCCATCCTATCAAATACTCAAGCCCACACGTCTGGGGTCAGACACGGAGGGGCTAAACTGTTCAAATGTGACTAGATGAATAAAAGGGCACATTTGAGTGGAATTAATGAGCCAATTCTGCAGGATACAATTCTCATTTCTTTTTTCCAGTAACTGACAACCTTCCCTAACTCCTTCTCTAGATTAAAGTGCAAATGGCATTTCGCTATTATTATCTGATAACAGCTCTTCAAAGCTACTGTCAACTTTGCCTCTTTGGTTTAGAGTATTAAATCTGTATCTATTGTCCATTTCAAAATTCTGAATAATATTTATTATTTAATTTTAATTATTTAACATGATTTATTATTAATAATCAATATATAATTAATTATGCCTATCTTCACTCTCTTCCTAGTCTTTGACCAGAAAAACCTTAAAAATAAAGCACAAAACAATTATTTAATAGCAAATATTAAAAAATAATTTAAGATATATAATACACAATGATTTCCATGACACAATACATGTATTGAATTTTACAATTTCATCCAAATTATTTATGATCAAATCAGGCTAGATATACAGAAGAAAATACATCTATTCAAATACAGTCAAAGCATCAACTCATTTATTACTCAGTTTCATTATTTTAATTTACTTTTTTAAAAAGTAATTTCTTACTGCCATATGACCCAGCAATCCCACTCCTGGGCATACACACCAAGGAAACCAGATCTGAAAGAGACACATGCACCCCAATGTTCATCGCAGCGCTGTTTATAATAGCCAGGACATGGAAGCAACCTAGATGCCCATTAGCAGACGAATGGATAAGGAAGCTGTGGTACATATACACCATGGAATATTACTCAGCCATTAAAAAGAATTCATTTGAATCAGTTCTAATGAGATGGATGAAACTGGAGCCCATTATACAGAGTGAAGTAAGCCAGAAAGATGAACCCCAATACAGTATACTAATGCATATATATGGAATTTAAAAAGCTGGTAACGATAACCCTATATGCAAAACAGAAAAAGAGACACAGATGTACAGAACAGACTTTTAGACTCTGTGGGAGAAGGCGAGGGTGAAATGTTCTGAGAGAACAGCATTGAAACAAGTATACTATCAAGGGTGAAACAGATCACCAGTCCAGGTTGGATGCATGAGACAAGTGCTCAGGCCTGGTGCACTGGGAAGACCCAGAGGGATGGGATGGAGAGGGAGGTGGGAGGGGGGATCGGGATGGGGCACACATGTAAATCCATGGCTGATTCATGTCAATGTATGGCAAAAACCACTACAATATCGTAAAGTAATTAGCCTCCAACTAATAAAAATAAATGGAAAAAAAAAGTAATTTCTTTCAAATGTACTGTATGCAATGCAAACATTTATTTCAAAACCAGTATATCATTCCTCCAATTCATGGAACAGCATTATAGAGATAGTGCAATGAATGAAAAAGAAACATACACAAGAAGGAACTTTAAAGTTTATACAGGTACTGAAGGTCAGAAGAAGCAATAAGTTCAAAATCCAGGAAAAGAGATAAGGAAATAAAGCAGCAAATAGACTGGGCAACACAGGTCAGACTAAGGCACATACTCTATACAACAGGAATTTAGAGCCCAACTAAATATTAACGAGAGTAACAAGATATAAACATCAAATAGAGCTCCAAACTAATTAGTTGAATATGACCTTATTGTCTCATGGGAAAAAAGTATGGAATATTAAGCCTCTGCAATGAAAAGTCAAGACAAACAGAAACCTCCAGGACAGAAGACGAAGTGAGATAAAGAGAAAGAAAAGTACATCTAATACTTTAAGTTTTCTAAGGTATAAATTTAAAAATTTTTATTGAAGTATAATTTACATATAAGAAAAATCTACAATGTTCAGTTCAAAGAGTTTGGGCAATTGCATGCAACACTTTTTTGTCAAAACTAAAATAAAGGAACATTTATATAATCCCAGAAAGTTTCCTTATGCCGCTTTTATCCATTTCTACCTCTACCTGACACAATCACTTTCTGACCTCTATAATCATATATTAGCTTTGCCTTTTCTTGAAATTCATGTAAAGAGAATTACATTGTATACATTTTTTAAAATCTATATTATTTTGGCCAGGACTGGGATCTGGGAGCCGGGCTGGTGCACGGTGGTGCAGAGACCAAGTTCTGAACTTTTGGAGTGGGAGCATTGACCTCAAGACCCTAGACTGCCAGAGAACTAGCCCTAGGGAGTATCAGAAAGTGAGAACTCACACAGAGGAAGCTTACTGAATACAAGACCTGGCATCACCCAAACACCAGTAGTACCCCGTGCAGGAAGCCTCATCTAAACGAAAAACAAAAATACAAACCCAATTATCAACAGACAGAATTACCACCTCACTCAGCCTTGTCCATCAGAGGAAAAACAAACAAACAAACAAAAACTCAGCACAAATCTCACCCTATACGAAGGTTAAACAAACCACTGGACCAACCTTGCTGCTGCTGCTGCTAAGTCGCTTCAGCCGTGTCCAACTCTGTGCGACCCCATAGACGGCAGCCCACTAGGCTCCTCTGTCCCTGGGATTCTCCAGGCAAGAATACTGGAGTGGAGGGCAGAAATCAAAACAAAGAAAGAATTCAACCTTGAAGACTGGGAAAAGGAGACCTCAAACCCAATGAGTTAAAAAAAATAACAATGAAAAGGCAGAGAAATACCATATAAATGAAGGAACAAATTAGAAACACAGATGTCCAAATAAACGAAGAGGAAACAGGAAAACTACCTGAAGAAGAATTCAGAATAATGATAGTAAAGATGATCAAAACCCTTGAAAATAAAACGGAGAAAATGCAAGAATCAATTAACAAATACCTAGAAGAATTAAGGAATAAACATACAGAGACAAACAACACAATTACTGAAATTTAAAAATACTGTAGAAGGAATCAATAGCAGAATATCTAAAGCAGAAGAATGAAACAGTGAGCTAGAAGAAAAAATGGGGGAAATAACATCTGAAGAGTAGAATAAAATAAAAAGAATGAAAAAAACTGAGGACAGTCTCAGAGACTACTGGGACAATATCAAATGCACAAACACTCGAATTATAGAGGTCCCAAGAGAAGAGAAAAAGAAAGGGTATGAGAAAATTTTTGAAGAGATTATAGTTGAAAATTTCCCCAAGATGGAAAAGGAAAAAAGTCAATCAAGTTCAGAGGCACAAAGAGTCCAATACAGGGTAAACCCAAGGAGAAACATGGCAAGACACATACTAATCACACTAACAAAGACTGAACACAATAACAAAGACTGAACACAATAAAGAATACTAAAAGCAGCATGGGAGAAGCAACAGGTAACATACAAGGGAAACCCCATATGCTTAACAGCTGATCTTTCAGCAGAAACTCTGCAGACCAGAAGGGAATGGCAGATATACTTAAAGTATTGAAAGAAAAAAATCTGCAACTAAGATTACACTACCTGGCAAGGATCTCATCCAAAGTTGATGGAGAAATAAAAAGCTTTTCAGACAAGCAAAAGTTAAGGCAACTCAGAACCATCAAACCAGCTTTACAACAAATGTTATAGGGACTTACATAGTCAAGAAATACAAGAGAAGAAAAAGATCTACCCCAAACAATTAGGAAAAATCAACCCCAAACAACTAAGAACATGGCAATAGGAACATATATATCAATAATTACTTTAAATGTACATGGATTAAATGATCCAACCAAAAGACACAGACTGGCTGAATGGATACAAAACCAAGATCCATATACATGCTGTCTACAAAAAAACCCACTTTAGACCTAAAAACACATATAGGCTGAAAGTGAGAGGATGGAAAAATATATTCCATGCAAATAGGAAGCAAAAGAAACCTGGAGTAGCAATCCTCATATCAAACCAAAGAGACCTGAAAATAAAGAAGATTACAAGAGATAAGGAAGGACACTACATAATGATAAAGGGATCAATCCAAGAGGAAGATATAACAATTGTAAGTATCTATGCACCCAACATAGGAGCACCTCAATACATAAGACAAACACTGACAGACATAAAAGGAGAAACTGACAGTAACACAATAATAGTAGAAGCCGATAACACCCCACTCACACCAATGGACAGATCATCAAAACAGAAAATGAATAAGGAAACACAAGTCTTAAATGATACATTAGATGAGATGGATTTCATTGATATCTTCAGGACATTCCATATAAATGCAGAAGACACCTTCTTCTCAAGTGCACATGGAACATTGTCCAGGATAGACCACATCTTGGGTCACAAATCAAACCTCAGTAAATTTAAGAAAACTGAAATCACACCAAGCATCTTCTGCGACCACAACACTATGAGACTAGATATCAATAACAAGAAGAAAAAAAAAACTGTAAGAAACGCAAGGACATAGAGATTAAACAACATGTTTCAAAATAACTAACAGCTTACTGAAGAAATAAAAAGGTAAATCAAAAAATTTCTAGAAACACATGACAATGAAAACACACAACTCAAAACCTATGTGATACAGCAAAAGCAATTCTAAGAGGGAAGTTTATAGTAATACAATCCTACCACAAGAAATACGAAAAACATCGAATAGACAACCTAACTTTACACCTAAAGCAACTGGAAAAAGAAGAACAAAAAAACCCCCAAAATTAGTAGAAGGAAAGAAATCATAAAGATCCGAGCAGAAATAAATGAAAAAGAAATTAAAGAAACAATAGTAACAATAAATAAAACTAAAAACTAGTTCTTTGAAAAGATAAACAATATTGACAAGCCTTTAGCCAGACTCATCAAGAAAAAAGAGAAGAATCAAATCAACAAAATTAGAAATCAAAAAAAGGAGAGGTTACAACAGACAATGCAGAAATACAAAGGATTATAAGAGACTATGATGAACAACTATATGGCAATAAAATGGATAACCTGAAAGAAATGCACAGATTCTTAGAAAAATTCAATCTGCCAAGTCTGAACCAGGAAGAACAGAAACGAACAACCCAATTACAAGCACTGAAATTGAAGCTGTGATCAAAAAGCTCCCAAAAAACAAAAGCCCAGGACCAGATGGCTTCACGGGAGAATTCTATCAAACATTTAGAGAATAACTAATGCCTATCCTTCTAAAACTCCTTTAAAAAATTGCAGAGGAAGGAACACTTCCAAACTCATTCTACAAGACCACCATCACCCTGATACCAAAACTAGACAAAGACAACACAATAAAAGAAAACTACAGGCCAATGTCACTGATGAACACAGATGCAAAAATCCTCAACAAAATTTTAGCAAACAGAATTCAGCAACACATCAAAAAGCTCATACACCATGATCAAGTTGGACTTATTCCAGGAATGAAAGGATTCTTCAATATATGCAAATCAATCAATGTGATACAACATATTAACAAACTGAAAGATAAAAACCATATGATCATCTCAGTAGATGCAGAAAAAGACTTTGACAAAATTCAGCACCCATTTATGATTAAAACTCTTCAGAAAGTGGTCATAGAAGGAACCTACCTCAACATAGTAATAGCCATATATGATAAGACTACAACAAACATTATTCTCAATGGTGAAAAACTGAAAGCCTTCCCCCTAAGATCAGGAACAAGACAAGGGTGTCCACTTTCACCACTATTATTCAACATACTTCTGGAAGTCCTAGCTATAGCAATCAGAGAAGAAAAAGAAATAAAAGGCATCCAGATCAGAAAATAAGTAAAGTGCTTACTGTTTGCAGATGACATGAAACTGTACATAGAAGACCCTAAAGATAGTATCAGAAAATTGCTAGAGCTAATCAGTGAATTTAGCAAAGTTGCAGAATACAGAATACAAATCAATACACAGAAATCACATGCATTTCTACACACTAACTGAAAAATTAGAAACAGGAATTAAGGAATCAATCCCATTCACCATTGCAAGAAAAAGAATTAAATATCTAGGAATTAACTTACCTAAGGAGACAAAAGAACTGTACACAGAAAATTATAAGACACTGATGAAAGAAAGCAAAGATGACATAAACAGATGAGAGATAGTCCATGTCCCTGGGTAGGAAGAATCAATATTGTGAAAATGACTATACTATCAAACACAATCTACAGATTCAATGCAATCCCTATTAAATTACCAACGGCATTTTTCACAGAACTAAAACAAAAAATTTCACAACTCATTTGGAAACACAAAAGACCCCGAATAGCCAAAGCAGTCTTGAGTAAGAAGAATGGAGCTGGAGGAATCAACCTTCCCGACTTCAGATTATGCTACAGAGTTACAGTCATCAAGACAGTATGGTACTGGCAGAAAAACAGAAATATAGACCAATGGAACAAGATAGAAAGCCCAGAAATACACCTATGCACCTAAGTGTACCTTATTTTTGACAAAGGAGGCAAATATACACTGGGGGCAAAGACAGCCTTTTTAATAAATTATGCTGGGCAAGCTGAACAGCTTCATGTAAAAGAATGAAATTAGAACACTTCCTGACACCATACACAAAGATAAACTCAAAATGGATTAAAGACCTAAATGTAAGACCAGAAACTATAAGACTCTTAGAGGAAAACCTAGGCAGAACACTCGATGATGTAAATCAAAGCAAGATCCTCTATGACCCACCTCCTAGAGTAATGGAAATAAAAACAAAAGGAAACAAGTGGGACCTGTTTAAACTTAAAAGCTTTTGCACAGCAAAGGACACCATAAGCAATGTGATAAGACAACCTTCAGAATGGGAGAAAATAATAGCAAATGAAACAACTGACAAAGGATTAATTTCCAAAATATACAAGCAGCTCATACAACTCAATGCCAGAAAAACAAACAACCCAATCAAAAACTGGGAAACGACCTAAACAGACATTTATCTAAAGAAGACGTATAGATGATGAACAAACACATGAAAAGATGCTCAACACTGCTCACTGTTAGAGAAACGCAAGTTAAAACTACAATGAGATATCACCTCACATGGGTCAGAATGGCCATCATCAAAAACTCTACAAACAATACATGCTGGAGAGGGTGTGGGGAACAGGGAATGCTCTTGCACTATTGGTGGGAATGTAAATTGATACAGCCACTATGGAAGATGGTATGGAGATTCCTTGAAAAAAACTAGGAATAAAACCACCATGTGACCCAGCAATCCCACTCCTAAGCATATACCCTGAGGAAACCAAAATTGAAAAAGACACATGTATCCCATTGTTAATTGCTGCACTATTTTCAATAGCTAGAACATGGAAGCAACCTAGATGTTCACAACAGATGATTGGCTAAAGAAGTTGTGGTACATATACTCAATGGAGTATTACTAAGCCATAAAAAGGAATGGATCTGAGTCAGTTCTAATGAGGTGGATGAACCTAGAACCTATTATACAGAGTGAAGTAAGTCAGAAAGAGAAAGATAAATGTCATATTCTAACACATATATATGGAATCTAGAAAAATGGTGCCAAAGAATTTATTTAAAGGGCAGCAATTGAGAAACAGATATAGAGAACAAGTTTATGGATATGGGGAGAGGGGAGGAGAGGGTGAGATGTATGGAAACAGTAACATGAAAATTTGCACTACCATATCTAAAATAGGTAGCCAATGGGAATTTGCCATATGGCTCAGGAAACTCAAACAGGGGCTCTGTATCAACCGAGAGGGGTGGGATGGGGAGGGAGATGTGAGGGAGGTTCAAAAGGGAGGGGATATATATATATATACTGATGGCTGATTCATGCTGAGGTTTGACAGAAAACAACAAGGTTCAGTAAAGCAGTTATCCTTCAATTAAAAAATAAATTAATTAAAAAAAAGAAATTCCAAACACAACACTAAAAATAATAAATCACAAGTTAAGAGGACAAAAGAATAACTTTTGGCAAAATTCAACATCTATTTATGATAGAACCTTTCATCAGAGTCAGTGTAGAGGAGACCCTCCTCAACCTAATAAAAGCCATTTATGACAGGTTCAAAAAAAAAAAAATCTAGATTATTTTGCACATCAAAATATTCTTGGGATTCTTCTATGCTGTTTGTATCAGTAACTTGTTCTTTTTAAAAAATTAATGAGTAGTAATCTATTAAATGAATGTACAAATGTATATCATTTGCTTGACCCTGTTGATGGATATTTGTTGGGGTTTTTCTTCAAGTTTTGATGTAGGAAGAATAAGACTGTCATGAATATTCCTGTATAAGTCTTTTTATGGGCATGTTTGATATTCCTTTAGGTACCTGGGTCATAGGATGGATGTATGTTTAACTTAATAAGAAACTGCCAGATAGTTCTCCAAAGAATTTACTTTTCAATTCCCTTTAGCAATTTACGAGCATTTTAGTTGTTTAACATGTTCACCATAAGACAGAGTCCTATGTACAACAGTTTACACAATAGCAACAGCTTTTATGAGTAAGGTACAAAGGTCCGTCTGGTCAATGCTATGGTTTTTCCAGTGGTCATGTATGGTTGTGAGAGCTGGACTCTGAAGAAAGCTGAGTGCCGAAGAATTGATGCTTTTGAACTGTGTGTTGGAGAAGACTCTTGAGAGTCCCTTGGACTGCAAGGAGACCCAACCAGTCCATCCTAAAGGAGATCAGTCCTGGGTGTTCATTGGAAGGACTGATGTTGAAGCTGAAACTCCAATACTTTGGCCACCTGATGCCAAGAGATGACTCATTGGAAAAGACCCTGATGCTGGGAGAGATTGGGGGCAGGAAGAGAAGGGGACGACAGAGGATGAGATGGCTGGATGGCATCTCTGACTCGATGGACATGAGTTTGAGTAAACTCCAGGAGTTTGTGATGGACAGGGAGGCCTGGCGTGCTGTGATTCATGGGGTCGCAAAGAGTCAGACACGACTAAACGACTGAACTGAACTGATATGAGTAAGGTAAACTTGTTACCATTAATGAACTAATATTGATACATTTCATATTCTTAGGGTTTTTTGCTTTTGTTTTACATTTCAGCCCTTCAAATGGATGGGAAACAGTTTTGATTTGCATTACCAAATGACTAAATTTTCACTACCTTTTCCTTTTCGGGGGGAGGGGGGCAGGTGGAACTTCCATAATGGCTCAGATGGTAAAGAATCTGCCTGCAATGCAGGAGATCCAGGTTTGATCCCTGGGTTGGGAAGATCCCCTGGAGAAGAAAATGGCAAGCCACTCCAGTATTCTTGCCTGGAAAATCCCATGGAGAGAGGAGCCTGGTGGACTTGGAAGATTGAATTTTTCTAAGAATCTGTCCATTTCTTCCAGGTTATCCATTTTATTGCCATATAGTTGTTCATAATAGTCACATAATCTTTGAATTTTTGCACTGTTGTAACCTCTCCTTTTTGACTTCTAATTTTGTTGATTTGATTCTTCTCTCTTTTTTTCTTGATGAGTCTGGCTAAAGGCTTTTCAATATTGCTTATCTTTTCAAAGAACTAGCTTTTAGTTTTATTTATCTTTACTATTGTTTCTTTAATTTCTTTTTCATTTATTTCTGCTTGGATCTTTATGATTTCTTTCCTTCTACTAATTTTGAGGGTTTTTTGTTCTTCTTTTTCCAGTTGCTTTAGGTGAAAAGTTAGGTTGTGTATTCAATGTTTTTCTTATTTCTTAAGGTAGGATGGTATTAAACTGGAGAAGGAAATGGCAACCCATCCCAGTATTCTTGCCTGGAAAATCCCATGGACAGAGAAACCTGGTAGACCATGCAGTCCATGGGGTCGCAAAGAGTCTGACACGACTGAGCGACTTCATTTTTCTTTCTTTTCCCTCTTAGGACTGCTTTTGTTGCATCCCAAAAGTTTTTTGTTGTTGTTGTTTTGTTTGTTTTATAGCCATTATTTTGTATTAACTTTATTTATTTTCCCCCAATTATTTTTATTAGTTGGAGGCTAATTACAATATTGTAGTGGTTTTTGCCATACATTGACATGAATCAGCCATGGATTTACATGTATTCCCCATCCTGAAGCCCCCTCCCACCTCCCTCCCCATCCCATCCCTCTGGGTCATCCCAGTGCACCAGCCCTGAGCACTTGTCTCATGCATCCAACCTGGGCTGGTGATCTGTTTCACACTTGATAATATACATGCTTCGATGCTGTTCTCTCGGATCATCCCACCCTCGCCTTCTCACATAGAGTCCAAAAGTCTGTTCTGTACCTCTGTGTCTTTTTCTGTCTTGCATATAGGGTTATCGTTACCATCTTTCTAAATTCCATATATATGCGTTAGTATACTGTATAATGTATTGGTGTTTATCTTTCTGGCTTACTTCACTCTGTATAATGGGCTCCAGTTTCATCCATCTCATTAGGACTGATTCAAATGTATTCTTTTAGTGGCTGAGTAATATTCCATGGTGTATATGTACCACAGCTTCCTTATCCATTCGTCTGCTGATGGGCGTCTAGGTTGTTTCCATGTCCTGGCTATTATAAACAGTGCTGTGATGAACATTGGGGTACACGTGTCTCTTTCAGATCTGGTTTCCTCAGTGTGTATGCCCAGAAGTGGGATTGCTGGGTCATATGGCAGTTCTATTTCCAGTTTTTTAAGAAATCTCCACACTGTTCTCCATAGTGGCTGTACTAGTTTGCATTCCCACCAACAGTGTAAGAGGGTTCCCTTTTCTCCACACCCTCTCCAGCATTTATTGCTTGTAGACTTTTGGATAGCAGCCATCCTGACTGGCGTGTAATGGTACCTCATTGAGGCTTTGATTTGCATTTCTCTGATAATGAGTGATGTTGAGCATCTTTTCATGTGTTTGTTAGCCATCTGTATGTCTTCTTTGGAGAAATGTCTGTTTAGATCTTTGGCCCATTTTTTGATTGGGCCATTTATTTTTCTGGAATTGAGCTGCAGGAGTTGCTTGTATATTTTTGACTAATCCTTTGTCTGTTGCTTCATTTGCTATTATTTTCTCCCAATCTGAGGGCTGTCTTTTCACCTTGCTTATAGTTTCCTTTGTTGTGCAAAAGCTTTTAAGTTTCATTAGGTCCAAGTTGTTTATATTTGCTTTTATTTCCAATATTCTGGGAGGTGGGTCATAGAGGATCCTGCTGAGATTTATGTCAGAGAGTGTTTTGCCTCTGTTCTCCTCTAGGAGTTTTATAGTTTCTGGTCTTACATTTAGATCTTTAATCCATTTTGAATTTATTTTTGTGTATGGTGTTAGAAAGTGTTCTAGTATTAGTCAATAATCTTTTAAAGGTATGTATAGCTTTAGAAAAAGAAAATTTCTCTATATATTTATTTATATATCAAAGCTTTCATCTGATATCATTTCACATTAGCCTAAAGAACTTCTGGAATTTCTGCTGGAAATGTTCTGGAGATGAATTTGCTCAGCTTTTGTCTGTCTAAAAATACCTTTATTTTGGCTGAAATACTTGGGCTTTTTTAGCTAGACATAAAGTTTAAATTGATATATGTTTTTTATAGTATTAAGACAGTTCAAAAATTCCATTCCATTTTCTATGGCGTTTGTTGTTTTTGACATAAAAAATCACTAATATTTTTTAAAACATTTTTCCCTGCATGTATTGTGTATCATTTTTCTGTTTTAAATTTTTTTTGCTATCATCTTGTAAGTTTGCCTTTCTTTCAATTTTATGCTTTTTAGGATTCACTGAGCTTTCTGGATTGATATCTTCAGTTGTTTTGAAGATGTCTTAGTTTTTCTCTCTTCATATACTACTTCTGTCCTCTTTTTTCTTCTCCTTGAATTCTAAGTACATGTATGCTAGACCATTTGATACTATCATGCAAATGTCAGACACTTCCATCTGTCCCCCTCCACCCCATTTTATAATATAAATTTATATTTATATAAACATATAAATATAAATATTTGTTTTGTATTTCTATTTAACTGTCTCAAATTTATGAATTCTTTCTTCTGCTGTATCCTACCTCATAATCCTACCAAATGGACTTTTTATGCCTGATATTTTATCTATTTTATTTCTATCATTTTCTTTGCTTTTTTAAAGTTCCCTTCATTTCATCATAATATCCTGTCCATTCATGTTGCTCACTTTTCCTATAGATTCTATAACATTTATTTTTTTAAATAAATACGGTGATTTTAAAGTCCCTTTCCCTTTCAGATAATTATAATATGTGGGCCATTTCTGTGTTTGCCTCTCTTAACTATTTTCTCTTTTGACCATGGCTCACATTTTCTTGTGCCTTCACATATTTCACAATTATTATGTGCTAGATATTATGTAAAACAGAACAATAAGTAACATTTACCCTAAAAAGTATCTTACCACACTTTTTTTTACTAGGCTTCTTATTCGGAAGCCTGCATAAACTGAATTTTTAAATTTGCTGAGTCTGGGTTTTCTTGAAATTAATTAGATTCAGCTCACCATGTCCTTTAAAAGTGCTTGGGTGTTAAGCACTGGCGAAGCTCTAGAGATGACTTTGTACCTGACAGTCGATCCACTGAATTGCTAACTCTCTTGGATCAGAAGCTTAGCTTCCAGTATGTCTGTGGGTTGTTCTCTTTATTATCCAGTCTCGCCTGCCTTTTGGTGCCTGAGCAGAACTCCCTCCATCCTGCTGCCTGCCCCTAGTCTTCAGAGCATTGCTGCAATGCATTTGAAGACAGCCTGGCATGCTTAAAGGGATTTTTTCCACCTTACTCAAGGCCTTTCACATATTACTTTTGAGTACTTAGTTCAGGCCTTGGGAATGAGTTAGAGGCTGGGCACAGACTCCCCTGATGATTGAAGTGCCATGAGATTATAATCTATTATATCATTGCAGCCCACACACAGCCATTAAACATTTGGCTGGTCTCCCTTTACTCTTGTTTTAGTGCACTCATGTAGTAAAAAGATACTTGAGGCACATAAACACCATTAACTGTTCTGTAAGAAATGAAAGCAGTTGTCATTCTCTCTCAGGAAGTCATTACCTTTTGGATTTAAGTTTATTAAGGTTTACCTGTGTCCTCAGCTCTCTAAGTTGTTTTTTATTTTTTTTAAACTTTTTTGTTTGTTTTTAATTTTCTCTGGCTTGTGCTTTTTGGGGGGAAGCATAAGTTTATGGTACATAACTGAATTTTTGTGAAGTGGAATAAATCTTTTAGTTCTTCATATTTTTTTCCTAATACACTGGCCTTTATTTCTGGCTGCACTAGGTCTTTGCTGCTGCATAGGCTTTTCTCTAGCTTTAGTGAGAAGCGGCTACTCTTCAATGCAGTGCTCAGATGTACCGTGGTGGCTTCTCTTGTTGTGAAGCATGGACTCCAGGAGCTTGGACTCGAGTAATTGCAACATGTGGGCTTGGTAGTTGCAGCTCGTGGGCTCCAGAGCACAAGTTGGGAGTTGTGGCACATGGGCTCAGTTGCCCCAAGGCATGTGGGATCCTCCTGAACTGGGGTTTAAATCTGTGTACCCTGCATTTGCAGGCAGATTCTCAACCACTTTGTAACTTGATTGGATTCTGTATTTCTATTTTACAACACTTTCAAAACACTGCCTCAAGAGTTCTCTTTTCAGCAGGAGTGATGATCACTAGTAAAAGTGAAACACTTCCTTCTTTCTTTCCTAACCACTTAACTGTACTTGTTCATGTAGTTAGAAAGTACTTGATCCCCTATGACTGTTACCTGACCATGTTTCTCATTCCCTGAGTCTCTGACTCCAGTCATATTTCCTTCTCTACCTGTGCATTGTTGGACCTTCCAGTACGTTGAGAACAATTCAGATCTTGGTTTTCTAGGGTTTTATTTTTTTATTTTTGACTGTGCTGGGTCTTCATTGCTGTGTGGGCTTTTCTCTAGTTGCAGCAACAGGGGGTTATTCTTCATTGCAGTGTGCGGGCTTCTCATTGTAGTGGCTTCTTCTGTTGCGGAGCATGGGCTCCAGGGAGTGTGGGCTTCAGTAGTTGAGGCATATGGGCTCAGTAGTTGTGCTCCTGGGCTCTAAAGCACAGACTCAATAGTTGCGGCTCTCAGGCTTAGTTGTTCCACGGCATGTGGGATCTTCCTGGATCAGAACTGGCAGGCTGATCCTTTATCACTGAGTCACCAGGGAAGCCACAGACCTTGGTTTACTATTAAGCTATATTCTTAGCTTGGTTTCCACCACAGATGTATCACTGCTCAGATATTTTGCCTGAATCATTAATTTGCATTGGTTGGCTCTTTGCTCAGGGTTCTCACACTGTATGAGAATAGCCTTATCCTGAAAGCTCTTATTTCTTTAATACTAACCAACTTGTCTTAGCCTGGTAAGGGAAAGTACTACTTCCAAGCTGGGCTGACCTTTTGGATTTGATCAGTTGCCCAACTAAACACATAAAACTTGCCTATCATTCTCTGACTTCACTGATCTCTATAGTTACAAACATGAACAGAAAAAAAAAAAAAACCATCAGTTTCACTTCCTGTTGTTCACTTGAACTCCAACCTGAATAGTTTGTCTCCCAAGTCACTTAGCAAATTTGTTGTCTCACCTGAGACTGCTCTGATTATTTAATAATTAATCTTAAAATACAAACACAGGAGGTATTAATTATGATATATTATTCCCCTGGAAAGATTTGATTATTCTCCAATAAAGATTTGAATCCCAAATAATCTTCAATTTGCAAAACATATGGGGATGTATTTTGAGTATAGTATGTGTGTGCTAAGTCGCTTCAGCCATGTCCAACTCTTTGCAACCCTACAGATTGAAGCCTGCCAGTCTCCTCTGTCCATGGGATTCTCCAGGCAAGAATACTGGAGTGGGTTGCCATGCCTTCCTCCAGGGGATGTTCCCCACCCAGGGATTGAACCCATGTCTTCTGAGGCTACTGCACTACAGGCAGATTCCTTATATCTCTGAGTCACCAGGGAAGCCCTTGAGTATGTAGCTCCACCTATTCCTTGACTGCTGTTGCTGTAAGTCGCTTCAGTCGTGTCCGACTCTGTGCGGCCCCATAGATGGCAGCCCACCAGGCTCCCCCGTCCCTGGGATTCTCAAGGCAAGAACACTGGAGTGGGTTGCCATTTCCTTCTCCAATATGTGAAAGTGAAAAGTGAAAGTGAAGTCGCTCAGTCGTGTCCGACTCTTAGCAACCCCATGGACTGCAGCCCACCAGGCTCCTCCGTTCATGGGATTTCCCAGGCAAGAGTACTGGAGTGGGGTGCCATTGCCTTCTCCTATTCCTTGAGTACTAGTGTCCATTACTAATCTAATGACCATGTTGATCTACCAGCCATCTCATCAATTCCATTCCACTAGGTCCTCAGAGAACAAAATATATAAAACAAATAATGAAATTTCAAATTATGCATCTCCGTTTCTTGGCTACACCATTTAGGTCATTTATGCTTAAAAATGTTCTTTCCATATTTCATATTTAACTCCTTCCACAGTCTCACAGGAAATATTCAGTGATGGTCAAATCTTTCTTAGTCTATTTTCCAACTATTTATAGTTGTCCATCTTCTCTGGCTTAAAACTCAACATTCAGAAAACTAAGATCACAGCATCTGGTCCCATCACTTCATGGCAAATAGATGGGGAAACAGTGGAAACAGTGACACACTTCATTTTGGGGGGCTCCAAAATCACTACAGATGGTAACTCTAGCCAGGAAATTAAAAGACACTTGCTCCTTGGAAGAAAAGTTATGACCAAGCTAGACAGCATATTAAAAAGCAAAGACATTCCTTTGCCAACAAGGATTCATCTAGTCAAAGCTGTGGTTTTTCCAGTAGTCATGTATGGATGTGAGAGCTGGACTGTGAAGAAAGCTGAGCACCAAAGAATTGATGCTCTTGAACTGTGGTGTTGGAGAAGACTCTTGAGAGTCCCTTGGACTGCAAGGAGATCCAACCAGTCCATCCTAAAGGAGATCAGTCCTGAATAGTCAATGGAAGGACTGATGCTGAAGCTGAATCTCCAATACTTTGGCCACTTGATGCAAAGAACTGACTCTTTTGAAAAGACCCTGATGCTGGGAAAGATTGAAGGCAGGAGGAGAAAGAGATAACAGAGGATGAGATGGCTGGATGGCATCACTGACTCAATGGACATGAGTTTGAGTAAACTCCGGGAGTTGGTGATGTACAGGGAGGCCTGGTGTGCTGCAGTCCATGGGTTCACAAAGAGTTGGACACGACTGAACGACTGAACTGAAGCTTCTCTGTCCCCCAGGCATCATTACTTTTGTCCTGGGTCCTTCTCACACTTCTTATTTGGTCTCTCAGCCCCCAATATTCATCCCATCCATTCCCCGTGCATTTTCGGCAACAACTACTGAAAGATCGTTTAAAAATGCACTTATGACCACAATTATTAGCATAAAGTCATAACCCCTTAATGCACAGGATCCTTCATGACTATTTTCTCAGTTTTCAGCCTAATTTCATTTTCTATTTTGCCCTCATATGTATACTATGCTCTACTTATACAGATTTCATAGTTAAAAATATCATTCTCTTTCACAGACTGTGCCCATGTTTTTATCTTGCCTGCAACTCCATTTCCAGCTTTGCTCAACTAGCTTCTTATCAGGTATCTCCTCCTTCACAAAGTCTTTATTAATCTTAAGTATGAGTCAAACACCATCTCTTCATGCATCCTGTGCAAATCCTTATCATATGACTTATCACATTATATTGTAATTGTTGATTTACTTAACTCTCTTACCTACTTGGCTTTAGGTAATGTTGATAAATTCAAATTTATCAAAATTAAGAACTTCTGCTCTTCGAAAGACAAAGTTAAAAGAATGAGATTGAAGAGAAAAAATTCTGCACATCATATATATCTGATAAATGCTTGTATCCAGAATATATTTTTAAAACTCTCCCAAAACTCTATAAAAAGAAAACAAAATAATAAGAAAAACTAGGCAAAATCTTGAAGAGACACTTCACCAAATAGTCTATGAGAGTGGCAAATACGGATTTGAACAAACGTTCAACATCAGTAACTATTAGGGAAATGCTGATTAAAACCACAGGAGGAAGCCACTACTCATCCATTTAATGGCTAAAATTAAAAAGAATGACCATATCAAGTTTTTTCCCCCATGTGGTTCCATTTATATATTCAGGATTAGGTGTAAAACCATACAGACAATATAGATTGTGCTACAGGACCATGACCCACATCCATATGGTCTTTCCTTATGAGAGAAAACTCCTCAACAGTAAAAAGGGATGGACTATGAATACTTACAAGATGGATGAATCAAGTAGACTGAATGAAAAATGCCAGACAAAGAACAGTACATAATGTTTGATTTCATTAATGTAAAATTCTAGAAGATGCAAGTTAATCTATAATGACAAAGTATATCAGCAGAAGAGTAGCAAGAATGAGGTTACAAAGGGACACAAAGCAATTTTTGTGGGTGTGAATATGTCCATTATTTCTATCACAGTTTTGGTTTTACGAGTATATTCATATGTCCAAATTTCTCAAATTGTGTACTTTAAACATGTATAGCTAATGGTATGCCAATTATACCACAGGAAAATTTTAATGAAATTAAAAAAAAAAAATCTACACATTCCTCAATTCTCCAAGGAATCATCTTCAATCTTTATTTCCAGATACTAGTAGATAGCATTCTTTTATGCCTACTTCTATCATTTATATACCTTATCATATTTCATTGTTTTCCTTGATTTACTTTTCTACTTCACTAGATTTTAAGCAGTATAAAGGGGGATTTATTTCTGAGAGTGATTTCTTAGAGATAAGACACACCCTCTCTGAAAATGCACATTGGTTCTGTTCAAAGTAGAATAGTGACTTGAATGGACATTGCCCTCTACTGATACCTGTTGACCGAAGAAAAATGCACAACCTAACAGTTGCAAGTTATGCTTTACTTGGGGATCTTACCGAGGCCTATTGCCTGGGAGACAGCCATAGCTCTGAGAAATAGCTCTGAGCTATTAAGATAGTTGTGAGGAACTGCTCCAAGGAGGTAAAACAGGAGCCAGGATATACAGAAGTTTTGCTGAAAAAAAAAAAAAAATGTAGTCATACATCAAAAGATTACTGCTAATCTTAGATTAGCTAATAAAGATTACTGACAATCTGATTGTCTGCTAAACACAGACATCTCAAGTTAATGATTTTTGTGCTTCCCTTTGTATGAGAAGATCCAAGAGTCTGGGCTCACTGCAATTATTTCCTAGATATGCATCTTAACTACCTAGGGCCAATACCCTGCTTTTCTCCATCCTGAATGCCCCTCAGAGGCAGCTACAGTGGTTAATGCCTTGATGGTGGGGCAACATTCTGTTTACCAAAATGGCAGGCAACAATTTTTCTCCATATGCCAAAGGTCTATGCCTATATACTAATATTTGTTGTCAAACACCATCATTATAAATTATTAATGACTGAAATTTGAAGACTAATCTGAGAAGAACTGAACATCTTCACAGTGATACTTAATAATTTTGAAAAGCTGAAATCAGGTTTAATACATATACTTTAACACACACCATGCAGATATGCCAGCTTCCATTTGGCTCTTCTGTTTTAAATCTAAAACTACCTGATATTCCTATGCATATCTGTCACTCAGGGGAAACTTCATTAGGGGTTACATGTTGGGAAACATAAAAGATAATAATGCTAATAGGCTAGGCTGTATCCAACTGCCATAATTAGGAGTTGGAGTATGGAAGAGCTTTTGAAAGCCAAACAGTGTTTAGGAATGAGAAATGGAATATTTCCTGCCATATCAGTAAAGAAAGATTGTCACAGTCATCAACGATTGCACCACAGTCTGTGGTGAGCTGATGAGCTCTGAGGGAACTCAGGAGAGAAAGAACACCTGAATATGAAAACACAGGATACTGGACCCAGATAGCTAAGGCGCATATCAAAGGAATGATTTCAATGAACCCAGACTCTTGTGTCTTCCCATACATAGAAACGCACTAACTGTCTAAACTTCCCATATCTAGTTTTCTTTAATTAACAATAATCTTTTGAAGTTCAGGCTACCTGCCCTTTGTTACAAAACTCCTATGTATCTTGGCCTCTCTCCGCCTACCTCTTGGGAGCAGTTCCCTCAGGGTTACTTGAGATGCTGACTCCTGAGCCTGAAGTCCTAAAAATTCCTGCTAAATAAAACATAACTCTCAACTTTTAGGCTATGAATATATTTTCTAGTCAACAGGAAAAGAGAACAAATATAATGGAAATTAAAGGAAATTTTAGAGTTAGCACAAAAGTCTAAACAGGCATTAAGATGAGAGGTAAATGGGGGTGGGATGAATTGGGAGATTGGGATAGACAAACATATACTGTTGATACTGTATATAAAATAGATATCTAATGAAAACATGCTGTATAGCACAGGGAACTCTACTTAATGCCCTGTGGAGACCCGAGTAGGAAGGACATCCAAAAGGGAAGGGATACCTGTATATTACGGCTGGTTCACTCTGCTGTCCAACAGAAACTAACGTAACAATGGAAAGCAACTATACTCCAACAAAAATTAACTTAAAAAGAAAAAAGAGATGAGCAGTAAGTGGTATTCTTTCCTCCCTTAAACTAAAATTTTCTAGTTATATAATAATAAATTTAAAAAAGCAACAACTAAGAACTCTATTGGTTATGTTGTGTTACTGCATGGAATTCTGTTACTAAAAGAATACATCCTGGACTTCCCTGGTGGTCCAGTGGTTAAGAATCCTCCTGCCAATGCAGGGGACGTGAATTTGATCCCTGGTCCGGGAAGACCCCACATGCTTCGTCCCCATGCCTTGTAGCAACTAGGCCCACGTGGCACAAGGACTGAGCCTGCGCCCTGACAGCCCGTGCTCCACGACAAGAGAAGCCACTGCAATGAGTAGCCCGAGCACCACAAGCCCTGCTCACGGCAGCTGGTGAAGTCTGAACACAACAACAAAGACCCACAAAGCCAAAAATAAAGAAATAAATAAAAGAACAAGCTTATTCACTTACAAATAGATAAAATATATTATGTATATAAATATAAATTTATTTATAAACTTATAAAATAAATAAACTAATAGCCTCATATAGCTATTGAGCACCTGAAATGTGGCTACTCTGAATTGAAATGCATAAATTTTTAACTTCATATGAAAAACAGTATTTAAAATATCTCATTAATTTTTTATCTTTATATTTTATATTTATGTTGAAATAATAATGACTTAGACATACTGACTGATCATTAAGATTAATTTCACCCATTTCTTTTTACTTTTTCTAATACGACTACTAGAAAATTTGAAATTACATACATGGTTTGCATTTGTTGCTCAATTGTACTTTTGTTGAACAGAACTGTTTATAGAGAATAAACACTTTCATCCAACACCTGAACTGATAACTGGCATTTCAGAGGAAGAATTTTCATACCTACAGGTTAGTCCTTTTACATTGTAGTCATTCTATTTCAATAAAGGAACAAAAGAAGAAAGGATTTCAAAATTTTAATATAAATGTCACTACATTCTAAAGAAGCTGGGAGGACACTGCTGTGTTTGAGAACAAACATAAGGGGGCATTTTGGTCATAAGAAAATAAGTCTCAAGGCTAGTCTTAAAACAGACATTAAGGTAAAGGTACAGCCAAACTGTATAAGAGTAATTTTCTATTTTCACTGTAGTATCTTGAGAAAAGGAGAGTCTGGGCCCCCGGACTGACAGGAAAGCATTTGGGAAAAATCTTGCTGGAGAATCAGAATGGGCTCCTGGGTAACTGATGGACTGGGCTCAGGCGCATGGAGCATCAGTACAATATGACTCGTGGCAGAAAATGAACTTTGAACTTTAATAAAAATTAATGTTGATACAGTTTTAAGTTGTTTGCTTTTTGTATGCTTAAACCACTTTAGCTGTTATACATACAGCTTTCTGTTCATGATGACTTGTGGTCTGACAGAAAGGAACCATGTTTAAATGCATGGCAAAAGGATGCAGAGAGTTCAATAAAGAATCCAGAAGTAGTGATAAGACACCATAAAGTGATCAAGACTCCAGCCAGGAGCAAAGCATGGAAAATAAAGACAGTCAACTTTCAGCAAAATGCTTTAAGCCTTCCTTCACAGATATTTTTAGAAAAACTGGGGAGTACATGCCCCAGGCAGGAGGAGAAGGGGCCAGAGGACGAGATGGCTGGATGGCATCACTGACTCAATGGACATGAGCTTGAGTAAACCCCAGGAGATGGTGAAGGACAGGGAAGCCTGGCGTACTTCAGTCCACGGGGTTGCAAAGAGTCAAATACAACAACAACACACTACAACAACAACACATGCCTCTAGGACAGAGGGTTCATGGAGTTTTATTTGCCTACTAATAGAAAGGGTGACTCTGGAAGACTGAAGAACTAGGAAGACACAATGAATAGTTTATACATATGAAATCTCTATTCAGATATTTCCAGTTTCTCATCTACTTTCACTTCCTATTTTAGATTTAATATTTAATGAGAAAGAACAATTCATTTAATTACAAGCTCTAACTAGATTTTTAAAACATCATTTTGAGCTTGGGGGATACTAGGTGTCAAAGTGGTAAGATCTCAATATTTAGAAGCTCCCTTAAGACTTTAAAGTTTTAATTAATTTGATTCTTACTAATTCACTCTTAACTTAAATTTATTATGTTTTTGAATATTAATTCTATGATTAGGGTATTCATAGAACGTGTAACATTTCCATATGACCAGGCTATTTTAAAATGACAATACATAAAACAATGAGTCTACTTAGATAATTAGTACCATGGTGATCACTGAGGCAAATTTGAAGAACACATAGCCAGAATCCAGGGTGTCCAAGCTATGTCCCACTTATAAATAAAAACTAAAACTTACCCCTTTTTAAGGTTAAACTGCAATTTAAAGTATGGCAATACTGAAAGTAGAATAACTGTAAAGAAAAAAAAGAAGAAGAAAGATGAATCTTTTCAGGGTATTTTGAAAAGAAATGTGGGGTCACCTAGTGCTGATATGCCACGGTGGAATCCTGTCTCTATATCTAATTCATAATTACTATTTCCCAAAGCCCCTTTTGAAAATTAGAACAAATAATGGCTAGCAAATATAGCACCATTGTTGTAATGACTGAAGTCTAAATAGAGCCATCTTTATCTAACTGGGTTTTATAATCCATTTTCTTGCCACATTAATCCTTAATGATGTTACAGCAAGGGTTTTTAATCTGGCCCACATGGCCAGACATCAGAGAAATCTGTGACTCCCTTGAGAATGTACACAAAATGTTTTTGTTTCTTTTCTCCCACCTTGGGAGAGTAGTTTCATATCATATTTAAGATTACTAAAGAGATTTATGAAAATAATTTAATAAGCACTGATTTGGAATGTCTTTTAAGTGAACTCTAGGTGATTTCCCTGGTGGTCCAGTGACTAAGACTCCACACTCCCAATGCAGGGGGCCCAGGTTCAATCCCGGGTCAGGGAACTAGATCCCACATGCCACAATGAAATGATCCCACATGCTGGAACAAAGATCAAAGATCTTGTGTGCCACAACTAAGACACAGCAAGTCAAATAAATAAATAAACTTTGATTTAATGAATCCTGTTATCTCTTAAAGAAAACCTATTGTGGGGATTGTGGTTAGCACTTGGCATTTTCATGAGGCCCTTGGTTCGATCCATGGTCAGGAAACTAAGATCTTACAAGCTGCATGTGTGGCAAAAACAAACAAAGAAACAAAAACAGAAGAAAATTATCATCTCATATGTAAGTATTAGACTAAATTTGAAAACACAAAGAGTAGCAAAGAGTAGTAAAACTCTATTGGGGAAGAATATCTGAAAAAAATTTAAAAGCATATTTAAGATCCTACCTCTATCAGTTCAGTAAAGTCGCTCAGTCGTGTCCAACTCTTTGCGACCCCATGAACTGCAGCATGCAAGGCCTCCCTGTCCATCACAACTCCCAGAGTTTATTCAAACTCCTGTCCATTGAGTCGGTGATGCCATCCAACTATCTCATCCTCTGTCGTCCCCTTCTTCTTCCACCTTCAATCTTTCCCAGCATCAGGGTCTTTTCCAATGAGTCAGTTCTTTGCATCAGGTGGCCAAAGTATTGTTGAAGCTGAAACTCCAATACTTAGTTTTAGCTTCAACATCAGTCCTTCCAATGACTATTCAGGACTGATTTCCTTTAGGATGGACTGGTTGGATCTCCTTGCAGTGCAAGGGCCTCTGAAGAGTCTTCTCCAATACCATAGTTCAAAAGCATCAATTCTTCAGCACTCAGCTTTCTTTATAGTCCAACAAATCTAAAAAAAAAAATTATTCTTGTTGCTGCTTTCAGCATTCTCTTCCACGAAAACCCAGAGCAGTTTCATTCCCTTCACAGTCTCTGCTATGAAGTTTAAGAATTACTTTTTATATTAGCATATATTTTTCAATCTTCAAATATTTTAACCTTTTTTTTTTCAGGCAAAAATTCATCTTTAAAATTAAATACAGACACCTCTGCTATGGCGGATAATACTTTAGCCTTTGAAACCAGAATATTTGAGTTCCAGTTCTGCTATTTGCTAGTTCTGTGGTTATGAATAAGTCATAATACCTCAAATTCTCTACTTCTTCTATTTTAAAAAAAAGATGTGGGATAATAACAGAACCTATTACATTTAAATGAGGTGATATAAAGAATGCCTGGTACAATAAATTCATTCATTCAGCACAGCTTTCTCAAACTCTTAGAATTATTCTCATTAGAAATTATTAAGATCCTGTAAAAAATTTCAGATAATTCAAGTCACAAACTAGTTTTCATTATTTTTACTGTTTTCCAGCTTTACTGACATATAATTGACGTATAACATTGTGTAAGCTTAAGGAGTACAACATGTTGATTTGATACTCATATATTGCAAAATGATGCCTCCATAGCATTCGTTATCTAAGACCTGCATCATGTCACATAATTACCATTTCTTTTGGCAGTTAGAACATTTACCATCTAGTTTTGCAAGTGTATGATACTGTATTGTTAGTTATAGTCACTATGCTGTACATTAGAGTCCCCAGAACTTATTAATCTTGTAACTGGAAGTTTGTACAACATTTCCTTTTTCTCCCACTCCTTTTTTATCCACAATCCTGGCTTCTGTTTTTATGAGGTCAGCTTTGTAAAATTCCATGTATAAACTCTATCATATGGTATTTCTTTCCCTGCTTGGCTTTCTTCACTTAGTACAATGCCCTCAAATTCTATCTATGTTGCCACAAATAACTGGATGTCCTTCTTTCACACTGGCAAATAATATTCCTATGTGTTTGTGTATGTGTGTCTGTACATACATATGTATATATGTATATATACATATGTATATATCAATATATATGCACATCTTGTTTATTGATTCATCTACTGACTGTGGTGTTGGAGAAGACTCTTGAGAATCCCTTGGACTGCAAAGAGATCCAACCAGTTCATCCTAAAGGAGATCAGTCCTGGGTGTTCATTGGAAGGACTGATGTTGAAGCTGAAGCTCCAGTACTTTGGCCACATGATGCAAAGAGCTGACTCATTTGAAAAGACCCTGATGCTGGGAAAGATT
The DNA here is from genome assembly GCF_019320065.1 of Cervus canadensis. Classification (NCBI taxonomy): domain Eukaryota; kingdom Metazoa; phylum Chordata; class Mammalia; order Artiodactyla; family Cervidae; genus Cervus; species Cervus canadensis. The sequence continues at coordinate 18,806,212 of NC_057388.1, forward strand.
GAAGGCAGGAGGAGAAGGGGACAACAGAAGATGAGATGGTTGGATGGCATCATCGACTTGATGGACATGGGTTTGGGTGGACTCCGGGAGATGGTGATGGACAGGAAGGCCTGGTGTGCTGTGGTTCATGGGGTCGCAAAGAGTCGGACACGACTGAGCAACTGAACTGAACTGACTCTTACTTTGTTTCAACATTTTGGCTACTGTGAACCATGCTACAATGAACATGGAAGTGCAGATATCCCAAGACCTTATGTTCATCTCCTTCAGATATATACTATGGAAGTGCGATTGCTGGGTCATATGGTAATTCTAGTTTTAACTTTTGAAGGAACCTCCATAATGTTTTTCACAGTGGCTGAACTAAGTTACACTCCCATGAACAGTTGATAGAATAATGACTAAGTATTGCCTTGAGAATTAAAAAATAATACCTTTTAACTGAAAAGCAGTATATGTTAAATTAAAGAAACATTTGCTAATTCAAAAATGAGGTAATTCCCTGGTGGTCCAGTGGTTAAGACTCTGCTTCCAATGCAAGAGGGGTCCATTCGATCCCTGGTCAGGAAACTAAGATCCCATGTGCCATGCAACACAGCCAATCAAATTAAAATAAATAAACAGATGCCTCACTTCCCAAAACTAAAAAAAAAAGCATAGCCTCAAACTACAAATGATTGCTTACTTTGTATAGTTCCTTCCATTTATACCCATATGTTCTAAACGTGAACAGACTTTACAGCCTTTATAATATTTTATACACTATCTATTGCATATTGCTTTTATATAGTGGTATATTATCATCACTTCACATGTAATAAAACATTTACAACATAATTTTCACAAATTTTATAAGATCTAATTGCATGGCTATTCTATATTTAGGTAACCCTTTAATTCTATAAGTGTAGGGTCATACAGGTAGGCCATTACAATAGATTTGCAAGTTATTTTTTTTCCTTCATGATTCTGATTTCTTTTAGCCATAATATTTATTTTGAAATTTCAAACAATGTTAGTGAAAGATGCTCACCCTTCTCCTCACCTTTGGAAGGCCTGGGCTAAATATGAGAGCTTAAACAATTTAATCAATGCTTCCAAGGGAAGATATGGGCTAAAAGGGGAGGTGAGGAATGATTTAACTAACCTCACATTGTTGGACATTTAGGTTAAGTGAGGGCTTCCCAGGTGGTGCTAGTGGTAAAGAACCCATCTGCCAATACTAGGTTGGATTTCTGGGTGGCTAAGATCCCCTGGAGAAGGGAATAACAACCCACTCCAGCATTCTTGGTCTTCCCTACTAGTTCAGCTGGTAAAGAATCCGCTGGCAATGAGGGAAACCTGGGTTTTATCCCTGGGTTGGGAAGATCCCCTGGGGAAGGGAAAGGCTACCCACTCCAGTATACTGGCCTGGAGAATTCCATATTGCATAGTCCATAGGGTCACAGAATCGGACACAACTGAACAATTATCACTTTGAGGGCTTCCCTCCTAGTTCAGTCGGTAAAGAATCTGCCTGCAATGCAGGAGACCTGGGTTCGATTACTGGGTTAGAAAGATCCCCTGGAGAAGGAAATGGCAACCCACTCCAGTATTTTTGCCTGGAGAATCCCATGGGCAGAGGAGCCTGGAAGACTACAGTTCATGGGGTCACAAAAAGCCGGACAAGACTGAATCAACTTAGCATCCATGCACTTTGTACTGAAATCTTATTAGAGTTCTCCTCGAAAGTGAAAGTTGCTCAGGTGTTTCCGATTCTTTGCGACCCCACGGACTGAGGCCAGAATACTGGAGTGGGTAGCTGTTCCTTCTCCAGGGATCTTCCTAGCCCAGCGATCGAATCCAGGTCTCCTGCATTGCAGGCGGATTCATTACCAGCTGAGCCACAAAGGAAGCCCTTAGGTTTAGGATAAATTCCAAAAGGTGGGTCTGTGGGGCTAAAGGATGTGAAAATTTAGTTTTAATACTCTTGCTCCATATTGTCTAACTCCTTGCCAGGATATTTATGAGTTTATATCTTTACCAACATTGTGTGAGCAGACTCATTATCTTACACGTGTAAATAGGAATTTAAGATATTAAATTGTATGTTTTTTATTTGCATTTCTTACTTTTACATATCTTCATATTCTATTGGCCTGTCAGGACACAAAAATACAATAAATTACTATCACTTACTTCCTTGGTTATGAGGTACCTTGTGACCGTGATTATAAAAGTAGCTTTCATTCATTAAACGTGAAGTTCTCTGCAGACAGAGTCCAGTCCGTGGTTGATAGGCATTGCCAATACCTCATTTAACTCTCAAAACAACTCTGTATGGTTATTCTCATTTTTCACATGAGATAATCTACCCTTTGAGATATGGGGAGAACAGCCCCAAGTCACAGGGATGAGTTGAAACACGGGTATTTGGGCGGGAATCTCACCCTCTTGTAACTAAGCACTTATGGGGAGGAGGGAGACAAAACGTGCAAAAACAACAAAACCAAATCCAGTTCCCACCCACTTACTATTCCTTTCTATAATTAAGAGGTTCTAAATTAAAACAGATGTGACTTCTCAGCTACCAGACACGCGTCTACCAACCAGTTTCTGTCACTCCCAGCGTGGCGAGTGTCAGGGAGCTCTTGAAGAGCTCGGACGAGAGGCTGCTCAGCTCAGAGAGTCTTTCCCCTTTGCAAAGGGAAACAGCCTGACCGGGGAAAACGGAGGGACTACTACTATTTTCAAATCTTCCGGGGCCAGAGCGGTCACATTTTACCGCTAGTTCTTGGAACACCAAGGAAATGAAACCGGGAGACCGCAGACAAGAACCGCAGCAGCCCTTCAGAGCTTTAAGAAGGCGGAGGAAGGACGCAGGCGTGGTGCACGTTTCCGGGCCCCGGCGCACACACACTGCCCCTCCCCCACCGCGGCCCCACCGGGAGCGCTCTGCGCAGGCGCGGGCGCAGGTTGCAGCGACCGCGCAGGGCCTCGGCTGATGCCGTGGTGGTGCCCCACCCCCACCCCGACCCCGCGGCGACCCAGCGCTGCAGACCCGTCGCTCCCGCCCCAGCGCCCGGGACTGCGGACTCCGTGACCCTGCCCTCGGGCCTGTCCGAGCCGGAGCAGCTCGGGACTGCGCAGCACCCCGTGTGCCGGTGAGCGACCCGGGACGCGCAGCCCCCAGGTCCCCTTCACCGGCGGGGGCCGAGCGGGCGCCCCGGGAAGAGCCGAGCCGGAGGAGGAGGTGGCGGAGGGGAGGCTGCGGGGCAGAGAGGCGCTCCGGGCCGGGCGATGGAGGTGTGTCAGCTCCTCTTCCCCCGGCCCAGCCTTCTGCCAGGGGGGCTCCGGGCTTCGGTGCAAGCCCGGCGCACGGGGAAGATACCAGGCCCCCACGCCTTGAGCGGCCGGTAGCCCTTAGTTCTGCTGTTTTTCAGTATTCTTGTCCGACTGCCTGTGTTTCATCTTTCACCTTTCCAGAGTCGGCAGGCTGCATCCTGGGTTTGATGTAGCTTACGAAAGGCCCCGACTTCTTTCGTTTAGAAGCTCACGACCTATTTAAATTGGATGGAGTCCTGTACTTCGCCCCCCCCCCCTTCCATAATAAGCCTAAGATTCGTGTTGCTCTTAAGTAAATGAAGGGATTTTGATTAAAAAAAATAAAAAACAAATATTGAGCACAGGGGCCTAGTACCTCTTTATAAGTCTCCAGGAATAAAAGTGGTTAAACTTAGCAGCGCTTTGAGGAAAATCCAGTAGGGAGGGCAGGAATGGGCAGTGCCTGACAAAGCCTGGCACTTGTCCATTAACCTTGATGAAACAAACACCAGTCCCACGCCGACTCTAAGGCAGCTGTTACATAAGGATAGAAAACAGACTCCGACTCAGAGCCTCTTGTTGTTTTTTTGCCTTCTGTGTCTTTTCCCTTTAAGTCATTACAGTGGGAGGCACCCTGTACCTCTGGTGTGTTAACAGATCCTAAAAGGGTGCGTTTGGCGCCCTGATCCCAGGTCATCTAGTATTGCACATAAGCCCAAGGTCAAAGTGTGTGCGGTCAGTGATGTTAATTCACCCCTGAACTACCTGTGACTGGCAAGTATTGGTTTGGCTTGCATTAAATGTCTTTGGGCAAAATCCAGAGAAATATATGCATTTTTAGAAGTCATAAGTTATTTATGTTTTTGAACTTAATGGGCAGTGTGTACCTAGATTTTTTTTAATACTGAAAACAAGCATTTTGTTCATCACTCTGAAATTTTAAGTTCGTCTACTAGTTATATAATTTTTTATCCTGCTGTTTACCCTGGGTTTGAGTGACCCCAACACATAGATCACATACAAGTTTTAAAAAGTAGACTTTTCTTCATAGAATAAGATAAGTTGAATTATTTTGAGGGTCAGTTTTTTCTTATTCAAAGCAATGAGCATTTTTAAAGACACATCTTTTTATATGAATGCCTTTAGTAATCTGTTTTAGGAAGTGATAAAAAATTTATGGTCACGTTTAGAAACAGAAGTGGATTGCTTTTAAATTCTGCTTTTGCCCTTTGTTAATTTGTGCTCAGAATATCAACAGATTAAAATATATGGCTTAAAAAAAATTTTTTTTAATCCTAAAACTTGTGTGACTTCAACTGCAGTTTTACTGCATTACTTACCTGTGGATGTTCTTTTGATATAGGCACTAGCTCTTCCTATTTTTATTTGTCTTTAAATTTATATTTAATTTCCCACCTGCATTTTTGATACTGTTATCCTAAAAATTTGAAATTAATATTCAAAATTTTGCTGCTTTGTATTGGTGAATTATAGTCAATATTTTGGAATATTAATTTCTTAATTTTAACTTTCACTAACTGTTGAATGAAAGAAAAAAATCTGAAGGTTTTTTTTTTTGCATTTTTTTGTTGTTGCAAATGTTTAAAGCTAGAAATGTGAGTGTGAGAAAGATTGTGGATTTTGTCTATCACATAAGGGCATGAATTTTAAAAGGTGAAAAATACTACTTTGACATTACCTGGTGATACCTAGCTTTAATCTGCCCAAAGCAACTTTTGCTTTGCTGCTGTTTTAAAGGTAGAACATGTTTTTGTTTTATTCTAAGAAAAGTGAAGCCCATGTGTTTCTTTTCAGAGAACTCTTAAGAAAGTGTAGGCTTCTGTCAAATTTTAATGCTATTTGAAAGCCCTTTGTCATCACAAGTTTGATATGATATCATTTCATAATATTTTGTTAGAAAAGCACTTTTGGACTCTAGTAAATGGCTCCTTTATTTCAGACATTATTTTGATTGAATATAATTCCAACCCAAATGGTAGTTTGAATACTCCCTTAAAGATTATTTTAATTAATTTGATGAGTATAAATATCCTGTAATGTTTTTAAGTATACTTCTTTTTAAACTGAAGTTTACTGTAAGATTTTTTCTTTTTCTTAGACATGGGAAAGTCTTTTTCTCATTTGCCTTTACATTCAAATAAAGAAGATGGTTATGATGGCATTACATCGACTGAAAATATGAGGAATGGATTGGTTAATGGTGAAGTCCATAATGAAGATGGAAGAAGTGGAGATGTCTCTCAGTTTCCATATGTGGAATTTACAGGAAGAGATAGTGTCACTTGCCCCACTTGTCAAGGAACAGGAAGAATTCCTAGGGGTATGTGTTATTGCGCTGTTTCTCCATTAAAGAATAATTCCAGGAATTTTCACAATTACTTTAAAACTGATGGGTCTAAGCACAACCGTTTATGTTTTAAAAGACAGAATTAAAGTTAAAACTTCCTATCAGTTAGCTTTTGTCAAAAGGACACAAACATAAAGATTTTAATTAGGGATCCTAAAGCAATAATGAAAACCACCCTTCTACCTCCAATATTTTTTTCTTACCCACCTGAAATTATAGCAGATATGCAGCGTGTCTTGACTGTAAAGTTTTAGTCCCGTTTGGTTTCAACAAAGATCAGGTCACAGTTGCTTTGCTATAGTGGGTGTTAGGATAAGTAATGTGGTGACCAAATATTTTTAATTTGTTGTTTAAAGAATAATAATAAGCTGGTCACGCGCTAATTAGTTCTTTTTTAAAGGAACTACGTGAAGAGGGATGATACATGAAGATGAGCCATATAGGAAAAAAATCAGTTTGTGCCTTGTCATAGGAGGAGTCAGTAGGGAGTAATCCCCATGTGCTGTTTGTAGGTTACTTTAGTAGCAATGGAAGTAAGGAGAAATAATTTAAAAACCTTGTACTGTTCTCATTTACTGCTTGATTGAAGTCAGTATTTGACCCTGGAGAGATGCTGAGGGGAGGCCAGAATGACAATACCTTTGCAGAGGTAGTAGCTATTTGAGAATTAAAGGATTATTGTAGTTAAAGGATTAACACACCAGACTGGGGGCCTGGGGAGGGCTGGAGTCTCAGTTTTGCAATCTAGATATATTTTCGAAGTATAGCCAGTAGGCATTTTTGGCTGCCTGGATGTGCATTGTGGATAGTAAGGTGAAGGATGATCTTGAAGATATGTTTGTCTGAGCAGCTGGAGGAATGGAGTAGCCACTTATAAAAATAGAGAAAAGGTTTGAGTATATGTATCAGGGGAGAGAGCAGGAGTTCAGTTTTAGATATATAAAACTGGAGTTGCACTTTTGACATCTGAGTAGATTTGTTCAGTAGGAAGTTAGTTATACTAACGGCCTGGAATTCAAATACAAGGCCTAGGCTGGGGTCCTGTCGGTGTAGAGATGATACCTAAAGCTGAATTGAATGAGAGCACCAAGGTTGTCAGTGTGAATAGAAAACAGAAGAGACTTTAGCACTGAACCTCGGAGCATTGCAACATTTTGAGGTCGGTGACATGAGAAAGAATTAGCATAAGGACTCTAAAAAGAGCAGCTCGAGCAGAAACAGGAAATCCCTTTGTCTGCGGTATCCTTGACAATAAATGAAAAAAATGTACTCCTTGGTGGGGGAGAAGTTGGTCAACTATGTTAGATACCCCTGATCAGATAATGTGAGGACTTAGCACTGACCTGGGGATTTGGTAATTTAGAGGCCAGAGACCTTTTAAAAGAGCAGTTTTGGTAGCAAAGAAATGCATAAACGTGTGTAGAGTGGGATCAGGAGTGCATAGGAGGCGCAAAGTTATATCGTCAGAAAAGAGCTTTTTTTTTTTTAGTTTTGCTGTGCAAGAGAGGAGAGGAAACAGGTGATAGCTAGAGGGGACTGTGAGGTCAGGAGAATTCTTTGAAGATGGAATGGATAATGTGTTTGTCTGCTGATGAGACTGAGCCATAGAGAGAACACTGCTAAGGCAGGTGACGGAGTATTACAGTGTGCGGGCACAACAGGCTCCTCCTCCAGAGGACCATGGCCAGTTTACTCCTAGCAAGAGGAGGGGCAGAAGAGGACATGGGTGCACGAGCGGGTGGGCGGGTGGATGTGGTGTTGGTAGCAGCTTGGTGGGAATTCTGTCTTTGCCGCGTCGTGAACTGAGCATAAGGACAGGGGAGACGACATTGGAGGTTTGAAGAGAAAGTTGAAGTTACGAAATTGTAGTTGGGGAGAGTCAGGTTGAGAGTATGACCTCGGGAAATATAGTGTAAGTGTTGGCATTATTAAAGGCCACTTGAGATTAGTGATCTAAAATGAGACTGTTTTTCTCTATCTACTTTTAGCTGTGTAGATACAGGCATAGTAGCTAAAGGGTTAGTTTTATTTAATCAGTAGCCATTTAAACAGATGAATAGCACGAAATAGGATATGCACACACACACACACAGATACATGTTTATATGTGAATACGGTAGGGGAAGTATGAATGAGGGGAGGCTTGTGGAGGGGGCAGGGAGGTATAACAAAAGCATGATGGAAAGCTTTAAAAGAGAATTTGACTGTGGGCCTTTGATAGTTAATATGAAGAATCAAGTTTTCATAAGATTGGAAAATTGGCATTTAGAGGTCCATTTATTCATTAAGTGAAAGTGTTAGCCTCTCAGTCGTGTTTGACGCTTTGGTGACCCCATGGACTGTGGCCTGCCAGACTCCTCTGTTCATGGAATTCTCCAGGAAAGCATATTGGAGTGGGTAGCCATTCCCTTCTCCAGGGGGTCATCCCAAATCAGGGATTGAACCCAGGTCTCCTGCATTGCAGGCACATTCTTTATCGTCTGGTCCACCAGTGAGTGGATAATGGATAATGCTCAACCCAAGAAAGAAATATTGAATTTTGAAGTAACTTAATATAGAGAGAGGTGTCCTGGAAGAGTCCTGAAAGAGTACTGAAAGAGTCCCGGAAGGCTATGTGTACGTTTGGGTTCTTGAAGCCTGAGAGTTAATACATGTCAGTTTTGGTTTTCAGGGGGAATAGTTCAAGAACCTTTGTAGTTACAGGGCTTTCAGACAGCAGTAACAATATACTGCTTCTGCGCTCATTCAGATAACCCAGTTGAAATCTTGATGGAAAACTGGGTGAAGGAAAGCCTGGCAAATTCAGATCTGAAAGCCTGGACTTTGTGATTTTTTTTCCCCCACTGGAAAAAAGAATAACTCTTTCTCATTCTTCATACTATTTTGATTAGCTATAAATACACGTATGAAAAAACAGTGTCTGCTTTGGAGCTCAGCTGCTACTGGATAATTTTTGAAGATCTTGAGAGAATTTAATAAAGGAATGAGATGAAAGCCAGATGGTTTTCTGTTCTTTCCAAACCAGATGTTGATGAGGAGCCATTATACTTTAAATTAATCATGTTAATACATTTCTAAATCTAATTCTTTTAGGACAAGAAAACCAACTGGTGGCATTGATTCCATACAGTGATCAGAGATTAAGGCCAAGAAGAACGTAAGTAATCATTAGAAAATGGCAATTTTTTAAAAAAAATTTTGCTTTTCAAATATGTATAAATAAGTATTTTAGTTAAAACTATTAAAAGGAAAAATAGAATCAGGTTAAGTTATGCCATCATATCCATTATGTTATTAGAAAATAAAAAAGATTCCTGATTGTATAAGTTCTTGAAAGCAGTGTAGTATCTAAATCTTAAATCTGTTAAAACAGATAGACCTAAAAGAGCAATTAGGTCTCAGTTACACAGAGACAACATTTTCATCAAAAATAGGTGTTAAGGTATTCCCACTAACTTCAGAATAAATATGGTTATTCATACCATGATGACATAAGGACCCAAAAGTGCTTGGCAGCTTTGTGGAAGTTGTGATGAAATGCAAAAGGAGAGTTCCTAAGAGCTCTTGGAAAAAGTAAATACTTTATCCCAAAGAAGAGGCCCCCACTCAGAAGACTTCCAGTGAATTTCCTCTGAGAATATCCTATTAACATAGAAAATCTAAAAACTCTTTAACTTGGAGAGAGTGCACAAAAGTCCACAGAGATACACAGAGGGGCCTTGAGAAAATCTAAAGGAACTGGGCCATCCTAAGTCCTCAAAGACCTTAAGGAAACTCAATAGAAACTCCTACAAAAAGGAAGATACAACCTAAGGGAAAAAATTACTGACAGTAGAATCCAGGTTGTATAGAACAAGAGTAGGGATAAAAGAGAGAAGAGGTTCAGAAACTATACAGTTAGTCCCAAAACTATAGAAGTGGATATATGTAGAGACCATCTAATACTTTGTGTAACAACAGAGCATGGAGTCCTTGAACAGTGAAGCTATGAAAGCAATCCTGGCCCATCCTCACCACACAAAATGGCAACTTCTCTTAAAAGTACAAAAATGTATCTAATTTAAATATGAGCATTAAAAAAAGAAAATCACAATCAAGCATCATACAAAAGTTCAGTTCAGTCGCTCAGTCGTGTCTGACTCTTTGCGACCCCCTGAACCGCAGCACGCCAGGCCTCCCTGTCCATTACCAACTCCCAGAGTTTACGCAGACCCACGTCCATCGAGTCGGTGATGCCATCCAACCACCTCATCCTCTGTCATCCCCTTCTCCTCACGCCCCCAATCCCTCCCAGCATCAGGGTCTTTTCAAACGAGTCAGCTCTTCGCATCAGGTGGCCAAAATACTGGAGTTTCAGCTTCAACATCAGTCCTTCCAATGAACACGCAGGACCGATTTCCCTTAGGATGGACTGGTTGGATCTCCTTGCAGTCCAAGAGACTCTCAAGAGTCCTCAACACCACAGTTCAAAAGCATCAATTCTTCTGCGCTCACCCCTCTTTATAGTCCAACTCTCACATCCATGCATGACCACTGGAAAAACCATAGCCTTGACTAGACAGACCTTTGTTGACGAAATAATGTCTCTGCTTTTTAATATGCTGTCTAGGTTGATCAGAATTTTCCTTCCAAGGAGTAAGCATCTTTCAATTTCATGACTGCAATCACTATCTGCAGTGATTTTGGAGCCCAAAAAAATAAAGTCAGCCACTGTTTCCCCATCTATTTGCCATGAAGTGATGGGACCGGATCCTATGATCTTAGTTTTCTGAATGTTGAGCTTTAAGCCAACTTTTTCACTCTCCTCTTTCACTTTCATCAAGAGGCTCTTTAGTTCTTCACTTTCTGCCATAAGGGTGGTGTCATCTCCATATCTGAGGTTATTGATATTCCTCCCGACAATCTTGATTCCAGCTTGTGCTTCTTCCAGCCCTGAGTTTCTCATGATGTGCTCTGCATATAAGTCACATAAGCAGGTTGACAGTATACAGCCTTGACGTACTCCTTTTCCTATTTGGAATCAGTCTGTTGTTCCATGTCCAGTTCTAACTGTTGTTTCCTGACCTGCATACAGGTAGTAAAACTTATAAAAGAAGAACTGATCAAAATACTAACAGATGATAAAACATTATCAGAAAAGCAGATGAGAACTTTAACTTAATGCTTCCGTGTTCTGAAAGAGATTAAGGAAACTATGGAGGCTATGCCAGTAAAACAAAAAAGTCAAAAATTGAGGAACTCAGAAATACAGTGACTAAACCATAGAAGGATATGAAAAGAGAGTCTACAGGGCCCTGGAAAGAATTAGAGAAAAATAATTTTGGAGATGAAGACAAACAGAAAGAACACAGTACAAAGAGATGCCTTGGAAAGTGCGCTTAGAAGACAGAGTGGATACAAAGGATGAAGTCAAAACATTCACCCGTGCGCGCACACACACAAACAAAAATTAATGAAAAGTACTTGAGAGAAAGTGGTGCAGAACACAAGCCAAGGAGATCAAGCATAGATGTAACTGGAGCCCTTGAAGAACATCAAAGGAGGCAAGCTGAAGAAAGAGAAAACGTTTAACTCAAGATCACTTCCTTGAAATGAAACAAGACATGAATCTACACACTGAAAAGGCATACCATAATTTTGGAAATAACCCATCTTAGTGAAATTGCTGGACTTCAAAGGTAACAACAAAAAACTGAATAGCCCCTTTGAACGCCCAAGCAAAGGACTGATTAATTTAAAAAAGGGATTGAAAGTCAGATTGGCATGTTCCTTCTTGACCACAATGCTTTAAACACATAAGCAGTAAAACAGCACACCAAGTCTTCATGGAAAGAAAAATGCAACTAGGATTTATACACAGTCAGTCTGACCCTTTATTATATAATTTGCAGATAATTAAGAATGTCCAAGAAATTTAGAGTTAATTTCTTAATAACCTCAGAGTGGAGCTGCTTTCCCAACTATGGTTTAGAATCCAGCAATAGAAGAATAGATTAATAAATTTGGATAAAATTTAAAAAGTTAATAAAAGTGTAGGTTAACTTTTAAAAGATGAAAGCAAAAACAAGATGCAGATCAAGTCAGGATGCAAATAGCAAACTAAGAAGTGGTATTTGCAAATTATTAGTAGAGGTCCAATATCCTTACTCTAGAGTTTCACAGTTTGAGAAGAAAAAGGCTAACCATACAAAAAGTAAGATCTGTGAATAGCCAGTTCACAAGGAAGAAAAGCAGGTATCTTTTAAACATGAAAAGATGGTGAATCTCACTCATAGGAGAAATGCAAATTAGAACAATACTGAGGTACCATTTCTTGTGTATTAGATGAGCAGAAGTCCAAAATTTTGACAGTGTTATTTTGTTGGCAATACTGTGTGAAAACAAGCACACTTGTGCCTTACTGCTGAAGGCGAAATTTGGCCTTATCTGTCAAAGTTATACACATTTACCTTTTGGCTCAGGAATTGTACTTTGAAAAATTTATTCTAAGGATTACTGTCAAATACAGGGAATAGCATTTGCACACGTTATTCACTGTGGCAGTATTTATTTTACCAAAAACTATAAATAATGTAAATGGCTACTAGTAAGGGACTAGTAGAAGAAGTTACACTAGATCTATATGATAAAATGGAATGAGGAAGAACTGTATTTTACTAAAGCATGATATCCAAAGAACATTTTTTTTGAAAACACACACAGGCATGCACACGGAGAGAGAGACAATAGAATGATAAACTATAGACTAACAAAATTGATTACCTTCAGAGTTTGGGACAGAACTTTGAAGAGGCAGCAGGTAAGCAATTTAGATATCTGTGTGTACATGTATATATTTCTGTTGTTTAGACTTTAGATCATGTCCTTTTTTTAATATCACTTAAAAGATTGTATCAAAAGTAAAAAAAAGCAGTTCCTAAAAATTGAAACAAACTGAAACAATTGATTCTAACTGTGTACCCAGTTGATAAAATAACCACAGATTTTCACACACAAGTGAAAATTCCATTTCAGTAAATTCATCAAGGAGTCTTGAAATCTATACTTTTATAAAACTCCGCAGCTTGATTCTAATGAGCAGCCTGCTTTGGGAATTGTTCTATCTATAATAAGCCTGAAATTTTAGTCTCCAAAAAGATAAATATGTCTTTTAAGAAGAACATTTTAATGCTTAATAGATTCAAACCTACTCTGTTCAATACTTTTATAATGTAAAAAGATGGTAAAAAAAAATTATACATCTTTTCCTGCTGATGTAATAGAGGAAAAATTGAAAATGAAAATGTCTTCTCTGAATGTTTCATTATGTAATTTTTGATGCATGCATGTTTAAATATTTCACTTTCCTTTTTTTTTCCAGAAAACTGTATGTGATGGCTTCTGTGTTTGTCTGTCTGCTCCTTTCTGGACTGGCTGTGTTTTTCCTTTTCCCTCGTTCTATTGACGTGAAATACATTGGCGTCAAATCAGCATATGTTAGTTATGATGTTCAAAAACGCACAATATATTTAAATATCACGGTAAGAACATGTTTATATTAATATTTGACTTCATTCCTTTATTTTTAAAATTTTTTTATTGCGAGGTATTTGCTTTAGAGTATTGTGCTTGTTTCTGCCATACATCAACATGAAGACGTCATTCCTTTATCGTGTTAAGCAACATCTTTGTCCTTATTGAGAGAACGTGAAAGGTAACACTTTAATACTTAGTTTTCTTTCTTTATGTCTGATGTATTGACCTTTTCTATCATCTTTGATTCTGCTGAAAATGGCAAATTCTGTGTATTCAGAATCCTTAGCATTTGAAGATGCCTTTGGGAGGGTAAAATTAAATAATTAACTGGGAGAAAAATTTTTACAATCTGTTTACTTTTCAACATTAGACTCTCAGTTGCTCCTAGCAAGATGTTAATATAGTTGATTGAATAGATGTTACACATGTAACATTTCCATGTCCTTGTGTTTTGTGAAACACAATTTTTGCTGTCTTTAACAGACCATTCGTTTGTTTTCAAAGGTAGTGAACAAGTGATTGACTTCTCTTGTAAATTAGTATGTGTGAAAATCTTTGTTTCTCAGGACAGTAGTTTTTAGGATTCTGCAGCCTTCCCACACCTGAAAACAAGCAACCAAAAACCTCAGAGAAGGTCTTGTACCTGTTCTACATTTATGTAAGCATGGTTTGCAAATCTCTGTATTATCAATAAGGAGGATACATTGCTTCTGGCTTTAAGGTACATCTGTGTGGCAGTGATTTGTTTGGAAGGGTGATATTGGACTTCATTCGTTTTCCTTGAAGAGTTGTTTGTTGTGCTAGAGGTTGAGGTCGATGTGCCTGTGGTGCTGGTTGGGAGGAGGGGGGTTGAGAGAGATAGGGACTGAAAGGGAAATGTGTGTTGGGTAGAATTACTACTTAATTATTGGAAAAAAAGAATTCACATGGATTCATTTATCCTTCTTTTTAAAGAAGAAACTTGAATTAGCTATACTCTGTCAGCTATTTCCATACCATTTACGTTGTATTCACAGCTATGTATGTAGCATTTACACTGTATTAGATATTAGAAGTAATTTAGAGATGTTATGTGGAGGATGTGCGTAGGTTATATGCAAATATACACCGTTTTATATCAGAGACTTGAGCATCTGCAGGTTTTGGTATGATGGAAGCTTGAGTAGATGGGATAGTTGGTCCTGAAACCAATCCCCCATGGATACCAAGAGATGACTAAACATACATGTGCTAACTCTGTGTATAAGCATTTCCATGCATATATTTACACATTTTAAAATGGAATTATATATAAAGGGTACACACATATATGTGAGTGTATATACATGCACGTTTTCACTTAATTTATCTCACTGCATTTTCCCATATTATGTGATTGCATGTAGCGTTTTACATGGCCATATTACAATTTTTACTCAACCTTCTTAATAGTTGCTTAGTTTTGATATTACAAATATTTATTCCAAAAACATCTTTGTGATTAAACTTTGTGCTTCCATTTCAGGTTATTTTTTAAGGATAAATTCCTGAAAGTAAATTTGCAGTTAAAGATCATAGATAGTTTAAGGCCTTTGATAATAAATCATCATTATTTAAAAGCCTATGACTGCAGTTCCTTGCCTTATAAATTAAATGGATTCTCACTGTTTTCAGCAGTAAAATTTTTTATTTTTTGTACTAAACTTTTTTGTCCTGTCTTATTTTTTGTTGTCTCTCTTGATGTTTATCTTTGTGTTATCTTTTTAACTACCAATTTATCTTTCTGTAATTCTTACAAGTATTTCTGTTTCCAGCCTGTTTTGCATCTTTGACCCCTTTAATATTCTAATGAAAAGTATGGACACCTCATCAGAAAAAATGTGTACCAGTATTAAATAGGACTCTAAAATTTTCCTGGATCCTATTCCTTGGTCTTTATCAGAGGGTCCATTGACCTAAAATTTGCAATTTTTTACTGTAGTGTCTAGAAATAAATGGAGAAGGACATGGCAACCCACTCCAGTATTCTTGCCTGGAGAATCCAAGGGACAGAGGAGCCTGGTGGGCTGCCGTCTATGGGGTCGCACAGAGTCGGACACGACTGAGGCGACTTAGCAGCAGCAGCAGCTAGAAATAAAATGATACTGGTATTAAGAGCCAAGTAGGTGAAAATGTTTATATATTTAGAGACAGGTTATTTCTACTATTTTATGGAATTTTAAAACATTTCTCTACATTTAGCAAAATGAATGCATAAATGTGATCATAAAATTGCTGGTTGCTAGCACATTTTTTTTTTAATCATTTTTATACTAAGACCATTTTCTATCTTCTTTTCACTTATCCCATGTTGTCTCATTCCATATCTTTCTCCATATTCATATTAATTTACAAACTCACATGTTCAGCTTTTCTTAAATCATTATTTAGTTTTAAAAATAATATTTTGTATATACTTTTATGCATCTTGGTTTTCTCAGTTGTTAATACTTTGCAGGAATCACTCCTGATTTTCTGCTTATTTTCTGTTCATTCATTCTTTTTAATGGCTGCATATTATTGCATGTAATGACATAATATTATTTTTCAAGCATTCTACTTTATGTTGAACATTCACTTTATTTTCAAGATTTGTGTTTTTTGTTTTTTTGCCACTACAAATAACACTGTCATTAATATCCTAATGTTTTTATTTCTGTGGAATAATTGCTCAGAAGTAGAATTGCTAGGTCAAAGGTTAATACATAATTTAAATTTCAATGAATATTGCTGTAATCTTTCATATATTTTCCAGGAATGCAAAAATACACCCTTTTGCCCATATCCCTGCCAGAAATAGAATCCGTCATTTTCTATAACTTTTAGTTTAATGGATATAAAACAATATTCGACTTTTATTTAAATCAACTTTTCTCTGACCATAAATTAATTTGACAAATAGTGTTTCTTGGCCATTTATATTTGTACTCTTCTGATTTCTTTACTCATATCCTTTGCTCTTATTTTTTTTTAATAGGAGGCTTTATGTCTTTTCCAGTTTGTAAGGCCTCGTAGTATAGGTGATAACCATTACTATCTCTTCCAAGTACTTCTTCAAGATTTATTATTTGATGTCTCGTGATTTTGTTTATTTTTTCTTTTGTTAGCACTATTTTAGATGTTTGGTTATTTCCTGATTTAACAGTTTTTCTTTTCATTGACTGTTTCTAAAGTAATTTCAAACAGTTGTTTAAGTTAGAATTGCAGAAGTTCGGCCCAGCTGTTAATTAAGTGTGGAAATGATGCAACTGTATTTCTTTTTATCAAGTCTTGAATCTGTCCCAATTCCTCTTAAAAGTGACCTGTTGGAAACCTCTACTTATGTATAAGTTAAAATTTTTTATTTAGTTTTTTTAAAATAGTTTTTTTTTAAATAGTTTATTTAAAGTTTTGCTTAACATTTTAAAAGGTTGTCTTTGTATTCAGTAGAATCAGAAATAACTTAGCCTGTGAAGACATGTACATATTAACATTTAGAAAAATTTGGATGGAACTTTAGAATTACTTTTATTGAAAAATAAAAAATAATTTTCCTTGGGGACATATAGCATGTTGGCGTAAGTCCTCTTGGAGGAGGTAGCTATTAGCCCCACCATAGAGCCTGTGCGTCTAGTCAGTTAGTTGTGTCTGACTCTTTGTGACCCCACGGACTGTAGACTACCAGGCTTCTCTGTTCATGGGATTTCCCAGGCAAGAATACTGGAGTGGGTTGCCAGTCCCTTCTCCAGGGGTTCTTCCCCACTCTGGGATTAAATTTGGGTCTCCTGCATTGCAGGCAGATTCTTTACCATCTGAGCCACCAGCCCTACCACAGAGCCTGCAGACTCCAGGACTGGCCTGCTCAGGCCAGACAGCTAACAGGGAGGGAGCACAGCCCCACCCATCAGCAGAAAATTAGATTAAATATTTAGTGAGCCCTGCCCACCTGAGCAAGACCTAGCTTTGCCCATAGCCAGTCCTTCCCATCAGGATTCTTGCACAATGCGCTTATTCTCATCCATCAGAGAGCAGACAGAAGCAGCAAGAACTACAGCCCCATGGCCTCCAGAAAGAAAACCAGAATCACAGGAAACTAACCAAAATGATCACATGGATCATACTGTTGTGTAAATCAGTGAAGCTATGAGCTGTGCCGTGCAGGGCCACCCAAGGTGAATGGGTCATGGTGGAAAGCTCTGATAAAATGTGGTCCACTGGAGAAGGGAATGGCAAACCACTTCAGTGTTCTTGCCTTGAGAACCCATGAAGAGTATGAAAAGACAAAAAGATATGACACCAGAAGATGAGCTTCCCAGGTTGATGTGTCCAGTATGCTACTGGGGAAGAGTAGAGAAATAGTTTCAGAAAGAATGAGGAGGCTGAGCCAAAGCAGAAATAACACCCAGTTGTGGATGTGTCTGCTGGTGAAAGTAAAGTCCAATGCTGTAAAGATCAGTATTGCACAGGAACCTGGAATATTAGATCCATAAATCAAGGTAAATTGGAAGTGGTCAGGCAGTAGATGGTGAGAGTGAACATCGATATTTTAGGAACCAGTGAACAAAACTGGAAATGGGCAAATTTAATTCAGATGACCATTATATCTACTACTGTGGGCAAGAATCCCTTAGGAGAAATGGAGTAGCCATCATAGTCAACAAAAGAGTCTGAAATGCCATACTTGGATGCAGTCTCAAAAACCACAGAATGGTCTCTGTTGGTTTCCAAGGCCAACCATTCAGCATCATAGTAATTCAAGTCTGTGTCCCCAAACACTAATGCCAAAGAAGCTGAAGTTGAACGATTCTGTTAAGACCTATAAGACCTAGAACACACACCAAAACCAGATGTCCTTTTCATCATAGGGGATTGGAATGCAAAAGTAGAAAGTCAAGAGATACCTGGAATAACAGGCAAGTTTGGCCTTGGAGTACAAAATGAAGCAGGGCAAAAGCTAACCGAGTTTTGCCAAGAGAATGCACTGGTCATAGCAAATACCTCTTCCAACAATGCAAGAGATGACTCCACGTGGGCATCACCAGATGGTCAGTATGAAAATCAGATTGATTATATTCTTTGCAGCCAAAGATGGGGAAGCTCTATTCCATCAGCAAAAACAAGACCTGGAAGTGACTGTAGCTGGGATCATGAGCTCCTTATTGTAAAATTCAGACTCAGGAAAGGAGGGAAAACCACTAGGCCATTTAGATATGACCTAAATCAAATTCCTTACGTTTATACAGTGAAAGTTACAAACAGATTCAAGGGATTAGATCTGATAGAGTACCTGAAGAACTATGAACAGAGGTTCATAACACTGTATAGGAGGCAGTGACCAAAACCATTCCCCAAAAAGATGAAAGAAGGCAAAATGGCTGTCTGAAGGGGTCTTACAAATAGGTGAGACAAGAAGAGAAGCAGGAGGCAAAGGAGAAAGGGAAGGATATACCCAACTGAAGACTGAGTTCCAGAGAATAGCACGGAGAGATAAGAAAACCTTCTTGAGTGAACAATGCAAAGAAATAGAATAAAACATGGAAAGACTAGAGATTTCTTCAAGAAAATTGAAGATACCAAGGAAACATTTCATACAAATATGGGCACAATAAAGGACAGAAATGGCAGGGACCTAACAAAAGCAGAAGAGATTAAGAGGTAGAAGAATACATAGAAGAACTGTACAAAAAGTTCTTAATAAACTGGATAACCAATATGTTGTGGTTATCCAAATGTACAATCTGGATTTAGAAAAGGCAGAGGAACCAGAGGTCAAATTGCAGACATCAGTTGGATCATAGAAGAAGTGAGGGTATTCCAGAAAAACATCTACTCTGCTTTATTGACCACTCTAAAGCCTTTGTGGATCACAACAGACTGTGGGGGAATTCTTAAAGAAACGGGAATACCAGACCACTTTACCTGCCTGCTGAGAAACCTGTATGAAGGTGAAGAAGCAACAGTTAGAACTGGACATGGAACAATGGACTGGTTCAAAATGGGGAAAGGAGTACCTCAAGGCTGTATATTGTCACCCTGCTTATTTAACTTACATACAGAGTACAGCATATGAAATGCTGAGCTGAATGAATTCCAAGCTGGAATCGAGGTTGCCCAGAGAAATATCAAAAACCTCAGATGTTACCAGACTTATGGCAGAAAGCAGAGGACTTAAAGAACTTCTTGATAAAGGTGAAAGAGGAGAGTGAAAAAGCTCACTTAAAACTCAACATTCAGAAAACTAAGATCATGGCATCTGGTCCCATCACTTCCTGGCAAATAGATGGGGGAATAAATGGAAAAGATGGCAGATTTTATTTTCCTGGGCTCCAAAATCACTGCAGACAGTGACTGCAGCCATGAAATTAAAAGACACTTTTTCCTTGGAAGAAAAGCTATGACAGACCTAGATAGCATATTAAAAAGCAGACACATCACTTTGCCAACAAAAGTCCGTAGACTCAAAGCTATGGTTTTTCCAGTAGTCATGTATGGATGTGAAGGTTGGACCATAAAGAAGGCTGAGCGCTGAAGAATTAATGCTTTCAAGCTGTGGTGCTATAGAAGACTCTTGAGAGTCCCTTGAACAGCAACGAGATCAAACCAATCAATCCTAAAGGGAATCAACTGAGAATATTCATTGAAAGGAGTGATGCTGAAACTCCAATACTTTGGTCACCTGATGCCAAGAGCTGACTCATTGGAAAAGACCCTGATTCTGGGAAAGGTTGATGGCGAGAGGAGAAAGGGCCACAGAGGATGAGATGGTAAATGGCATCACTGACTCAATAGACATGAGTTTGAGCAAACTCTAGAAGATAGTGAAGGACAGGGAAACCTGGCGTGCTGCAGTCTATGGGGTTGCAAAGAGTTGGACGAACTTAGCAACTGAACAACAACTTTTATTGAATTTTGCTAAGGCCACAAATACATTTTATAACATTGATTTTTCTATGTTCTGGTACTATACATTTCCTGGGCCTACTCTTTAAAAGTGTATGTTCATTGTAGGCATTTTATATACATAGCACTCATGCAAAATCCAAATAATTGGTTCATTGAATGTTCTTTGATGTTTTGGGGGACAATTTACTTCCTCCTGGTAAATGAAGCATAGCCACAGCTGGAGTCATTTCTCTATTAATTTTGAATACTTCTTTATTATGCCTATTCTAAGACAACTTGCACATTTTCTACCTCCTTTCTTTTTCAGAATACACTAAATATAACGAACAATAACTATTATTCTGTTGAAGTTGAAAACATCACTGCACAAGTTCAGTTTTCAAAAACAGTTATTGGAAAGGCACGCTTAAACAACATAACCAGTATTGGTCCACTGGATATGAAACAAGTAAGCTTCATTCAGAAAATACTTTGGAGGAGTTAAATGCATCTCAACTTTGTATATAATATTAACTTTCAGGAGATGGGGGTTTTCCTAAAAAATTAGACTTTGAAATGTATCCCATACATATGTAAAAGAAAGTCATAGAATCAAACCCATAAAAAGAGAGATTTCCAAACTCTCAAATGTGTCTGAAATAATTGATATTTTGATACCATTCTCTGTTGGTTTATTTTCATTTTTTGCCTTTCAGATTGATTATACAGTACCTACTGTCATAGCAGAGGAAATGAGTTATATGTTGTAAGTTCTGATTTTTAATTATTTTCTCTCATTAAATTATAAAGAATAAGTGTGTGTGTGTATGTGTGAATATATAGGGCTTTCCTGATAGCTCAGTTGGTAAAGAATCCGCCCGCAATGCAGGAGGCCCCAATTCAATTCCTGGGTTGAGAAGATTCACTGAAGAAGGGATAGGCTACCCATGCCAGTATTCTTGGGCTTTCCTTGTGACACAGCTGGTAAAAAATCTGCCTGCAGTGCGGGAGACCTGGGTTCAATCCTTGGGTTGGGAAGATCCCCTGCAGAAGGGAAAGGCTACCCACTCCAGTTTCTGGCCTTGAGAATTCCATATACAGTCCATGGGGTCATGGGGTCACAAAGAGTCTGACATATATGTGTGAATATATATATTTAATGAAAATGTGTGTTTAATTTTCCATCATTTTAGCAGAGACAAGACCACATTTTTAGAATATTCCTTCTGGCCTTTGATCATCTCTGTTCTCTCTTTTCAAAATGTGTAACATTAATGTACATATACCTGTACACATAGTTTTTTTCACATTTAGGATCATGCATATCATGTCACTTTTTATTTACTATGTTATAAAAATCATAATCTCATATTCTATAATTTTTTTGTTTTTGTATAGGAGGACTACAAATGCTAATGATGTTTAATAGTCTATTCTGGTTTGAAGTTGTGAAACTTTTAAATTAGGTCTAAATGATTATTAACTCTTGTTAAGTAAAAAAATGTGATAATTTTTTTATCCTCTTTTGATATCAGCCTGATACAGAATTTCTGAGTAGGTAATAATCTGGTTACTAAAATTTCAAAAGGTAAAAAAAAATAGAAGTAGTTAGTAGACAACTCTACATCTGCTGTAGTATGAAAGCGTAGAATAAGAAGCCCTGAAAATATTAATCATTTGCGATACAGAAAATGCTTAACCATTTAATGGCTATTTATTATATCTTAATAGTATTTCTACTGGCTTTAACATAGGGAGAGGAATTGTAATTAACTATTTTATTAATAAATTTATAATGTCATAGTTTGTGTGTATTTACATTGCTTTTTTCTTTAACAGTGATTTCTGTACACTGGCAACCATCAAAGTACATAACATAGTGCTCATGATGCAGTAAGTGTGAATTTTTTTTGGAAAGAATTTCTTTGTTTCAACTTCAGATGTATAACATTAGCTTAGCGTATACACATCTTTATAAATGCTGTCTTATTTGTATTTTAAGCCTTACATGAGTGCAGTGAGGTGAAGTAAACAGTTTCCCACTTTACACATGAGGAAATGGGAGCTCAGAGAAGTAGTGAAGAACCACATGGCTGCTAAGGAGTGAATCTGGACCTTCCGAGAACTCGGGAAATGCTAGAAATTGATACAGACAGAAGGATGAGCTCAACAGCCAATTCCTTCACTAACAGTAGTGAAGAGAAACAATGTTATTGGTTTGCAAGTTGGGTGCTTTCCTAAGCCATGAGAACATTGTAAGTTATAGGTTGGGTCTTTAGGCCGTTAGCTAACACCTGATTAACCCTTTTCCTCTGATGAGAGAACTATGTGAATTTTTTTAAGAGTGCAATGAACTAAATATATTTTTAGCCAAAGATAGGTGTTTTGAAAAAAATTACATTTTTTTGTATATAATTATTTGGATAGGGCTTGCTCAGTCAGCATTCCTGTTGTCTACTGGGGAAGTACTCCCTAAGAGACCCATGTCTGCAACATTAAGTTATCATTAATCAAATGACCTCTCCCTGAAAAGAATTTTGATATATAAAGTATTCCCACTTTAGAAAGATTTTTTTAATATATAACTATTCAGTGCTTCTCTCCATTTATTTTATTTTTAGAGTTACTGTAACAACAACTTACTTTGGACATTCAGAACAGATATCCCAGGAAAGGTACCAGTATGTTGATTGTGGAAGAAACACCACGTATCATTTGGGGCAATCTGAATATTTAAATGTACTTCAGCCACAACAATGAAGACTCAGAGATGCACCTGGAGAAAAAAAATACCTATTGATATTTTCCAAACTCTGAAGGATGAGGTACTTCGTGATCTTAAATTGAACAACCTAAAGTTTACACTTCTGTTTTAAGAGTACATCTAAGAATATGTGGACTTGTAGTTTATTACAACTCTCCACTCTGTGTTTGTGATATTTGTACCAGCATCCTTTATTTGAACCTAAATTTACTGATTGATGTTCTTCGCTCCTTTCCCAAAGGGGAAAACTAAGACTTCTCCTTCAGGATAATAGATGGTATTTAAAATTCACAGCTCTAATCACTACTGAAAACATAATTTTGGTGATGAACATAATTTGAGAAACTTTATTTCTGAATGTTTTTATAGAAAATTACAGAGGGCCTATTACTGATGAAGACATTTAAAGAATACCTTTTCTTTTTTCCTGTTTTATAAACTCCCATTGCTACTTGGTAGTATTTAAACTATGTGCTATTTTAGCTTTTAGCTAAATATTTTTACTTTTTCATTTTGAAATCCCACTCATTTGCATGGTTTTGTCAGTGTTATTTCAAGCTAGTGTTTGCATAACACTTATAAACCAAAATAATTTTTGCAAAATTTCTGTACCTGAAAAATTTTAAAAACCCTTATATAATGTGTTTCACATGTCTTTCCATGTTACAGTTGTGTGAAACTTTTGTGTAATATGCAAGTATAACCATTTTATGTACAGTATTGTAAATAAATTATGCATGGATTCTAAATAGTTGTAATAAATGTTAAAGTGGTACAGATTTAAAATCTAGTAAGTTGCTCATAAAAATTAAAAAAAAAACCAACAGGAAAATGAAATTCAGAAACCTCTAGAATGTGAATATGTTTCCAAATACATATTTGATCAGGTATAACATAGATTTGAAATAAAATATTTTGGTGATCCACTTTTTTTTAATGTTGCTTTTCATACTAAAGAATTATGAAGACACTTTTCATAGCTGTTAGGTACTCAGATCATCAATTTTGTGAATGTTTTAGAGGTGAAATTATTATTTTGGTAAAATTATCCAGGAAATCCTGTTATAAATTACGGTGGCTATAGCAAAATAAAACCTACACTCTGCTTTTTAAAATTTAATTACTTTGCACATCATGGATATCAGACCTCTAGGAGTTACATTTTTTAAGTTTTCTACTTTTGGTTTAGATTTTGTTTAAAGTTGTTCTCAAGTGTAAATTATTGACTTACTTTACTATTTTATATTTTTACTACCATTTTGCATTTGGGCTTTTGGCCTTTTCACTTCCCAAGTTCAGAGTACCTTTTAAATACATGCTACTGAGCATAGGGGCTGACTATTGATACCAAAAACAGTTGTTGGCTTGAGATTAATTTCCTTCAGTTCCTTAGTGACAAATCAGGTTACCCCTGTCTCTACCCGAAAAGTGCCTAACTTAGGTCTGAAACATTCTTATTTATAAGTCTGACTCTCTCAACTATAAAACATGAGCTTTATTTAATTATAAGTAATTAGAGCTAATGAAGCCCTCCTTTCTGCCTTTAAACCTACTCAGGTTTCCCCTTAGCTTTCATATCCTTTTTTCTAAGTTTTCCTCAATGAACCATTTTAATGGATGAAATGTACTAACTTCTTTTTTTGTTTTTAACTACTTAGTCTCCCCTTAATCCATTGCTAACTCATCCATCCTTATTACTATTAAACTAAAATCACCCCTTTAAATTAATTATGGATTTTGTGGTCCAACCCAATCTTTAATATTTTTTCTGCCATGTTTTTTGACCACCCCTGTCTCCTTGAAATTGCACACTTCACTCCCGTGTGGCTTCTATTTGTGTTTTTCATATTGTTCTCATTTCATTTTTCTCAATCTCCTATCTTCTGATGTTATTATAAATGGTATCCAGACCCTCTTCTGCCTCAAAATTTCTACTTCTGTGTCTTAAACAATCACCTCCGTTAGTACATCCAGATCCGTTTCTACATCCCTGACCAGTAACCTATCTAGTTTCTCATTTAGCTAATGAGTTAGACTTCCCCAGTAGCTCAGACATTAAAGAAGCTGCCTGCAGTGCAGGAGACCCAGGTTTGATCCCTGTGTTGGGAGGATCCCCTGGAGAAGGGAATGGCAACACACTCCAGTATTTTTGCTTGGAAAATTCCATGCACAGAGGAACCTGGCGGGCTGTAGTCCATGGGGTGGTAAAGAGTTGGACACGACTGAATGACTGACAGCTTTTAGAGAAAAAAGTATTTCAGTGACTGTGTAAAAGCAAAAAATGTTAAAAAAAACAAAAAACCATATTTTGTTTTGTCTCATTTGTTCAAAATCATCCTTTCAGGTATGTCTTCTTCAAAAATCAATCCTAAATTATTTTGCTACTTTGTATCTTTTAACCTTGGAAAACTATATAGTGTAAACTAGTGGACTTTTGTTTTGATATGTAGCACTAATATCCTTGTAGAGTGGATGCAGAGCATCTGCTGAAAAGTCAGGAAAGTTAGAGAACATTTGCTTTTACTGACTTAGTTCTAAATATTTATTCCTTCTTTGAATTAAAAATTCTTTATTCCTGCTTTCTCTGGCATTCAAATCAGAAAGAAACTGAAATTTAAAATAAGTTAAAAAAAATAGAGAAATAAAGATCACTTGTGACTATTTTCACAGAGGGTTAAGTAACTGCCAGAGAACCCTAGAGCAAAGTAGGCTGTCAATTAATACAATTACAAAAGCACATTCTAGTAATGCAGACTTATAGCCATTAAAAAAAAATCTGAAAAGAACAGATGAGGTCATTTCTTAGGTCATTGTCCAGTGCAGTCTCTTACATGGTAATAAGATTTTTTAAAAACTATTCTCAGACCTTATTCAACAAACATGGTAAAAATGTTAATTTTTTTTTTTCTTCTGATACTTCCAAGAATAACTTCCTTGCACCTTTAATAGACTGGTCATTCTAACCAAGCCTACATGTTTCGATATTACATTTATATAGCACCATGCCCTTTGCAGAACTCTTGTTTTGTCATATCATTTGCCAGATTGTGAGTCAGAAAAGGAGGGTGGTAGGAGCCCCATCTTTTAGAAAAGGAAAAAGAGGCATGGAGAAGTTGAGGGACTTGCTGAATATTTAATAAATACTTTAGCTGATGCCAGACCGAATTTTTCTGTCTGCCATATCTGTGCTTGGTCAATTCAATCACCCATTGGAAAGCCCTGTTGACTCAGGTTAGTATAAGTAAAAATCAGAGAAAATAGGTACATAGGTAACATAGTGACAGTCCAATTAATACTAATGAACTAAGATTTTGGATATCTTGAAATTAGTACCTTAAATATTTTCAATGGGAAATGAACAGTTGTAAGATATTTTGGAGCATAATCTAGAAGTTAATTTTTTAAGTAGCTTAATTTTCTGTTAAATCTGTGATTATTCCAGTAAAGATAAGAGAGAGACTAATTATAAAGAAGAGATTAATGGATTTAAGATTTGAAATAAGTTTGAAAATATTAGACCCAGGTAAACCGCTTGCAGTTTCTAAATAGCCATCTTTACTGTACCATGTAACATGTAAATGACCATGGTTTTATTTGTGTGCATTTTTTCCATGCTTTTTTGTTTGTTTAGGCAAATGACATAATTATTTTCTCGAAGAATTCATGACAAGAAAATAAAATTCACTTTAGATCTTCTGAATCATAGTTTGGGAACAACACAGTGTGGTGTTCAAATAGATAGGAAGTGATCGCCAAAATAAAATGAAAGTAACTTAAAGACTTCAGACGTCAGCCTGATGAATCTTTGTGGTTCTTAGTCTTATTATTATTGCAATATAATTCTGGATGCTTAATTGGAGTACGTGTCCCCAACTTTCTCTCATGCCATTTGACTTTTTTTTTGAGTTTTAAAATAAATAATGTTTTGTATATTGCTATGTCTTATTTAAGAAAATGATTTGTTAGATACTTGACCCCAGAGTAAGTCACTTTTCAGTATAGCTAATGTTTATTGATTACTTTCTGTGTCACATACTGTACTGTACTAACTTTTCTTATTATCCCTCAGAAGAGTCCTTTAAGGTAGTTACTGTCATTACCCCTCCCCCATTTTATCTCTGAGGAAATTTGGGTTTTAGAGAGATTAAGAAATATACATAAGCTTTAAAGTGGCAGATTAGAGATTCACAACAGGTCTGTTTTACTCAAGCATCATTGTTCTTACAGTAAGCATATTTTCTTTCTAGCCTTTAAAAATGTTTTATTCATAAAAATGTATTGGATATTGCACTTAATATGTAGGACTGAGGCTTTTGATAGTATTTTTAAGAATACTATTAAGATACTATATTATTTTATAAATCTTCAGTATAAAATGTTTATCTTAATTATTAATGCTTATCTGTTAGGGTTTCTTTCTAAAAGAGATAAAATTTTAAATTTACAGGTACATATGTCTTCCTTGATTGGGCTTCCCAGTTGGCATTAGTGAGATTGTAAGCCAAAGGTTACTCATCATTTTATGATTTTTTAGCTCATAACATCTGAAAACAGTAACTACTTGGCTCAAATACATCTAAGAATTAATTTTATTTCTTTCTCTTTTTTTGTAATATCAGATTTTAAATAAGATGTTAAACTATTTTAAGGAAAAAATATGTTTGAGGTGGGATAAAAAGACTGTTAAACATTATTTCTTTAAAAAAAATTATTTTTACATGAAAACTAGATATATTTGTGATGTGTTCAATCAAAAAATTCACTACTATATCCCAGATCTACATATTTCAAAGTAAAAATGTTCACTTGTCAGCTGAAATTTCTGATTAGAACCAATATTTGTATATTTTTGTGCTTAGAATTTAAATTTCACAGTGGATTTTTTTTTTCTTGAAATTGACCTTTAATTAGGATGAAAGCAAGTGATATATTTATATACTATAGGGATAAAAATGGTAATTTTCACTTTTAAAAAACTACCAGTGTGATTATGTTTTTAGTTCCTTTTACTCATGTTTAGCATAGACTTTTAAGTTAAAAAATACACTGTGGTCTGTATTGACCCAAAAAGTATTCCATAAATTAAACAAATATATGGCAAGTTTTTCATAGCTGAATCTAATTCTTCTAGAAGGAAGTTATTGCCTTCTATTTAATTACATTAATTGAAATGTGTTTAAGAGAAATGTTTTCAGCATATTTTGTATACTAAAAAACAAAAGGGGTTAGTATTGGGCCAATGGCCAAGAGGTAATGTTTCTACCTTGTAGACTGTTACAGTTCAAATTGTCCCACTGCCCCCAGAATTTTAGAAACTAGAAGTCTGGGAGATGCTATGTCAGCTGTCGGCGGTTGACTGAATGCTGTAAGCTGTATTCATCTTTTGTTACTGTGTGAGATGGGGGAAATGCCACATTGCACAAGATGCATAATTTCATTGTATAATGATTTAGGCATATAATATCAGCAAGCTTGTCTTGTGTGTTTTGTCTTATATTTCCTCATAGAACTAAATTAAGTAAGATTTTGGGAAATGATTTTAAAATGCTTTCTGACTCGACATGCTTGGTCAGAAATTGTTGGCATTGGTGGGTAGGTTCTAACCAGTGATTTTAATTGTGCAATAAATAATAACAGAGTGTGAGACTGTGTTTGGGCACTTACTATTTGTTGATATTAGGTATTAGCCTCCATTATAACATACTAAATTTCCAAGTTGAGCAGTTCTGTAGTTTTATCTATTGTTGCTGTACCTGTAACAAAACATACTTACGACAGAAAAATGAACAGAAGTGCCCCCAAATACCATTTTTTAATTCACTTGTAACTGTTCCTCTTGTACTTGTGTATGACAAAATCAAATTTGTAAAAATTTTAGCATGAAAAATAAAATTTGTATCAGTCAAGTGTCTTGGCTATGCTTTTGAAATTGATTTTTTTCATCTGCTTCCCTTCTAATTTGTTGCTTAATACTGTCTAGTCTACTAATATCTCTGAAATCTGTCTTGTAGTTGAAATCTCTGTTGCTATTAGTCCCTAATTTTTTTTTACTGAATAAAGCCCTAGTCCCAACTGTGGTGTTGGGAATCTTTCTTCAGAATCTGGCCACAACCTACAATTCACAGTCTTTATTTCCTGTCATTGCCCCTCCCTTATGTCCTAGGCAATGGAAAACTGAGATGTTTCCCATTCCTTGGAAACATTCCTTTCCTTTGTCCACACTTTGCTCATTCTTTTTTTCTAGAACATTAACCATTTCTTTAGTCTCCCAAACTTCTTTTCCAACACCCTGCTCAGATGTCCTACCCTGCTCTCCTTCTTTTCATCAGAACTTAATGAAATATTTGGTGACATTTTTCCACTTGTGTACTTTTAAAAGAATTGCCTAATCACAAAGAATATTTTTTATTTTGTTTTTGAACTCTAACTTTTTGTTTTGAACTGAACTTAAAACTTGTTTTAAACTTTTAATCATTATTCAAATGCATTTTGCTAGCTTAGAATTAGTGTTTCTAAAGGTTTTAAAAGTCTTTTATCAAGTCGCATGATCTGAAGTTAGATGAAATGTGATCTGTAGTATCTTGGTGAAAAAAAGATTTATTATGTGCATGTGCATTTCCTAGCCAATTTCTCAAGAAAGAAGAACAAATTCATGAGGTGTTTTTCTTTTTTTTTTTTTTTACCCCTGATAGATGTCTGTTTTTTGTTCAGTGACTTTCAGAATTTTTTTTTAAGTTACAAAACCTATTTTTTTATACAAAGTCTTATGTAGAACCCCAATAAATGGTAAAACACAGCCACTTTGATGTTATTGGGGGAAGACCCACAATCCCTCACTATCCATCTTCCACAATGGACCTTGAAACCATTGGTCTAGAGTATGATGTCCAGTCACTTCTTTAATGATAACTGCAGTTTAAAGCTGCTCTGGCTAATGACTGAAATATATTTCATAACTGGGCAAGTAAAACCTTAAATTTATGTTTATATTTTAAAAATAGCTTTGAAAATGACAAGGGAAAATATATTTCAAATGGTTAGTCTTCAAAGGAAACTTTTTTTAAAAGTTTGGGAAATGTATCTTAAAGTGATTTTGTAATGAACAGTTGAACATTTATTTTCATTTAATGAGTTTCAGATTCTAATAGAATATATTGATAATAACATTTTTTTTAAATTTCCACAAAGAGATTAGAACTACCTAGAATTCTAATACCAAATCTGTTTCAGATATTTAATTCTTAAAGGGTGCACTCTCTAAATAAAACTGACCTTTTTGTCTTAATAATTTGTCAATAACTTCAGAATAAAAACAAATGCTATCTGTAAAAACCTATAAAAAGTCAAGAATGAGCTTAAAGTCAGATTTCTTTAAATAAGGTAATCGTTCTGCAATGCAGGAGACCCGAGTTTGATCCCTGGATTGGGAAGATCCCCTGGAGAAGGGATTGGCAACCCACTCCAGTATTCTTGCCCAGAAAATCCCATGGACAGAGGAGCCTGGCCAACTACAGTCCACCGGGTTGCGAAGTGTCGGACAGGACTGAGTGACAACACTTTCACTTTTCACTCAAATGTAAGCTTTCATGAATTTGAGATAGAGTCTTTTATTCCAGAAGTTATTTGTTCACATATAAAGTATAATTTTTTTAAGTTACACTCTTGTTTATATGTTAATTTTAATTTTGTTCTTATGGATAATCTTGTGTTTTTTGAGTTAAGTAATATGGAATTTCCTAAAATTACATTTTGAATATTCATGTTGCTTATCACAATGTTAAAAGCATTGCCTTCTTCGACATCTTTTCCTTCCTAAAATACTAGCTGACTCTTTGATAAGCTGTGCATAGGTTTAAAAAGGTAGAGGCGCTTGCAACACCCCTGAAGCATGGAATTCCCATTCTTTTTTCCATGCCTTCTACTTGCTTGCATAGCATCTATCTCTGTGTGAAATACTATACATATTTACTGATTTGCTTATTGTCTGTATACATACAATGAGAAGAGGTATTTTTGCCTATTATATTAACTGCTGCAGTACTCATTCATCTACCACTCCAATTACTTAGCACTCAAATACTTGCCAATGAAAGAAAACCTTGAAATAACAGATTTTTACAGAATTTTTTTAAGTTTTAATATTTTCAAGATCTTTCATTTGTAATAGTTTGAAAACATATATATAGTATGTGTCATTATCTGTGACTTGACTCAAGAGAGGGCATCAAACTTTGCTGTGGTATTAAAGTCAGTTTATTCTTCATACAGTCTTCTACTGTAAGTCAAACTGTCATTTTAATGAATGAAGAAGGTTGTATGAAAGGCCACATGGACTCATTTAAATAGTCTTATTTTGATACTATTTGAATTTTATTTTTTTATTTTTTTACTATTTGAATTTTAAAGAGAAAGCTTATGGCTCTTACAGAAGAAAAAATGGAAAAAGTATATTGTGCTATTTATTTACATTAGGGAAAAATTGTGCAGTTTACACACAAAAGTCACACATTTACAGACATTTTCTTTAATTAGTGGTACTCTATAATTGAAGAGGAAAAGTTAAAATTTTACATAACCTCTTGCTCCTTCTGCCTCTGTAATGCAGCTTGCTCTTTGCAAAGTCTGGATCATGTAGGTCTCAGAAAATGGGGCCTGACAATACTAGAAACTGGAGCTTATCTCACTTGCCCTTGTCCTGTTCTTTGCAATCACCCAGCCCCTGCAAACCCACAAACCCACTTAATCATGCCTGTCCGTGTATAAAAACTCTGTAACCCCTTTGTCCGGGGCTCGGAGCTTTGCCCGCCGGTGTAATAAACCTGAGTTCTCCAACTCCAAGTGTGGTGCTTGGCTTCTCAAGTACTGGTTTCTGCAACATAATGTTTGTGTTGATTGAATACTTGTAAAGAAATATAAATGTGATAGACTGAAAAGTTACCTCAGGAGCCAATGTGTTTAATGAAGTAAAGTTGATCTTCAAATAGCTAAAATGTTAAGAGCTATTTCTGTCAATGCACTTAATGAGCATTCTTTATGCATTATTTTATGTAATTCCTACAGCCTTATGATGTCATCTATTATTGCTGTTTTTCATTTTACAGTTAAGAAAACCAAAACTTAGATCAATTGGTATTTTAATTTTGACTTGAACTTTCACCCAGAAAATAACTTATTAATGTCAGGAAAGCAATGCATTGCTTTTGATGCCTTTTACTCTTGGTTTTCAGTTATATCTACTTTTATCATTTTAAGATTTATCAAAGGCAAATGTATTGTGTTAATAGTATCATAATTTCCTTTTTATCAAAAATATTTACCATATATTTTAGAGTCTGTCTAAAGACATAAGTATGATGCTTAGCATTGGAAGTCTAAAACTGATGTAGTAGTGGGTACCCAAAGTTTTAATTCAGTAGATTTTGAGCAACAACTACATATAAGTCACTGAATTTGGTACTATAGGGGATACAAAGATGAAAGTAATACAGTGCCAACTTCAAAGAAAGACAGTTTAGTGGCCATGAATACAGTGGATCCCTGCCTTTATCTCTTGGACACTTCATCCTCCTGTTCTTCAGTGTTTAACTCAGTACTGTGTTTGAGAAGAGAGTTGGAGTACAGCGATAGCCTTTTGGGGGACTGGGAGGATGGGTACAGGGTAAGGGAGACCAGGAGAGTCTAAGCATAGCTGTCCAATCAGTGCACCGCAGATGTGTTACAGGTGTCAGCTTACTAGCAGCCAGTGGCCTGGGGCTGCTTGCCCCAGGTTGTAAGCATTCTTGTTAGCTTGTCCTGATGAACTGAGCAAATATTTCCTAAGAACACTGTGGAGGGAAACTGTTGGGAAGTCCTGTACTTGAAGGAAATGATGAATGAACTAATACCTTTGTTAATCATATTAACTCTGACAGGAAGCATGTGACATTAGAATAGACCATAGTAGTATTCACATTTTCCCTTGAATCAACTCTGGGTTTCAACTTACATCTGCTTTTATCATTTTATGACTTATTAAAGAGAAAGATATAGATATTATATAAATAAGTATATGTATATATATAAAATCTTAGTTCTAAGTAATATGAAGATAAAAACGATTTTTGAGGACAATCTTCTTATACATCAGTACTGGATGTAGACACAGTGATTTACAAGGAGTTCAAAATGAATATATACAATGAGTCATTTAAAACATTTGTTTTGAGGCTTCCTGGGCTCAGA
The DNA here is from genome assembly GCF_019320065.1 of Cervus canadensis. Classification (NCBI taxonomy): domain Eukaryota; kingdom Metazoa; phylum Chordata; class Mammalia; order Artiodactyla; family Cervidae; genus Cervus; species Cervus canadensis. Next base: position 18,839,262 of record NC_057388.1, read on the forward strand.
TGGTAAAGAATCTGCCTGCAATGCAGGAGACCCGGGTTTGATCCCTGAGTTGGGATGATCTGCAGGGGAAGGGAATGGCTACCATCTCCAGTATTCTTGCCTGGAGAATCCCGTGGGTAGAGGAGCCTTGGCAGGCTACAGTCCATAGAGGTCACAAAGATTTGGACATGACTGAGTGACTAACACACACATTTTGAGGAAACATGATTTTAAATGCTGATAGGTTTGTTCAAATCCTCTTTTCACTTTCCAATTGTAGAAATACAATATTCAAGGACACTTGCTCTCAGTGGTAATCATTTTTATTTAGTTTATCTAGAGCTGTAGACCAAATCCCAGCAGCAAAGTACCACTTTGACTTGTTTAACAAACTACACATTTAAGTTTTTGGACAGTTCACTCTAAGAGGTTTACAGTTGAACTGCAGATGTTTAGCCAGGCCAGTTGGCTGTATCCAGGACTAAATGGAATTCTAACTAGAACAAATAACATATATATTCATCTGTATTATTCTAACCAAAATCCTGACAAAAGTTTTCATGGAACTTGACAAGCTAACATTAAGACTCAGATGGAAGAATAGACAGTCAAGACTAGCCAAGAAATGGAGAAGGAAATGGTAACCCACTCCCGTATTCTTGCCTAGAGAATCCCAGGGACAGGGAAGCCTGGTGGGCTGCCGTCTCTGGGGTTGCACAGAGTTGGACATGGCTGAAGCAACTTAGCAGCAGCAGCAGGAGCCAAGAAATTTTTGAAAAATAAGCAAAAAGTGTGAGCTTGCCATACAAACTTTCAGATCATACTTTAAAACTATAGAAATCAAAACAGCCTATTATTGACCCAGACTTAGAAAAATTGTTTTTAGGAACTCAATACAGGTTCATAAAAGTCCTTTACCTCAAAGTCCCTTACCTACTGGTAGGTAAAGACATATTATCTAATAAATAGTGTCACAGTGGTTTACTGTTCATTTGGGGGGAAAAAGTTAAAAGTCGTGCCTCACATTGTTCACCAAAATAAATCCAGAGAGTTTAATGATCTAGATCAGGGGTCAGAAAAGTTAATCCATAGACCGGCTGCCTGTTATTGTAAATAAAGTTTTATTAGAACAAACCCTTGCCCATATCTTCATGAATTGTCTTTCACACAACAGCATAGTCCATTGTGATGCAACAAGGAACATTTGAACTACAAATCCTAAAATATTTACTCTTTGGCCTTTTAAGACAAACTTGTCTGATCCCTGATTTAGACATTAAAGAATTACCATAAAGGCGCTTTTTTTCCTTTTTTTTTTTTTAGGGAATAGAAAAATAGGATTCTGGCTTTTGGGTTTACTACTAGTAGTCAAATTAGTTATGGTAAGCTAACTGCTATGTCAAATAATCCCAATAAATCAGTAATTTTTCAATAAAATGAAAGTTTACTTCTCACTTTATGTTCAAGTCCTAAACAGGTTGTTGTTCTGTTTCTAGCAGTCTCTTAGGAGTCTAGAATCCTAAGGCAGTGAAGACCTGCTCTAGATCCTGGAGTGTCAGGAAGCATGTAACAGGAGGCTTCCTGTGTGCTATTTTGGATCTGTCTGGAAACCTTTGGCCCTTATTAATTCCTGAATATTCAGGAATTAAGAGGAGAGGCACGCCTTTGCCTTTCCGGGGCTGAGGAATCCAGGCATTTCCTTTGTTAGTTTCTCATTATGGTGATAAGTACCCTCTTCTCTCTTTAACAGGGATCGCCTTGTGTTTTGTAAGTCTGAAATTTTAATCTTTATCTTTGCTGAGAATAACTACCTTGTAAGACAGTATATATGCCCACACCATGTTGATTAAAACACCTTTGCTCCATCAGAGCTTGGGTCCCCGTGTCTTTCTTTCTTTCTCTGTCTATCTCTCTGTCTCTCTCTCTCTCTCTCTCTCTATCTCTCTCTTTCTGGCTGATTCCCTGGAGCACAAAAGCCGGCTGCGTAACCCAGGGAATATTAGCCTCTTTCCTTCTTTCACTTTCTTATCGTCGACCCCGGACCACCAGGTTCCAGTCCAATAAAGGACCAACACTGGAGCGGAGCAGAACTTTACCACCCTAAGATAGGTCTCTTTAGCATATTGTTTTAAACTAGTTATTTTCTGAGAAACAGCAGACAAAAGAGGGGCTCTGAAAACTAAACATGAATTACCCTTTTTAAAAAACATTGATTTACATTTTTAAGAGAAATTTCCATTTTTAAGAGGGTCTCCCTCTATGTGCCTGAAAGAAGATGATGAAACTTCTAGAAACTTTTGTCCCAGAAGAAGGCAATGACTTAAATCGGGAAAAAAAAACCAACTTAACCTGTTTACTATACTTTTCCTGGTAACCTTCCATAGCTGATTCTCTCTACACTCAGCTTCATTTTTTGTCTTTCATTGAGGATGGCATTTAAGGTGAAGACTGTGGCCATTTTGCAGAGTTACTCAGTTTTCTACATCTCCCCTGTGTATACATGTTACTAAATTTTGTTTGATTTTCTCCTGTTAATCTGTCTCATGTCAGTTTAATTTCTTAGACCAGCCAGAAGAACTGTTAAGTATAAATTGGCACTTGCCATGGGCACTTGCCTGGAGAAGAAAATGGCAACCCACTCCAGTACTCTTGCCTAGAAAATTCCATGGGTGGAGGAGCCGCTCTGGTGGGCTACTGTCCATGGGGTCACAAAGAGTCGGACACAACTGAGCGACTTCACTCACTCACTCACGGGCACTTGCCATTTACCTCCACAATGATTAAATCATGTGCTGCTGCAGCTGCTGACTTTCCACAACCCCTGAAAGGAGTTCAGAGTGGAGAGCAGAAATGAGGAACTCTGCTTGGGAAAGGGGTGCGGTGGGGACTGACAACAGGTCTTTAGATAGTTAGATTTTTTTTTTTCAGGAGCTAATTTATGAGTCTAATTCTTTTATTGCCCCAATATATAGAAAAGTACTAAACCCCTTTTCATGGTGAGAACTGTTTGTCATTACTTGCAAAAGCTTCATGAGACTAGCAGAAATCTTCTGGAAAAATACATGCTTGATTGCATGTATTCCCCCATCACCAAAATCTGATATATACTGACCTTCCCCCTTGCTTCTTTGGAGCAGTTTCTCAGAGCTATCTGAGGTGCTGTTTCCCAGGCTTTAGTCCTCATTATGCACCCAATAAAACTTAACTCACAACCTGCACGTTACGTTTTATTGATTTGGGGGAGGGGGTGTTGGGGTTTTGTTTTTGTTTTTTGGCTGTACTGGTCTGTGTTTTGTGTGGGCTTTTCTCTAGTTACAGCAAGCGGGAGATACTCTGTAGTTGTGGTAAGCAGGCTTCTCATTGCAGTGGCTTCTCCTGCTGGAGAACACAGACTCCAGAGCTTGCAGGCTCAGTGGTTGTGGCACACGGGCTTAGCTGCTCCTTGGCATGTGGGATCTTCCCAGACCAGGGATCAAACTTGCATATCCTGCATTGGCAGGTGGATTCCCTGAACCACCAGGGAAGCCTACATTGTGTACTTTTTTTAAGTCGAGAGAACCTAGATGGGTAGAGGAAAATTTCTTCCTCCTCAACTTTATTTATGAAGTGAAGTGAAGTGAAAGTCACTCAGTCACGTCTAATTCTTTGTGACCCCATGGACTATACAGTCCATGAAATTCTCTAGGCCAGAATACTGGAGTGGGTAGTCTTTCCCTTCTCTAGAGGATATTCCCAACCCTTCAGATATCTTTCTCTGGTACAATTCTGAGTCGTACTGTGTGACTATCTTTCTTATTTTCATTATATAATTGATGCTATTTAATTACAGAAAAAAGAAGAACTATATACACTTAATTTTATAATCACTAATGATTACTTTGAGAGAAAATTAAAATGTACCATATAGACAATCTATATTATCTTTGCAATAGAGATATTTAATATGTCTCTTAAACTTAGGTTCTACATTTTCATTTTATTCAGTGCAATATAGAACATAAAGCATACCTGTTATAAAATCTATTTTCTAAATGAAGACAGTTTAATGTTTCATTTTCCATAGTAGTGAATTTCATGGAGCAAAAATCTTTCTAGATAACTCAAGATTATGGAAATTAACTTGATACTGTTTAGCCAACCTTTATATGAAGTATGCTTGCTGAAACAAATATGTCATTTATGAATTATATACAAACAGCATAATGTAGGTGAATCGTGCTGACACAGTAGAAGTGATTATAGTACTTGGATTTATGTGTGCTCAAAGAACAGAGCAGCTAAAGTACTAATAAATTAGCTGCCCTTTGTGTGAATGGCTTCCTTATGCACTAGTCATCTATCTACTGGGACTCATGATTCTAATGGCATATTTCCTAACAGAAATAATGTCACTCTCCTCTGTTGGAGACATCTTGTTGCCTCAGAATATCCACTCTCCTCTTTTATAGAGCTCTGAGTTTTAGGTCAGTCCCTTGTTGACAAGTGAGGCTTCCCCAATGTCTCAGTCCATAAAGAATATACCTGCAATGCAAAAAAACACGAGATGTGGATTCGATCCCTGAGTAGGGAAGATCCCCTGGAGGAGGAGATAACAACCCACTCCAGTAATCTTGACTGGAAAATCCCATGGACAGAGGAATCTGGCAGGTTACAGTCCATGAAGCTGCAAAGAGTCGGACATGACTGAGCATACAAGCTTGCATTTGCCAACAAGTAGAAAGAATGCTGCCTTTACCAGCCTGCCGTGGCTAGATGTGGCATATGACTAAATCTAGGTCAATAATATGTAAGTGGAAGCACTGTATATGAGATTCATGAGTAGTTTTTGAAGGATAAGTTCCTCTTTTCTATTGCATGGAACCCAGACTAAATGACAGGAGCTCTTTCAGATTATGAAGTAACCGTGAATTAGAAATCAACTTTGAAGGTGATGAACAAAAGATAAAGACTTGCTCGAACAAACACACACTGAGAGAATTTGTTGCCGATAGGAACTGCCTTGCAAGAAATGTTCAAATGATTTCTTCAAAGAGAAGGTACGGGCCAAAAACTTGGATCTACATAAAGAAAGGAAGAACTTTAGAAATGGATAGATCCTTCATTTGGGGCTTCCCTGGTAGCTCAGATGGTAAAGAATCTGTCTGCAATGCAGGAGGCCTGGGTTCAATCCCTGGGTCAAGAAGATTCCCTGAAGAAGGACATGGCAACCCACTCCAGTATTCTTGCCTGCAGAATCCTATGGATTGATAAGCCTGATGGGTTACATTCTCGGACAAGACTGAGTGAGTAACACACACAAGAGAAGGAAAGGTCGCTGAAGACCGTGCTGAGTTGGGAGTATCCCTTGGGAATTCACTTGTGAATCCCCACACCCAGGCCCATTATGCCGCAGACCTTCTGTAAGGGTTTTGCAAGAAGTGAACACCAATACCTGGAATAAGAAATCTTGGGACTCACAGTTAAGGAACCTGCCAGACGGAGATCATCTTCAAAGCAGTGCACTTTTTCATCATTTCCTACTCTACCTTTAGCATTAGTATAACTTCATTGGAAAAGGAAAATGGTGAGTTATACAAATGAATACTTTTAAATCAGGAAATAAGCAAGTAAAAAACCCAAAAATTAAAGCTAGAGTTACCACTCCTTCTTCTCTTCATCCTTTTCCTCTAACTGTCCTTTACACCATAGCCCCCACTTTAAACAAAGCCTGTGAAAATGGTACACAGTAGGTCTCTTGAACTTTACACAATTGTCTTCGTTCCCTCTATGAAATAGAATTCATATTTTATGGCAAGACAAGAAAACTACACACAAAAAATTTTCTCTGCCCGTTGGCCTCTTCTCTCCCACTCTGCATCATGTGCATTATGCATCAACCGAACCTCCTCATCAGCAGAAATGTCTGCCCACCAAAATGAGCAACATTCTCCTAACACCATCAAGACAATTCCTTAAAAGATAACATTTCTTCTTGATCTTATGAGGGGCCAAGATGATGCTTAGCTCAGATCAGGATTGTGTAAATTGTCAATACAACATTTAATGTAGGGCTCTCTGCCTCAAACGGAGAAGGCAATGGCAACCCACTCCAGTATTCTTGCCTGGAGAATCCCAGGGATGGTGGAGCCTGGTGGGCTGCCGTCTATGGGGTCACACAGAGTCAGACATGACTGAAGCGACTTAGCAGCAGCAGCCTCTGCCTCAAAAAGTTATTTAACTGTGCCTTAACTTCTAATGGGTATAAGCTTCTCAGAGCTTTCTGAGATGCTACCCGAGTTATAATCTTCAATTTGTCTCAAAATTTTCTGTTTCTTTCTTCAATTGACTGATTAACTTGTTATTGACACCACTGACCCTCAGCCACAGATTCTATCTGTGCTAGCCTTCTCATAACCAATAATTTCCATGATATCACAGTTTGGTGGAGAAATCGTATTGTTTTAAAATTATACAGTCATTGAATTTAAATCTACTGATGTATAGAGAAACACTGTCCTGTTCCACTGTTCACAAACATATCACACTTTGGGAAATTGGGTTAGGGTATCGGGCTGGTTGTTAGAAGACCAGAGGTCTAGAACTTACTCTGCCCCCTCAAGGAGCTGTGCTTTTGGAAAGTATGTGTGCATGCGTGCTTCAGTTGGGTCCAACTCTGTGATGCTATGGACTAGCCTGCCAGTATCCCCTGTCCATGGGGATTCTCAGTGGGTTCCCAAGATCCAGGGGATCTTCCCAACCCAGGGATCAAACCTGCGTCTCTTACATCTCATGCATTTGCCTGTGGGTTCTTTACCACTAGCACCACCTGGGAAGCCTGGGAAGCCCAAATAAGCTGGTAAACATAGGTAAATGTTTCCCTGAGCTCCGTGAGCCATTCTAGCAAATTACTAAATTCAGGGAAGCAGTCATGGGAACCAGTTTAAAGCCCATGAGTCAGAAGTACAGATCACAACCTGGATTTCAATTGGTGTCTAAAGTAGGGGTGGTCTTACAGGACTGAGCCCAAACCTGTGGGATCTGACCTATTGTTACCAAACTAGACAGCCCCTCTCTTAGAGTTCTAGCTGAACTGAAGCCCTCTGGCTTGGTCAGAGAGTTCTAATCTCCTCAGGTTCATATTGTCAATAATAAAACTGAGTTTGATGCAAGCTAGACAGGCTTTTATTCAATGATCAGAGAATGGAGAAGAGGAGCTCATGCTCTTAAAAACACCTTCTCCTGAATGGATGAAAGTGGGTAACTTTTAAGCAGTAAGTGGCAGACAGGTAATCGGGGCTCTAGGGAAAGTGTGGGGATTTCCAGGGGCAGCTGTGGGCAGCCAGGGCTTTTGTGGTCTTCCAGGCTCCAGGCATTACTGTAGAGAAATCAGGGCTGGTTGAGGGTGGTTTACCATCGTATATCTCTGAAAGCACTCCTCTCTCAAAGACAAGTGCAAAGCATCTCTGCCAAACACCAGGTACATTTGAAATGAACACAGAGATGAATCAGAGCATGTCGTTCAGTTCTTAGGGGTATGGAGACAGGAAGAAAGTAAATCAAGGCAAGGGATGTGGTGACAAAAAACAAACAAAAAACCCAAAAAGCAAACCACAGATCTGTGGCCTGGGCTGCATAGAACAGGTGATACTATCTCCAGGTGCTACTAGCTCTATTTCTCTCTTCACGAGAAATGGTGTTGGGAAGCAAACCATGCACTGATTACTTTGCATCTCTCAACTACTTCATCTCTACCCAGTATTTCTGGAAGGAAGCAAGATGGCCTTTCACCTAGAAGGCTTGCTAAAAGCTGGGTGAGCCCTATTTCTGCTATGCTACTTTCCACTATCCAAAGTGGATAATGGCCAGTAATTCACAAGAGACAATCCTAGGAAAAATGAGCTAATTTTACAAAGCTGAAATGTGAACTCTCAGATACTGAATATTAAAAAGCCAACGCTTTCTGCAGGAGCCATTCAGCAGCACTCCAGGGGACACTTGATTTGTCTGAATAATAATAAACTATAATGATAATAGCCAAGTGCACCTCACAGGAGTACTAAGCTTTAATGACTCAATATTTGTGGAACCCTTTGAGCACCTCCAAAGTTATGTAAGCACAAATGAATAGGTAGGGACACCATATACCATTGTTATTTCTACATTAAATCTCTCTTGGTAATTTCCTATCTTATAATGTCTTGTAAGGTAGGTACTGTATGAGACTAATATATGAACAAAATTATGGAAGAAATAAAATATAAAATAATATATAGTAGTGATTTCCAATGAAATAATTATAATTTCATATTAGTGAAAGAGAATGGAGTCATTAATAGCATCTCTAAAAAGTCATTCCTAGGTTGTAAAATAGAAAAATGAAAATCTGGAATAGACCCTTAAGATTTAAATGTCTGAAAAGAGTCTGAAGAAACACTTGCTATTTTTTTCTTAGGAAGGAGACACCTAAGATTTTAGTTGTTTTTTTCCACGCTGAAGAAATTATAATGATGTTTTCTCTGTTTATTTCCTAGTAGAAATTGTACACATTATTTTCATACATCTGTCTTTCCATCTTCTCCTCCATCACCAGCATAATTTATGCAACGTGATAGTACTTTTAATATTCCTAGTTTAAAAAATATATCTTCACAGTCCTATTATCTTCATCATATTTTCCAAAATGCACCATTGTGATTTTGATATTATCCCTAACTTCCACTGAGGTAGCTATGCACAAAATGCATTGACCCAAACAGTCTCTTCAACAAATTTTCCTCTAATACCAGATCTCCACCAACAAAAGACTCATTTCTTCCAGTGAGTATTGTCTATAAAAACTCCTCTGAGAGAACGCTGTGGAAGGGAGTACCTTGCCTTTTCCCTTTCACTGAGCTGACATCACATTCTTTAAAGACCCAGGGTGTTTCCAGGGGTGAGGAGGAAAGGAAAAAAGAGTAAGGTTACCTCTTTGAGGAAATTCTGAGTAGGACAACACTGCACCAGGTTTTGAACAGGTTCCTCATCCTGAGAGAGGGAAGAAGGGACGAAGAGAGGTAGGAGGACCTTAATACAAAACCCGCATGCTTTGTGTTCTGTCCAGGACCAGACGTGATGGCCTGCAAGCATCGGTCATAGGATTGTTTTCTATTCACTGAGTATTCTTGTCAATGTTCTGCCTTTTCTTTACAACATTGATGTTTTGTACACAGTTAGTATTTTTACATCCTAATACCCTGTTGAACCTCCTAAATTTCGTCATTCCAGTAGTACGTTTTTAAGATAGCCATTCTCTTGTTTATGTATGCATTTACTTATTGGCCTGTGCCGGGTCTTAGTTGCAGCACTCAGGATCTTCTATCCTTGCTGTGGCATGTGGGATCTTCTTAAACTACCTCAAGTAGGATGGTTTTAGATGCAGAATGTGGGAGTTTTAGTCGGAACATGCGAACTTTTAGTTGCAGCCTGTGAATTCAGTGGCAGCATGTGGGATCTAGGTCCCTGACCAGGGACTGAATCTGGATTCCCTGCACTGGGGGCACAGTCATAGCCCCTGGACCACCAGGGAAGTCCCAGTCCAGTAGTACTGGGATCAACACAACTCTTAGAGTTGGACAAGAGGGGTGTCTACTCCAGCAAATGCAGAAGCTGCCATTTTCTGTGTCACAGCCCATAGGGCCAAGGGGATGTGACCACCCAGAGATGGTGTTCCACCTTCTAAACCATACCATGGTACCTGGGACTCTGGATTGTCTGTTCTACAATCCCTGAGCCCATTCTTCATCCCTATGGGAGCTCTTTCCTGAAGTCTCTCTTCCTGTTGACCTGCTTACAGTGGACGTCTTCCTCTCTAGAACCTAGGGTTAGAGAGACAGCTGTTAGCAGAGATGTCTATGGATCCTAGCTGTGAGGGTGCCTTGTGGGCATTGGAGACCCCTCAAGTGTGAAGTGATACTGGGGTGGGAAGAACCAAGGGGGAAAACTGGATGGTGGAGTGGGGAGAACTGGAGGCAGGGGACGTGCCATCATCATATTCAGTTGTAGAACACAGAAAATTCTGAAAAGTCTCAATTAAAACCTTGCCTCAGACTCAGACTTCTTCCAAGAGTTTTTAAAAAGAGTCTTGGAGGTAGGATCTGAGCTCATCATGTGGGCAGAAAAGTCCAAGAATGTACCTGATAGCATGGGCTTCTCAGGTGGCGCTAGTGGTAAAGAACCCACCTGACAATGCAGGAGATACAAGAGATGCGGTTTCGATCCCTGGGTCAGAAGGGCACAGCAATCCACTTCAGTTTAGAACTCCATGCACAGAGGAGCCTGGCAGGCTACAATCCATAGGGTAGCAAAGAGTCTGACACGACTGAAGTGACTTAGCATGCAGGCAGCAGGTGGCATAAAGAGAAAACATATTACTTTTTCTTTTCTTTTTTCTCCCTTCCTGCCTTTCTTCCTCTCTTTCTTTTCTTCCAGACAAAGGAAAGCTTCCTCTTTTGATCAAGGAATGGAGACTCAAGCCCCTGCTTTACAATATGTGCTCTCCCTAAGAGGCTGCTGCGGGGATCCTTTACAGGGGTCTTGTCAGCAGGGTGATGCCATCCAACCATCTCATCCCCTCATCCCTTCTCCTCCTGCGCTCAATCTTTCCCAGCATCAGGGTCTTTTCTAATGAGTCGACACTTAGCATCAGGTGGCCAAAGTATTGGAGCTTCAGCTTCAGTCCTTCCAGAGAACATTCAGGGTTGATTTCCTTGAGGACTGACTGGTGTGATCGCCTTGTTAGCAGGGAGGGGCGGAGTTCCTGCAGATTGGTCCGGGCGTGCTATTGGCTGCCGAGGCTCCCGGCGGCGCAGGCGCAGCACCTCTGAGCACCGCCCACTGCGGCCATCTTGAACTGAGGTGTCAGGGGTCGCCATTGCGCTCTGAGAACTCTGATCTGAAGTGCTGGGTGCGAGGCCTCTGCACACGGCTTCCTGTGAGCAAATGAAACCAGACTAAGCCAACAGGAAGAGAGAAAAAGGTTAGACTTTATTTTCTCACTCACGTTCTATTTTTATTTTCTGGGTATTATTAATGGGCTTTCCTAGTGACAAATCCCCCTTCTGCCTTTTGCCCTGCTCCTCATTCTTGCGGGGCGCTGAGGGGCACAGGTTGTTTTCTGTAAGTGCTTCCTGTTGAGTGTAGACGTTGTCATCACCCCAGTGGAGCGGCGCGACTTTCCCCCAGCTGCCTTTAGATATGTGTGATGGTCCCGAGGCCTCAGCCAGAACTTACTGTATCCCTGAGCGACCACTTTTTTGTCTTATCTTTTGGAGACAAAGGACATCAGACAATTTAAGATACATGGCCCAAATAATAACAGAATAATGGTCATATGTCATATTTTCCTTAAAGTGAAGGTATCTAGGTCTTTTACCTGTAGGCAAGTGTCCCCTGACATTGAGACTCACTGCTGTGGCCTGAGTATCCCTGGTCACACTTGGGTTTTGTTCTGGAAGAGAAGCTTCAGGTCGGAGAGAGGTTCACATGCATACTCAAGGGGAGTCTGTTGCCCCAGGTTGTTTCTGTGAAGGCTGGGGCTCAAGAGCCTCTTCCCTTGAGTATGATGACCCCGCAGAGTGATCCCCTGCAACTTTAGGACAGAATGGGTGCTTAGGATCTCCAAGTGGGGGCTTCCTGCCTGGTATCACTGTGCCAGTAGAAAAAGACTGAGTGATTCAAAAGCAAACGAAAGTTTTGTGCTTTGATTAGAGAATAGAGAGGTGCAAGCTTGAGCTCTGGAGGCCAAGCTCTCCTGAGAGGCCCACAGTCCAGCTGCTTCGTATTGTTCCCTTCAGCAGGGACAGGGGCGGTGTTCTGGGGGGCCTGTGGAGTTGTGCTGCTCACTTCCAGGCTCCCTGTCTTTATCATGCTATTTGTCAAGCAATAAAACCAATTTTGAAATTGTGCTATTAATTTTCCTGTTCCTTTACCCCATGAAAAAAATTTGTTGTAAAGCTATATCTGTTTTTTAACAAAAGTAGAAAATATTTTATTTAACAGTTTGTAGTTTTGTTTTTTGTATCTTTTATGTTTGGACAAGCTGGATCTAATTATGTAACAGAGCCCTCACCACTTTCCACGGTACAGTTTTTTGTATAGGATTGAGAGGAAATTAGGGGGCTTTGCAGGTGGAACTAATGGTAAAGAACCTACTTGTCAGTGCAGGAGACATAAGAGAGGTAGGTTCCATCCTTAGATTGGGAATATCCCCTGGAGATGAGCATGGCAACCCACTCCAGTATTCTTGCTTGGAGAATCCAATGGACAGAGGAACCTGGGAGGCTACAGTCCATGAGGTTGAGAGTCAGACACGGCTGAAGCGACTTAGGAGCAGCAGCAGCAGAGAAGAAATTACTGGTTTAGATGAGGAGTTTTATAACCAGACACCAAGCAATGAGCATAATGTAGTCAGTCTCTATGCTAATCAAAATATAAAATATTTTCATGCTATATATGAAAAGGGGAGAGAGAATGGAGAAATCTAATGCATACCATGATGTCTTCTTTTTCTTTCTTTTACTGGGAATGGGGGAACAGAAAACCACATTTTATTAAAGAGGTTTTCATTTGTTATGTAAATTATAACAGTGATCTATGACCACTATAAGGCTGGCTAGCTTGCTCCCTAATATTTGGTGATTTAATACAAGTCTAGGCCTAGGGACATGAAAGAGAAGTAATGAGGATTCCAGAGCTGCACTAGTAGTTTAAGGAGAAGCCCCACCCAGCAGCTACGATGTTTTCTCAAAGTAGGGGGTGCGTGCATGCTCAGTCATGTCCAACTCTTTGTGACCCCATGGACTGTAGCTCACAAGTCTCCTCTGTCTATGGAATTTTCCATGCAAGAATACTGAAGTGGGTTGCCATTTTCTACTCTAGGAGATATTCCCAACCCAAGGATCAAACCTGCACCTCTTGAATCTCCTGCATTGGCAGGTGAATTCTTTGTCACTGCACCACTGCCACATATAGCAAAATGGCTCTCTTTTCCTCATAGTTAGCAAAGCACTCATCCATGCATAAAATGAAAAGCTGATTAAATTTCTAATAAGTGCACCTATATAAGTGACTACTATGGGGAAGTCATTATATAGTACATTAAGAAGTTATTGTGGAACTTTCTCTAAGCAATAGAATGGAATAACTTTGGAAATAACACTTTACTTTGTATGTAGAAGGAAGTTAAAAGCTTCAGCCAGTGCTCTGTAATTAAATAGTGTTGGTGCCAGATTCCTAATAGAAGGAGCTTTCTGCTATAATCACTCCCAAATGGCTGATCCGTCATTATTAATACAAATGCCCAAGATGAAAATTGATATTGTGTACAGACTGTATTTCTGTTAAACTAATGTAAACTTCCCTTTGTTCAATATCTCTATATTCCTGGTTTGCTACATTATTGCTGAATTGTTTAGCTGGAATTCACTGACTAGTACTAAGCAAATATTCTGAAAACTTAAGGAAAACTATATACAAAGGGTTAACTGGTAGTTATGATCTTTTGTTCATAATTAAAGTACTTGTCACTAGTCAATGAAGGGACCACCAAATTAGACATTTTAGTTGGAGAACTACATTGCAGCAGAAACTTCCATTCAACCTAGAAATGTGTTTGCTTTAGATCTTTGACTAGTGTCACACTGCCACTTCTTAATATTTGATGAAGTAATTAAATAAATAAATGGAGTAGATGGTTCTGTATAACTTGGCAGAAGGTAGATTCAGTTTTTTACAACATGAGCAATCAAAAGGAACCTTAATGTTATTATTATGGAAAATGATATTAGCAGTTAAACTTTAAATATTAACATTTAAACTTTAAAGAAAAATATGCTTTATATTTTGAAGATAATATTTCTATTTGGTCTGTGCAGCAGGACAGAAAAATTGATTGTTCGAGGAGCAAAGATCTCAACCCTATATTGATTTCAGTTGATTGGAAGTGAGAATGTGTTTTTTTTTTAAATTGAGATGTAATTTACCCAAAATAAAGTGCTCATATTGTGAAGATACAGTTGATATAGTTTTATACATTGATTCACTCATGTAACCACTACCCTAATCAAGATACAAAACATTATAGTCTTCCTTGAAGATTCCCTCCTGTCCCTAACCAGACAGTGCTCTCCCCCCTACACACACCACCATCCTGATTTTACCACCATTTTAGTTTCTTTTTGAACTTCCTGTAAATAGGCTGATACATCACATACTCTTGTGTCTGGCTCAACATTAAGTTTGTTAGATTCATATAGGTTGTTGGGTGTATCAGTAATAAGTTGTTTTTCATTGAAATTGGTAGGTGAAAGATGATGTTTGGCTTTTGTTGGAAAAGGTAGATATTTTCCCAGAGCTAATACCAGGAAAAGTTCAATTTGCTCTACACCTTCCCCTCTTGTCTTTTGATATTTTTAAATTTACCTATTTTGGTGGATATGGAGTAGTTTTAATTTGTAGTCCTCTGAAAACTAATTTTTTTTTTTAGATATTTAAAACTGCCACATTCACTCCAAAGCCCATCCATCTCCTTCAGCATCCAAAGATTAAGCACATGTTCTGCTTAGCTATATAATAAAGTGGCAAACACGCTGCACCACTGACATCACAGGACAGTTGCCTATAAAACTAGACTTCTGACGCTGGGCCCCAGCTTCACTTTCTCACAGGTCATCATCTTCATCCGGGAGAGCAGTTGTCTGAGCAACCTCTAAATCGTGCTGGTACTGTGCTGCCAAGACTGGGTCCATGACCACCTCTGGCGGGGCAAGAGCAGGCATGGCGACAAACTCCAGTCAGTTTTCTAGCAAACCTGAGGAAGGGCTTTTCAAAGTTGTGGTTACTTTTGGCAGAAATGTCATAGTACTGAAGATTCTTCTTTTGGTGGAAGACAATTGACTTTGCCTTAACCTTTCTGTCCTTAATATCCACTTTGTTGCCACATAACACAATTGGGATGTTCTCACACACTCCTACCAGATCTCTATGCCAGTTAGGCACATTCTTGTAAGTAACTCTTGATGTTACGTCAAACATTATAATGGCACAATGAGCTTGTATATGATAGCCATCTCTCAGTCCACCAAATTTCTCCTGACCAGCTGTGTCCCATACATTGAACTTAATAGGTCCTCTGTTGGTATGGAACACAAGAGGATGGACCTCAACACCCAAGGTAGCTACATGCTTCTTCTCAAATTCACCAGTCAGATGATGCTTCACGAATGTAGTTTTTCCAGTACCACCATCACCGACCAAAACAAGTTTGAACTGAACTTGGGGTTCTCCTTGGGCAGCCATCGCGATGTTACGCAGCTCGGGTCCTGGCGCCCTCACGGCCTCCGCGGCAGGGGAGAGAGGAGAACTCTCAGCCCAGAGGACTCGGGACTCCTCATGGCCACCGCCCGCCACTGCCTGGACCCCCCAACACCTGCCCCAGCCCCGGCCCCACTACCTTCTGAAAACTAATTTTTTGAGGATCTTTTTATTTATATTTATTGGCCACTTTGATATTCTCTCTTTTAGGAAGTATTAACATTAACAGTTGAATGACCTCTTTCTCATTTAATAGGAATTCTTCATATGTTCTGGATATGAGCTTGTTGATACCTGTATATTGAGGTTATTTCTCTCCGTTTTGTCTTATTTTTCATTCTCTTAATAATTTGTTTTAGTGAACCGAAGTTCTTAATTTTAACAAATCTCGTTATTTTTATACTACAATGATATATTTTGCTTTGTATTAACGTCGAGGCTAGTTTGTTTTAGCTTTCACATTTTAGTCTGCAACCAATATTGGAGTAATTTTGTATGTGATTTAAAATACAGCTCCAGGTTCTTTTAAATTTAAATATGCATTATTGAGAAGATTGTCATATGAAATTGTAGTAGAGACATATGAAAGAATCAAGTATAGACATAGTATTTCCTTTGGATGAGATTGAATCTCAAAAAACAACAAAAAAAGAAAAAGATAAAAGGGACATTCTGAGAAATGTCTCTTTATTTGATATTAGGGACATTTTAGTTTTGGATTAAGAGATAAATTCTGAAAAAGAGATACTAATATTATAAAATAAAAATATTTATTTAAAGATGTATTCAGATTTCCAGTTTCAACTCTGACATGTAAGGAAATTAGAAGTTGTCATTCTTACCCTTATAAGAAAAATGATGGGGAAAAAATCTGAAAGTCAGTGACTTATCGTGGGCTTATCAAAGAATTGAGGTTACAGGGCAAAATGAAAATTGAAAGTGTTAGTTGTAGTCATGTGTGGATCTGCAGCCCATGGACTATAGCCTGTCAGGCTCCTCTGTCCATGGAATTTCCCAGGCAAGAATACTAGAGTGGGTTGCCATTTCCTTCTTCAGGGGATCTTCCCAACACAGGGATGGAAACTGGCAAACCACTGACCAAAATCTGGAGAGACAGGTAAACGTAAAACGTCATAGATAAGATAAAGTTTCGTGGGACAGAAGCTGCTGTAGCTACAAGCTGGTAGAAACACTTAAATGTCACTTTTGATGAATTGTGGGAAGCAGACCTAGTGTGAAAAGGAGAAACTTCTGAAGGCCACAGCTTTAGAGACGATCTCCCACACTTTTTTGGAGGGGTTAAAAGAGCTTCTTGATGAGGGTGCGAGATGAGAGTGAAAAAGCTGGCTTAAAACTCGATGTTTAAAAAACTAAGATCATGGGATCCAGTCCCATCACTTCATGGCAAATAAAAGGACAAAAAGTGGAAGCAGTAACAGATTTTATTTTCTAGGGCTCCAAAATCACTGCAGAAGGTAACTGCAGCCCTGAAATGCTCCTTGAAAGGAAAGCTACACCAAACCTAGACAGCACATCAAAAAACAGACATCAGTTTGCTGACAAAGGTCCAGATAGTCAAGGGGAAAGTCACTCAGTCGTGTCTGATTCTTTGCAACCCCATGGACTATCCAGTTCATGGATTTCTCCAGGCCATAATATGGAGTGGGTAGCTGTTCCCTTATCCAGGGAATCTTCCTAACCCAGGGATTGAATCCAGTTCTCCTGCATTTTAGGTGGATTCTTTACCATCTGAGCCACCAGGGAAGGCTGGATAGTGAACACTGTGATTTTACCAGTAGTTATGTACAGATGGAAGAGTTGGACCATAAGGAAGGCTGAGTGCTGAAGAATTGATGCTTTCAAATTATAGTGCTGGAGAAGACTCTTGAGAGTCCTTTGAACTGCGAGGAGATCAAACCAATCAACCCTAAAGGAAATCAACCCTGAATACTCATTGGAAGGACTGATGCTGAAGTTCCAGTGCTTTAGCTTCTTGGTGCGAAGAGCCAACTCATTGGAAAAGACTGTGATGCTGGGAAAGATTGAAGGCCGAAAGAGAAGTGGTGGCAGAAGATGAGATGGCTAGATAGCATCACTGAATCTCGGTGTACATGAATCTGAGCAAACTCTGGGAGTTAGTGAAGGACAGGGGAGCCTGGCATGCTGCAGTCCACAGGGTCGCAAAGACTTAGCATGACAACAGTCTCTATACTCACTGATCTTGTCTTCTCCTCTGTTCAGTGTGCTGTTAAAATTATTCAATAAGTTGTTAGTCTCAGATACTATATTTTGCTGTTGTGTTGTCCTAAAGTGTCCATTAAGATAATTTTATAGACTTTAAAGTTCTAAAAAGGAAATCATTTTTTATTCCTCATTATTTTCTATTATCTTTAATATATTAATCATGGTAATTTTAAAGTCCTTCTCTGCAACTCCATTTCCTTTATCATTACTGGGTTTGAACCTACATCTTGAATATCAGCAACTACCTGTTGTTTTTTGCTTGTTTAGTAATTTATAATTGTATATTAAACATTTGAATTATTTTATGTGGGAGTTAATGATAGTATGTATTCCTCTAGATTTGTCATATTTTGCTCTGGCAAGGAGTAAATTACCAGCCCCTACTTTGAATGGCTTAATTTAAGAACTTCTAGTCCTGGTTTATGCTAGTTATCCTTTTATTCCTAGCTTTTTGTCCTCAATTGCAAGGCTGACCTTTCGAGATGAAAAACCCTGTTTGGAAAAAATTTCTATTCTAATGGACCCAAAATCCAGTTTGTGAAGCTTCTAAAATCTCTACTCAAACTTTTAGTATCCCAACCACTATTCTCTGCTATATCTCCCAGTGTTTCATAATAAACATGCAAACTTTATGAGTTGGCCAAAGACCAGAGGGAAAATTTTTTTTAAACTTTTTATTTTGTACTGAGGTATAGATGATTAATGAACAATGTTGTAATAGTTTCAGACGAACAGCAAAGGTACTTGGCCATACATATATATGTATCCGTTCTCCCCCAAACCCCCATCCCATCCAGGCTGCCACATAACACTGAGCAGGGGTCCATGTGCTATATTGTAGGTCCTTGTTGTTATCCATTTTAAATATAGCAGTGTGTACATGCCCATTGCAAACTCCCTAACTATCCCTTGCCGCTACACTCCCCCCTAGCAACAATAGGCTCATTCTTGAAGTCTGTGAGTCTGTTTTTGTTTTGTAAGTTCATTTGCATCGTTTCTTTTTAGAGTCCACACATAAGGGATATCATATGATATTTCTCCTCCTCTGTCTGACTTACCTCACTCAACATGACACTCTCTAGGTCCATCCATGTTGTTGCAGTAGCATTATTTCATTCTTTTCAATGGCTGAGTAATGTTCCATTGTATATATGTACCACATTTTCTTTATCCATTCCTCTCTCAGTGAATATTTAGATTGCTTCCATGTCTTAGCTATTGTAGACAGTACTGCAGTGAACATTGGGGTGCATGTATCTTTTTGAATCATGTTTTTCTCCAGATATATACCCAGGAATGGGACTGCAGGGTCATATGGTAGGTCTGTTTTTATTTAAGGCACCTCTATACTGTTCTCGATAGTGGCTGTACCAATTTACATTTCCACATACACTCCAACAGTGTAAGAGTGTTCCCTTCCCAGAGGGAAATTTTAATGCATATTTTTGGCCTCCTTGTGTTGGTCTTCTTCTCTTTAGTACTCTGATCCTCTAATCCCAACCGGTTATGTAACCCAGAACTCTGATCTTTGCTTTCTCCACCCAGTGAAACAGCACTCTCTGACTGTGTTCTATTTTCCTGGCTAACAGTTTGGAAAATGCCTCATTGAAAAAGCCAATGAGTGTAGGGCGCACCTCATCCTTCTCTCTTCTCTCAAGGATCATAAATAGCCCTGAGCGGTAGCTTTTCAATGCTTACAAATTTTTTTATATATATAAAATTTTCCAGTTTATTTTGTACTTTCAATCAAATAATGCATTTTAGGTATTTTTGAATTTTTTGTGCTTTAGTCTATGACCTTTATCCTCCTAAAAACTGTAAGATGAAATAGAGAACAGGAACTAAAATTTTCAATAACAATGCAGAGTGTTTGTTTCCTTTGAAATATAAAACAATTACAAGAAAATGTCATTTTAAAACTAGGTCTTCTTATGAAAGATTAATTTTATGTGCTGAATACTTGGCCCCAGAACACTGAAGTTCTTGAGAAGATAAATGGCTGTTTGAGCTAGTCAGCAGCCTAGGAGGGAAATAATAAAAGTAATACATCCAAACTGGGTAATTTGAGGAGTGTTTAAAAAAATGACTGTTTTTGAAAAGCATGTGGATAAAGTATAGGGAAACCACAAGAAGTTATGCTGCACCTGAGACTAGTGAATCATGGCACTAACACCACCCTTAGGACAGAAGGAACTAAAAGACAAAAAGGGCTATTTTGAGAGAAATTCCTCAAGAGGAGCTGAGGTCTTTAGTCAAGGGGCTTGCCAACACATTTCACTCCACAAAAAGGAAGCCAGGAAGAAAACGTACATTCAGATCTCATTTTCCTCCCTTCCCCTAAACTTCTGCTGGGCTTACCCAACTGAACAGAATGTCAGAGGACAAGGGAGCTTGTTAATGTAATCCACGCAAGTCCAGTATTTCAGAATGCGGAGTAGGGTGGAGATAAGTAAGGAGTGTTTCTATTTGAGCAAATAAAGACTATCCAGCACAGCAGTGACAGTGTTTTCCCCCTTAACAGTAATTCCAGCTTGGATTTATTTTTCTTCTCAAATGAGGTAATAATTTACAACACACGTATGTAATATTTGTCACACCTCAGTTAAGTAATTAAAATGGAGTTTAATTTGGGACTATAGTAGCTAATTATTTAAGAATTTATTAATTACCCACTGAACTAAACTGTTTTATAAATTGAAATTGAGAATTGCTATTTATCCTATTTCAACTTTCTAGCTGATTTGAAGTTGTGAAAATAGTTAAATGTTCTTTCTCCTTACTTTTGCCTCTCTTTACTTTTCCCTTTTATTAAAATCTCAGAGATTTGAGGCCTGAGCCCAGTGGGTCTCTTCCATTATAATCTACTTAGAGTCTTAATACCTCAGGAAAAGACTTCCTATCCTGTGAGGTCACTTAAGATAGAGAGTTACTTTCACAATACAAGTAATCTGTATAGAATATTTTGTACCTAAGAAAAAGATTTCACAGGAGGACAAATCCTTATAGCCAAGGAACACATTTTAGTGGAGTTTAAATTGTTCTCCAAGGTGATCATAATTTGTATTGAGACATCATGTTACAAAACAAATCACTCTGTGGTTCTTTTGATTATATGGAAAGTTCCAGGTTTTTTTTTGTAGTCTTCAAGACTTCTCAAACAGTTTGTGATATCCGCCTTTAAATAAGGAAAGAGTATTCTATTCAACTTCAGAATCATCAGGGCCATAGCCATTATCAAATGGAATCTATTAATTAATACAGTTACTTTGTTTTCTTATATTAATTTCTTTAAAATTACAGTCTATTAAGAGTAGGCTTAATAGGCTCTGAACTGATTTCTTGTATAGATTTAAGTAAAATAAGTCACTTTAAAGAAAATTATTAAGTTAATAATAATATAGACAGCATGAACATATATGGCAAACCTTATTAAGGTGATAATGAATTACTAAGGTTTCAGGGAAATGGACAGGGTCTTTGTTCTTGTTCACTGTTGAATTCACAAGTCTTTGAACAATCAACATATATTTCTGTGACTGAATCATTTATTGGAATTTAAGACAGAGTAGCAAGTAGGAATATCCTTGGAGAAATACCCTCAAACTATATCATATAGACCAGTCTATATTTTTTCTATCCAGGAGATTGATCCTACTGTTAAGAATGTATTGCTTATCTTCAAATTCTGTCTCACTATATAATTAAAAATATTTTTGAAATATAACAAATTTTAAATTTGAACTATTGCTAGGGACTTTTTAATATCCCTTAAAGTTTAATAAGTAATGTCTTACTTAACTGTTTATCAGAGTAACAAAATACGAATTACTTTATGTTAAGAATAATGAATTTATAGATTATTTTGATCATTTACAATGTAAATCACTACGGATTTCCATTACACCTAAGCTTTTATTACTAAACCACAAAAATTAGCAGGCTATTTGACTACAAGATTGAATTTTATTTCCTATAGTGTTAAAAAGATATGAAAATTAACTGCATGAGAGTGCCTTAATTAGGCATCAAAACATGTTTAAATTAGGAAGACAAAAGCCTTTATAGGTCATTAAAGAGCAACGAATTTTCAGGGCTTTATACAAATTTATCTATTAGTTAAAGGATTTTTTTAAAAAGAAAAAAACAAATGGCCAAATGTAACCTATCCTGTAAATATATATTTTACTGAGGATGCTGTCAATGGAAGGATGGTTAAAACAAACCTGTCTTTCCTTTCATTCCCTGTTTGATACAGCTAACGTTTCATCAGTGGTTTGATGAATTGAACTCTTTCTAGTAAAAGATACTAAATATGAGATATTTCTTGGAGCATTCATGAGAAATTAACTTTTGATTGTGTCAGACTATTTAGATTTTACTATGGTTGATTCTGACAGCATTGCTAAGTCTATTTTGACTTATATAGTGTATGTAATATAATCTAATATATTTTAATAGTTATAGTAAAAGACTTGGCCCAAAAGAAACCTCATACCCATTAGCATTCATTTCCCATTCTTCACTCCCCTTGACTCTTGGCAACCACTAATCTACTTTCTGGTAATATGGATTTTTTTCTATTCTGGACATTTCATGTAAACAGAATTATTCAGTATGTGTCTGTAAATGACTTATTTTACTGAGAATAGTTTTTCAAGGTTCATTCATGTACTTCATTCCTCTTAGAGCTGAATAATATTCCATTTTATGCATATATTACATTTTGTTTATTCATTTATTTATACACAGATTGTTTCTATTGTATTTTTAAAGTTAATAATGCTGCTGTGGATGTTTGAGTACAGTTTTTTATATGAACATATATTTTCAGTTCTTTTGAGTCTGTACTGAAAATTGGAATAGCTGGGTAATGTAACTCTAGGTTTACTTTGTTTTGAAAACAATGAAGCCATTTCCAAAGCATCCGCCATTTTACATCCCCATCCGCAATTTATGAAGATTCATGTATTTCCACATTATCACTGACACTTGTTACTGATCGCCCTTTTGAATACATTATGGTAAGTGTAAAGTGGTGTCTCCTTGTGGTTTTGACTTTGTATTTCCCTAGTAACTAGTGATATTGATTATCATTTCATGTCCTTCTTGGCTGTTGGTATATCATCTTTGGAAAGATATCTCTTTTGATCTTGTGTCTACATTTTAATTGGGTCATTTACCTTTTAATCATTGTGTTGTAAGGTATTTTTAAAATGTATTTTGGATACTAGTCCCTTATCAGAGATGTTCAATACAAATATTCTCTCCCTGTAATTTGATTTTAACTATAGAAGAACTGTTGAAAAGTTAGCATTGGGTGATGAGTTGGGAGAGATGAGGAAGGAAGAAGGAAAAGTAATTATGACCTTACTGGAGTAATTCAAGAGAGGTGATGAGGCAATAGTGATAGAAATGGAGAGGAAACAGGGGAAATTTAAAGAGTTTCTTTCTATATGATTTGATAATAACATAAAATAGATTTAAAAAGCTGGCTTTGTTGTGAGACAGTCCAAGTTGTAATCTTTGCTCCTCTGCTTCCTAGCTGAATGATCATGGTGCTTATGGTGTTTGGAGAAAATAAGTTGTACTCACAATTTTTATTTTAAAAATGGCTCATAGATATTACTTTTTGTTCAAATTTGCTCAAATACTGAAGTTTTGGGGACATTTTAGAAGAAAAAAGTTCTGAAGGACCTATGAGCAAATTTTAATGAAAACTGTGCTTCTGGGAATTTTGGAAGAAAAGTGTATGTAACACCTGTGTTCACCTCTGACTAGCTATGTGATCTTGGGCAATTAAATATCTTTGGAAATCGGTTCTCTCATCTGTGAAATTGGATATTTCTCCCATATGGCACTAGAAAAAGAAAGTAATGTGGTAGTTAATAGCATGATTTTTGAACTCAAACTTACGCCAGCTATGATCTGTTTTAACTTTTGGAAATTAATAACTTACTGTACTTCAGTATCACCTGGAAAAATGGAAATAGTGTTTAACATCAAAGTGATGTTATGAAGATTGAACTTACAAATTAAACTCAGTCTGGTATATGATAAATATAATTCCTGATGAATATTAGCTGTTATTATAAATGTTACATAAAATAAGTAGAGAACTGATTTTATAGTAATAAATACATGCTTGGTGCTATCCTTACAATAACCATTATTACTAGATGTCAGAGAAAGAAAAATTGAGAGGTTAAGGATGAACATGGATTCTAGTTTGATAAAGATCATGCTGTCATTTGTTATTAAAGAAAAGTAGCATGCCAAAAGGAAAATAAAGACAATATTTGAGCATATTAATTCAGATAACTTGGTAAAATGTCCAGTGGACAACTGATCATATTCATTTAAGATACAATTAAAAGTTGAACTTTATGACCACTTTATGACAAATTAGCAGATTTTGTCATTCTAGGCTTTAGTTGGAGAGAAGGCTGATGTAATGGGAAAATACAGTATGTATGATCCTTGGTTCACTTGGAAGCAGAGGATGAGAGGAGAGAAACACTAAAAAAGAAGTTCAAGGTAAACTGATCGTAAAAGTGATACGAGGAAGTGGGGAAAAGGGTCTTTTGTTTGAACCTTTAGTCATCCATTCTGGATTTATAAGTGAAGGAGTGTGTGTCCAAGGAAGTTAACTGTAATAATTATAAGTTATGAATTCAAAGCAGTTATTTGCCTTTATAACTTTTCTGGCTTTTGGGGCTTCCCTGGTGGCTCTGCAGTAAAGAATCCATCTGGCAAGGAGGAGACGTGGGTTTGATCCCTGGATCGGGAATATCCCCTGGAGAAGGAAATGGCAGCCCACTCCAATATTCTTGCCTGGGAAATCCCATGGACAGAAGACCCTGGCAGGCTACAGTCCATGGGGTTGCAAAGAGTTGGACCCAACTTAGCAACTAAACAACAACAAGGTTTTTGTAATAGGGAAGAGAAATATACTTAAAGTAATTACATTAGTCAGGGTCCTGGTAAGACACACATGTGGATTCAAGTTTGACAGTGAAGGAGAGTTTAGCAAAATATCTCTTTAGAATGGTGAGAGCGTAGTTTAGAAAAATCAAGGTGGGGGTATGCTGTTCCTGTGCAACTGACAACCAGCGTGCCTTTACTAGCCATAGATGGAAAGCGGCAGGGGAGCTGGCAATGATAAGATCCTGGAGAAAGACGTTTGCAGAGAAGGTGATGTGTCAGCTGACCACAAACAACCAGAGGTGATGTCACATGGGGGAATATGGAAGAATGAATATCTTCACACCAACCCCCACCCTGCCTCCCCCTCTCTCTCATCTCCTGGCTTTGTCTCACTGTCTGAGGCCAAAGCCTGTGGGCAAGGAAATTGATGCCTACTAGGTTCAGCTCCCTGAGACACAGAGAAAGATTGAGAAGGTATCTAGAGTGCGAGCAAAACTTGAATAGCTAAAATAAATTCTTGCCTCACACAGGAGAAAATCAGTTCAATGTGTTAAAATATAAAATAGTGGTTTAAATGAGGTTTCAAATTATGCTTAATTTACTTTACCATACAACTCTGATGTGTCCCACAACTGAAAAATAAATTCATGGGAAGATTTAATCAGAAATAAGAAAATTACTTTAGAAAAAAAATCAATCTTCCTAATGGCTACATAATAAACCAACAGACTTTAAAGTGTGTCTGCATAATAACCAACTTGCTGTGATTGTCCAAGCCCTGCCGGGTTCAATATGAGTGCTATGAAGTGGAATGAAAGGATATGGTGAAACAGAGTTTCTCAATTGATTTTAATAACCTTTGAAATTAAAAATAGATGTTCTCTAACAAATAAACTTCTCAATTTTCAATGAAAGACTTATTACACTGTAGCTTTTCAAACAAGTTCTGGTATTAAAGAAAAGTGGATTTGTATATACCACTTATTTCATTTTTATTGTACAGTATCCATAACCCATTTTCTAATTTAAAAAATCATATTCCATAATGATAATGGATGATCATCATATAATCAGGTAAAGTAATAAGGATAACAATTAAATTTCTATAAATTTTGATTGAATTTAGAAATATATTTTCCTTAGTATCTTAAAATTGCTTTTATCAATCTAGCATCACACTTTTCAGTTTTTTCCTTACCAATGTGATAACTGATTGTGCATGGTTTATTGCCGATTCACAGTTACCACTGGAGATGATGAAGCAGGAAGAGATACCCAACAGAACCATCTAAATTTCAGACATATTTTTCCCTGTGCCTATCACTAGCACCAACCTTATCACTTTATGATAATCATGTCCCATTACTCTTCCCAGGATAGTGACTTTCTCTTGCCTGCTTGTGATTTGGTACCAGGAATCCAAAACGTCCAGGTGGCAACTAAAGCTGTAGATTTAGTAGCAAACCCTTGCTATGTCCCTTGATAGAAGCATTCCATCTCATACCCCTTCCCAAACCAGTGTCTGTAATCCAGTGGAGGCTAAAGTTGTGGGAGAGTCGAGCAAACATTCCCCAAGTGGGTTAGTAGGCGTGATGATGAGGGAGCCTATCCTTATGCCCATACCTTGGCCCCAACCCTATGTATTAAGCTTTTGAGAAAAGATCACCACACAGTGGCTTTTACCTTAAAGCATATACTGAATCTTGGGAATTCCCTGGTGGTCCAGTGAATCCATGCTTTCACTTAAGACTCTACTTAAGACTCCATGCTTTCACTTCTGAGGGACCCAGGTTTGATCCCTGGTTGGGGAACTAAGATCCCACAAGCTGTGTAGCTTGAAATTAAACTAGTATATATTGAATCTTGAAGAACAGTATCCCAACTTCCAACCACTCAGAGTGATTGGGCATCCAAGCTGAAGATTCAGGTTGTGCATTTAAGAGGTCATTAAAATGTTCCTAGCTTGGACGCTTTTAGGTGATAAGGTATATAGTAGGACCAGTGGGGTCCATGGTCTTATGCTGTCTCCTGTACCTCCTATGTCACAAAAAGGATCCTAAGTATCAGTTACAGCTCAACCCTATAACTATTACTAACAGTCTTTGAAGAATTGTCATTTTCCACTTGCTTCCATGTGCAGCTATATGGATACTTATCATGGATCCCTCTGGGCAGACTGGGGGAATATCTCCTGTACATGCTGTGGTGTTACAGAGTCCTACGTTAATGTTACCCACTATCCCTTTCAATTGGGAATGAGAAATGGCTTAGGTCTAGAAACTGAGTAATGGATCAACAAGTTTTCCATCATTGCAGCTGACATCAGCCTTCTTGACACATGCTGTTGACATTTTTGGGTTATATATCAATAAATCAAGAAGTGCTATTACTAGTTGCTCCTCGGTCTTGCTCCTAGAACCACCATAATATATAAGCCCTACTTCTGATCATTAGCATGTACATTTATTTGCCAGAGGAATTTTTCTGGCTTCTTCACTTTGCCCATGCAGACTGGAATGCAAGTTATCTAATGCTTGTCTGTCAGTCCCCCATAACATTCTTCAAACAATGACTACAGTAGTGGGAATTTGTAGATAAATACCACTGCCCCTTGGGCTTCCCTGGTGGTATAATGGTAAAGAATCCACCTGAGGTGCAGGAGATGCAGGAGTTGTGGGATTGATCCCTGAGTCAGGAAGATCCCCTGGAGAAGGGCATGGCAACCCACTCCAGTATTCTTGCCTGGAGAATCCCATTGCAGGTTACAGTCCATAGGGTCACAAAGAGGCAGACGTGACTGAGTGCACACTCACCCACCACAGCCCTCTCAGATTCTCTTTTCCTTTTTTCTTCTCTTTCTCTCTTTTTTCTTGGTGGCAGCATGCAAGGTCTTAGTTCCCCAGCCAGGGATGGAACCCAAAACGCCTGCGGTGGAAACACAGAGTCTTAACCACTGGACTGCCAGGAAAATTTCTCATATTTTCAGAGTAAGTTTGAAGTGTGAATCCACTCTGTTAGATCAGGCTCCAGGTGACTGCAGTAGTAAATTTCTTAGTTAACTTTTCTTTGCTGTCTCATTTTTTCTCTAGCATAAAGGTGTTCCTTGGTTCACCTTCCAGTAGACTGCTTGCACTCAAATCCTTGTTTTAGGGTCTACTTGGGTTGAGGAGAAGTGAAATTAAATGCCAACAGGGTCCCATTGCTGGTGACACATAGTGCCTGGGATTCTGTACCATCACCAAGACCTTTATTTGTGGTGAATTGGGATGACATTCAGGTGGAAAGTGATGCATGGGCTTACATAATATTACTAGCACTTGAGAGATATGAGATATGTTATTATAAAGATTGTGGGGTTTGTTGGTTGGTGTTAATTGCCATTAAGTTATGGAAGGAAGAAAATGACAGCCTTACATCATCCAGTTCTTAAAGCAGTGCATAGTGGAGCAACTCGAAAGTGTTTAAAAGAACTTCACCTCCTATAAATCTATTGTGTGTCATTTCTTTCCATCTTGGTACTGAAAAAGCTCTAAAAAAATACCAGTGGACAACCACAGTAAAACTTAACAGTTGTGATGATGATATGCACAAGCCATAATAATGTGACAGAAAAGATTCCATGTCAGTCACTATGGCTAGGACAACACACTTCACTACATCACCCGTTTTGAAGATATAAAACAATCATTTCCTCTTCTGATGTAGCGTGAGCTGTGTACGCAGAAAAATTTTTTGCAGCTTCTTTTTGCAGTTGTCTACTCTAGGGTACTTTAGAACCTAGAAACAGCTTTTAGTTTTTCTCATTGATAAATAACACTTTGTATCTAAAAATGGTTGGTATTTGTATTTTGTCCCTCTTAAGAAATATTTCCCAGTCCCAGGAAAAGCAGAATTCTTATAAAGTGATTTGTAATTTGACCTCAGAGTCTTTGTGACAAAAATCCTACATGCTTGTCAGATTTTAGTATGATGACAATAAGCCAACAATTTGCACTGGGTAACTGAGAATCCTGCCTCTTTTAAAAACCTATAACAGCATTTGAATGAGTAAAAGTTAATATGAGAATCACTTATACTTTTTCTTGTAAAAATTACAGCTAGTTTCTAGAAGTTATATAATATGTTTTCTTAAAAAAAAGAATGTGATACTCTAAAGATTAGCATTGATTACCATATTATTAGCATATTATTATATTATTATTAGCATATTATTACCATAATAACCAAGTGCTTATTAAAAAGTACTAATTTAAAAAATCTTGTGTCAGTTTTAGTTCAAGTATAGTTAAAATGCTCTGCTGATTCCTTCATGAATCCACCTGACCTTTTCTGATCATCTCTTATATACTAGGCTAATGATTAAATAGAGTATGACAACACAGACATTGAAAATAACGCACAAGGCTCTAGAAATGCAGATACTCAAGCTATCTGAAGGAGTAGTAAATAACTATTAAGAAAATAAAACTTGAGCCCAAATTAAAAGGGCCATAAAAGTTGGTCAGTGGTTTTTCAGTAGTTCAACTGCAAGTATTAATAGTTCAGCCTGAGAGGATGGAGGAAGAGATAAACCTGGAGAGGAAAGAGGACGCCCTTGGACAAGATCTGAAGGAGGGCATACTATGTCAGAGTGCCTGGACTGTTGGAAAGTCTTCATTATTCTCCTTTTCTACCTTGTACAGTTCTGCCTGCCATGTCAGGAGTCTGGGCATTAGCCTTCCACAAGTTTCTAGGGCTTACCTGAAGATGTTTCATTCCCCCTATATATGGATATTGAAATGTGGGCAAACAGCTTCCACAGATTCTTGACTTTGATCCCAATGATTTCCTTATGATAACTGGCCTGAGAAATTCTTTCCTACCACTCCATTTTTTGGGCTATTTGCTAATAAAACCTAGCTTCTCTTCTACCCAAGACATGATTTTGCCAACAATTTTTCCCCCTCAAATGAAAATGGGTGAGAAATATATCATGTATGATAAACACATTGTTCTTTTTGGTTTTATTCTCTTTTGAGTGGTTTAGTAAATATATACATTGACTCCATTGTTGATTTAACTTAGAGTTATTATGTAATTAGCATTTTAGTTACTTGATTTTAAAAATGATATTAAAAGATTAGGTTTTAGTTTTTCGTCTTCCCTTCCATGAATAATTATAAATGTTAAATAATTATGTTATAAATATGATATAGTTCATATTTACATATGGTATTCTATATTTATAATTACATATAATTCAAGAGAAACTTATCCTTCTGCAATAATATTCAATGGAAACAAAAATGTGAAAATAAAGCTATTCATATATTTCAAAACTAAATAGCAGTCACGTTACAATTTTTAACATGAAGATGCTACTTTGAAATGTAAAACTTAGCTGATTAGCAAAACACAAGAAAACTTTT
The DNA here is from genome assembly GCF_019320065.1 of Cervus canadensis. Classification (NCBI taxonomy): domain Eukaryota; kingdom Metazoa; phylum Chordata; class Mammalia; order Artiodactyla; family Cervidae; genus Cervus; species Cervus canadensis. Next base: position 18,869,144 of record NC_057388.1, read on the forward strand.
AAAGCTTAATAAAAAAAAAGTCAACAAAAGCTCTTTTCAAATTAGAAAGCAAAGTGCAGATTAAAAGGAAAAAAAATCAGAAGTTTCTGAAGAATTTTCTAGGACTTTGAAACTTAACTCATCAGATGGGACTTAAAAATACAGAACTTTGTATTAGAAGGAAATTTTTTTCCCACTGTCAGTGGAAGGAACATCTGGGCAAACTCAGACAAAAACAGAATGCCACAATCAGCTTATAATACAAGCCAATTCAAATGGAAAGAGACGATTCTCTAAAAAGAAAACCCATTTTGAGAATAAAGGAACATACTCAAAACCTACAATTTATTCTTAATGATGTTTCATTTTTCATTTGCTGTATAGCAGCCTTCTACCCAAGGGGCAAAGATTGACAGACTATTCCTTAGTCCCTTAATTTTAGCTGTCCCCTAACTATGACTCTGGGGCTGGAGTGCACAAACAGAACAATAAATCAAAGGAACAAAGAACCTTTAAAACTATAAGGCAGAGGGGAGAAGGAAAGTATGCTGAAAAATTCCCTTTACATGCATCCTTAATAATTGATAAAAAGTATCTAGTTTGCTGAGTCTAGTTATACATTTTTCAAGACAGATACATTTGTTCATTGTTTTCCCTGTCTAACATTCAGCAACACAGAGAGTGCTGTTTCACATTTCCTCTTTTGTATTTTACTCTATCAAGTTATATAAAATTGGAATATGTTGGGTTTGGTTTTATAAGTATTCATATTTGCCAAGTCCTCAGCACTTCAAGACATACAATGTACATCTTGTAGGTTTGAAGCAAACTTTCATTTAAATGTCATCTTTTATAAAGAGATACACTGACACTTTCCTCTTGAATTTAGGATTTCTCTTTAGATAAATGTAACACTGTCTGAGACAAGCTTTGTTTGCTGCCTCCAAAACATGAACACCAGTGCTTTCTAGACTCTTGAATTGTTATAGACCAGATCTCGTTAGACATTTTTCTGATTTAAATGTTTTATAATTTAGTAGTTTAGCTGTGTTTTTATATGTGCTGATATAGTTAATTTCCTTTATGCAGATAATAAAGTATTCTAGACCTAATAACTGCTGCTGCTGCTGCTGCTATGTTGCTTCAGTCGTGTCCGACTCTGTGACCCCATACACGGCAGCCCACCAGGCTCTCCCATCCCTGGAATTCTCCAGGCAAGAACACTGGAGTGGGTTGCCATTTCCTTCTCCAATGCATGAAAGTGAAAAGTGAAAGTGAAGTCACTCAGTCATACCCAACTCTTAGCGACCCCATGGACTGCAGCCCACCAGGGTCCTCTGTCCATGGGATTTTCCAGGCAAGAGTACTGGAGTGGGGTGCCATTGTCTTCTCTGACTTAATAACTAGGTGCACACATATCAAGACAAGCTGTTGTCATCCTAGTGTTCATTATTATTTTATTTCTGTCATTGTAGGATGGTTAAAAAGCACAGTTAGGTCAGATGGAATGCTCAGGAATAAGCTGTGGATGGTTGTTGATCTTTGGAAGCTCAAAAATCATTAGAGGTGCTTTGTAGTGACCAAATTGACCTAGTTATTCACTGTTTCAAGAACCTTTGTTCAAGACTTTGACAGATTAACATTAGTAAAATGATCATTGGATAGAACTGGGGAGTCTTGGTTAAAATTTCCTGCTACTAGGTCAAAGTAGGGGTGTTGAGAATGAGAAAAGATGCTCTGGAAATTATATACACACGCTTCCACTGAACTTTGCAGTGTGGACTATGGCAGTGACCATTCTCAAGTTTATTATAAATTTAGCTGGTTAGGGAATAATTTTAAAATATAAATGGGGTGAAGAAGTTTTGTGCCAATGCAGTGATTTTTGTGTACAGTATGTAAGTAGTTTCTTTAATTTTAAGAATTGTTATTCTTAAATTTATAAGTTAACTCACAATCTCTCTACCTTATGTATGTCATAATGTTGTAGTAATTGCTTGTAAATAAGTAATAAAATATATGGAAAAGTAGCAAAGTATTTTTATGGTTATCATCTGTCTTTTATTCAGATGGGAAAAAAATCATGTTAGCTCATAAATTCACTTTTTGGCAGTTTTTAGTTTTTCCTTTTCTGAAAGCTTTACATCACATTATACCAAATCTCTAAACATTTTTTTTTCTTTCTTGTAATCAGATTCTCCATCTTCATTCAGCAATTCCCATTCTGTTACCAGATGTGATATATCTAAAGAGAATTGCTCTGCTTTTCTTCTTTAGATTGGAAAAGGATTTGCTTATTTATCTTTAACAATCTTGAAGCAATTTCACATAAAATACTCAGTGATGATGGGCATGGTAATATTTAGATGACGCAAAATGATTTGTTTTTCCTGGTTATTTTGGAATGGTCATGATTCAGAAGAAAGCAGTTCAGTATTTGTTTAAGAAAAAATACCTTTTGTGACTCTCATATACCAAGAATAAATCCCAGCTTCATAATGAAGTAAAATGTGAACTCTCTTAAAATGAAAGTGTTATGATAACACAGGGAGACAAGGGGGGACTAAGTACCTGACATCTCCATCCTCTTCCTCCTGAACTTAGGCTGCTACTGAAGGCTCCCCTGGTCCTGGTTCCACCAGAAACTCCAGGGAAGGAGCCTAGGTGGGACACTGTAAAGATCAGACGCCCGGCACAGAGTCAGGCACAGAAAGGCTAGTCACCAACACTTACGGGTTAGACAGCAGATTAGACAAAACTTCAAAGATGACTAGTGATTCAGAGATAGATCTGCAAAATTACCCAGCAGCACAGAGAAGCAAGGATTTGGAAAATAGGAAAGATTAGTTAATTGACATTTAGACTGGAATGGACAGGTGCTTTATATTCCTAATGGGTGTCCTACAGGAAGGAATACAAGTAATGGCGGTGGTGGCGGGCAGTATTAAGGAGAGGATAATAAAAGTGATCATTATTCAATGACAGTAAAACACATACATAGTATCAATTACGTGCAAAGTACTGTTCACAGCACTTGACTTTCATTAACTAAGTTAATGCTTGTAACAACCTTATGAGTAAGTATTGGATGAATCCATAGGTACAATAAATATAATACTTATTGAGCAGTATAAATTAAAAATAAAATGACATTTAGACACCTTGTAGTCAAACTACAGAACATATAAAAAAAGAATAGGATAAGAACCAGAATAAAACAGAGTAACAACAATTAGGTTGATAAGATAAATTTTAGAAACAGTAAAATAAAGTTTCAGTGTGTAGAAAGAAAATAACCATAAAACTAGAATTAAGTATCCAGCACAACTATTTTCAAGTAAGAGGGAATCATAATAATACTTTAACATAAAAATAGAATATTTACCATCAATAGAAATTTACTAAAGGAACTTCAAAATGAATGTACTTTGGGAGAAAAAAGTTGACTCCAAAATGAAGGTTAAGAGGCAAGAAAGAATGGAAAGCAAATTAGTAAACATTTAGCTAAATTTAGTCAAATGTTGTCTTTATAAATAATAGTTATAATTTCTAAATAAGCATATAAAGGAAGATAAAATTAAATAATAGCATGTAACTTGGAAAGAGACTGACAGGAATTAAACTGTTGAAAAAGTTATATTTTTTGAAATGAGAGTGAAGAGTGACTTATATTTTGTTTTTCAACTGCAAATTTCAAAGGCAGTAATCATAAAGATCAAAATATATATTATGCCCAAGCCAGTTAAAGGGAAAAGAGAAGCGAAAACCAAACAAATAATAGCATCTCAATCAATCCAAAAGAAAGTATGAAGAGAGAAAAAATAGCAAAAGTGGAACACCTAGGTAAAACCAAAATGATAAGAAATAAGTCAAAATATTTGTAATTGAAGATACACAATTTCTCCAATTAAAAGGCAAAATGACTAGTAGTTTCAATAAAAGAAAAAAATCAGCCTTGCATTGAATTCCAGAGGCACACATAAAACTTAGGGCTAGAGAAGCATTGAAAGTACAGTAGAAAAAGATTAGCCAGGTAAATATATTTTTTTCAGGAAAATTTAAATAAAGATGAATAGCTTTCAAAATAATTTTTAAGTAACCTTTAGCAACCATTACGTAAAAAGCATTAGGGATAAATAAGTCACAACATATAGTGATTTACCAATAGTTCTGTGTGAACTATTGTTGTCTCTGTAAAAGTATCAACTTGTTTAAACTACATTTAAATCCAACAGGTAGGCATTATTTATATTTCCATTTTTTTTTTAGATGAGGAAATGAAGGGATGGAGGTTAAATAATTTGCTTCAGATCACAGCTTGTAAGGAATAAGATTAGGGTTCAAATGCAAAAGCCACTTTGTCCCCAGAGTCCATCCACTTAACCACGATGCTATGCTACCTAAGAAAAGGCTTAGTATACTAGAAACTTGTAGGCGTCTAATTTAATGGCCTCAAGTATATAAAGGGAAATTTGATAAAATTACAAGGGGAACTAAGACAATACAAAAAAGGAAAAAAGATTTCAATACCTTTCTAAATTATAGAAGATTAGGCAGATAATAAATTCACAAGATGAAGAATTGAAAAAGCTTAAAGTTTCGATTTAACAGAAATTAATAAACTTTTTGCTCTATATCAAAACTTTATAAAGGTAAGGATAAACATTTGTTATCTAACAAGTTATTCCAAAAAATGGTGGCTCAGAAAAACATGATTTTCTTATATCACATTACCTGTGGGTCAGGAATTCAGGTATGGTTTAAGTGCTTTGGCTCATGGTGTCTTTGAGGTTTCAGTCAGGATGATGGTGTCATCTCAAGGCTTGACCTGGGGATGATCTACTCAAAAATCCCTCTTGTGGTTTTTATCAAGATTCAGTTCCTTCTGGGTTGCTGGACTGAGGCCTCAGCTCTTCCTGGGTTGGCTGGAGGCCTCCCTCAGTTCATTGGTATCTAGGTCTTCTTATGGGCAAACTGGTAGCATGGTAACTGGCTTTTAGAGATGAAGAGAGGGAAAATGAGAGTGGAAGGAGAGAGAGAAGGGGAAGAGAATATGGAAGTAGGGAGAGAAGTTAAGTATCTTATAACCTAATTTTAGAAGTGACAGTCATTCCTTCTGTCATATGCTGTTGGTTAGAAATGAATCACTAAGTTGAGCATACCCTCAAAAGAAGGGGATTACCTACAGGTATTAATATCTGGAAGTGGTGGTCATTGGGGATCATCTTAGAGGTTGCCTAATATGGTGCTAGTGGTAAAGAACCCAGATGCCAGTGCAGGAGACATAAGAGATGCAGGCTCAGTCCCTGAGTTGGGAAGATCCCCTGGAGGAGGGCATGGCAGCCCACTCCAGAATTCTTGCCTGGAGAATCCTATGGTTAGAGGAGCCTGACAGGCTATAGTCCACGGAGTCTCAAAGAGTTGGACATGACTGAAGTGACTTAGGTGCGTGTACAACACAGGTTATGAACACAAAATACAGGACAATAATTTGGAGGGGGGAGAAGCAAGATTATAAAAGGAGAACAGAAATAGGTCTAACTGTTTTGTCATTGGCATATTTCTGAATTGAATGATTGAGTTGTAGGTGTCCATTTTGGTATTCTTTATAACTTCAGAGATACAGTGCCATTTTCTTTTGTATATATCAAATATCACATATTTTTTCAGAAAGATAGTGGTCATTTTCTGAAACAAACAAAAAAAAAGCTGTACCTAGTCAAGACTGACCCTTGATAGGTTTAGATTCTACTAAAAATTAGCCATTGCTTTTTATCTGATTTATGTCTCTTAGAGGAAAGTTTACTTCATTCTTCTGTATTTTAGGTTTTATATATGGTGCATTTTAATTCTGTCTTTAAAGTAAAGTGTTCATTCATTCATTTTAAAGTATAGTTAATTCAGTCTTTTAAAGGCTCCAAAATTTTCACATGAAAGGCACTGAAACAAACTTATAAGTAGAAAATATACTTTGTGGATATTTGGTCCATGAATTTAAGCACATGTAAGCTTTTTACTTGAATTATTCAGGTAGTAAACTCAAGTCTTTTCTGTAAATGTGATCTCTAAATGTTAGAACTATTGCAAACAAAAGAACTTCATTCCATCGTTTTTATATGGAGTTTTTTTTTTTTTTTTTTGCCCACCCCCTTGCTTGGTATTATCAGTTTGATAACAAGAATCAAGCTAATAACATTAGCTTATGACTGATTAGCTGTCCAGTTTGGCCTCAGCTGAAAATTCTGAGCAATTAATTTTAATCTTATGATAATACTCATAGGACTGTAAGCCATTCTCCTTAATTCAAATACAGCAGTTTACAACTTAAATGCATATGCAATAATGAGTTAGGAAAATTTTTTACTATGAAAAAAGTACCACAACTGAAATTTTCTAAAATAACATATTAAATTTTTAATTAATTTTAATTGCCCCTTTTCAGTTAAGATAAACTATGCAGTAGTTCTTTAATTTTCAATTCATATTATTCTGAATGTCTCTTACTTGGTATTTCAAGAGAGCTGCATTGTTTGAAGTTAATTGAAGATTCTGCAAACGTATACATTACAAAATTAAGATTACTATAAAAATTCTAAGCAGATGGTACAAATATATATGAGAAGTAATAAGTAACATCTATATAAATCACTCCTCAGCTCCTAATCATACTTTCTTAAGGTAACCAATTAAAAAAAATTTATATGTCTTCATAGAAATTTTATTAAAAACATATGTGCATGCAAACACATTTTAAAATGAGTATAATAGGATTTTCTAAAAGTTTGCCTTTTCATATTTTTCATTTAATATAACATAGCCATCTTTCAAAAATGTAAGATTAAGTTCTGCATGACTCACTGTTTCATATGGTCTATAGAAATTTCATAGCTAAATATATAATAACTTTTTCTATTGATGATCACTTGAAATATTATTAAATAACTCTATATGCAAGACAGAGGTTATTATTTAAAAATTTTATGTACTCTCTTAATTGGCTGTAACTGTCAAGATTTCCACTGACAGCTCCCATATCGTAGCTCTGCTCTTAAAAGTGTATGTGATAATTTTTTAAATTTGGATCTCAATGAGATGTTACAAATCTTGATTTTAATTTTCATTTGTTAACTCAATTATAATTACATGTTAGCTAAAGTATTCATAACAATATGTCAATTTTAAGTCAAATGAACAGCTTAAAAATAATGTTTGTCTTAAATATTTTATCTGTTTTAGCATTAAAAATTATAATATGGTAGTGTTAGAATGTATACTCTTCTTTTGACACTTTTGTGAATTATGATAAAGAATTTGCTTTTTGAAAAATAACAAGTAGCATCTTAATTAATTGCAATGTGGCTTTTACAAAGAGCTTGAGGCCTAATTAGTTAAAATCTCACATACGTATTTTCAGCACAAGAGTTCTGTCAGAAGTTACAAACTGCTTATCCATCATGGTTTCAACCGTGCTGGCAGTTTAGTTTTCTCTGAGGGATGGGGAATGAAACAGCTCTCTTTGTAGTCAGTTGCCTCACTAGGTTAGTTAGTGCTTAGTAATATAGACTGGCAGAGCCTGTTATCAACCTGCCTGAATGGGTTAATGAAGGAATTTTCTGTTTCTGTGGAAACTCAATAGATACTGGTTTGGAAGACTATCATGATGTTCAAAACAATTAGAAACAGGACATTTCTCTTAATCATTTGGTTTAACAGTAACTGGAAGGTAAGGTCATCTAAGCAGAGCTGACAGGTAGTACAGTCTGGGATCCTTGTTTTCTCATTTCAGGAGAAAAACACCTCAGTGCATCTCTTGGCAGCCCCCTCCTTTTCAGTGTGAATCTAAGATTGGAAACATTCTAGAATATATTAGGCTTTAGGACTTTGTCATTACCCGTAAACTGCCTTCTGTCTGCTTTCACTCATTGCCCTTCTTGATTCCAACCATATGGCTCTAGAAAAATCCCACTTTTGCTCTGCAGAGCCAAGCCCACAGCCGTATGCCAACCCTCAAAATGAGCAATTGAAGTTTTATTTCTGGTAAGGTCAATTTCCATTTCCTACAGCTGTTTCTTCTTTTCTGGGGAGAAAAAGAAAACTAAAATATTTTTCAGAATATTTTTCTATCACTCATGTGAAACATGATACGCATGCTATGATAAGTTGCCCCAGTTTTTTTTTTTTTTTTTACCAAGTTCTGCTACTGCTTTGTGGTTTTTTCTTGGTTTGAACCATTGTACCCTTCTTTGCAGGCCACTGTGTAGAAAATGAAGGGATCAGACTATCCATAGCATTTCTGATGCTTAATTTATTTCACTTGTAATGCTGCAGGCAGGGTATATTGATGATGACATTACAATGAAAATGGCTTGAATCTTGAATATGGGGAGATAGGTTTCAGGTCAGCTCCAAAGGAAGAATTGACTACTGTCACAAAAAAGAATTTGAAAAAAAGTCCTGTTTATTTCTGGAGTCCTCAGGAATTGCAAGTCATCGGTGAGAATGCATCAGCAGAAGACACTGTTATGGCAACAAAGGGGGTCAGAGTAGGGGGATGAAGCACCTTGCAGCTGCCGTCTCCATAAACTAACATAGTGGGTATCACCAAGATCGTCCTTAGAAAAGAATGGCAGGTCTTGATGGCTAAAAACACAACCTGGAGCCATGGAAACACAAACCCTAAGAATTTCCTTTGATTCATAATCAGAGCCCTCAACCAAGAGAGAACATCTCAGCTCAGGCAGAATTGATCCAAAGCAGTAAAGAAAATACAGATGAAGATCCTGAGATCTTAGAATGAGAATCTAAACTAGATCCTAACAGTATCTCTTGGTCACATTAGCAAGGACCACAGTTACTTGGTGAGCAAGATTTACATGTGATATCAGAATCAGTGAGATACACACACACACACACACACTATATGATCTATTTATCTTTCTATCTGAGGGAATTGGGAAATAAAGCGGAATTATTTTCACTATACTGTTTGTGTCCAGTAAGTCTTAATACTTTTCTCAAGTTTCTAGTCTCTCAAGTCAAAGATTTTCCAGGTATTGTCATATGTAAGGCATATAGCTGGGGGGAACCTACTTACTTCAGATAAAATTATAGTGCAAAGAAGGAGTATATTCAGGAAACCATCATCCTTTACAAAGCCTTTTTTTCTCTCAGGGTGTACCACATATGGGACTTGTGATTATTTGTCAGTAATAGGAGAAAAAAATTATAACTTTGAAATATCTGAAAGTACTGGCCATTTTCATTGCTAGACTTTTCCAAGTTCAGTGTATGTATGAAAAACAAAGGTTTTCTGCTTACCCTAATAATTCTCACAGCAATTTAAATCTCATATAGATTGTCACTAAATCTTCAAATGGAATTCATCCCTTGCTAGCACAGTGGGAATTGTTAACTGCAGTCAGCCAAGTGGCTGAAATTATTGATTATTGATTAATCACCAGGTGTAACAGATGTCTAGGTCACAAGAAAGACCGATGCTGTGTTAGCGAAGAAATTTAGTTTTGAAATATGTCATGTCTGCATTAAATGTTTAATATGCTGTCTTACCCAGTGGTCGTTTTGCATTGCATGTGTGTTACCTAGGAACTGAGGATCTAGCACCATCTGCAGGTGAAACTGCTAATTCCATCTGGCAGTTACAACATTTTTAAAAGATTGACAGCTAAGGTTAAGTTTGTTTTCACATTGATGGACAAGACTGTCCTCAATTTTAAATAACTGTATGCCAGAGTTGATTGAAAATTTACATTCACTTATTTTATCTTGCTTTTGACTAACATATTGTTTAATCAGTGCTTTTTAAAAGTAAACTCTTTAGTCAGGAACAAGAAAAACCAATATACAATAATCATTGGAAAACCTAAAACCCAAATAGAGGAGTCTGTCATCTTTTCCTCAGCTTAGTGGTCCCACTAATTCATTTTTAGCAACAAAAATATATAATAGCACTCATATGTTGGGCATTTATTAGATGACATTGTGAAAAATTATTTATAATTATCTCATTTTAAATTAAAAATTATCCAGCTGATCTCTGAAATGAGAATTATTTGTCCCTATCTTACAGATGAAGGAATTAAATATAGAAGCTCTTTGTGCAATTCCACATAACTGGGAAAAGGTGGCATGAAGATTTGGGGTTGAATTAAGCCCAGGTCTCCCCAACTCTAGAGGGTCAAAGAAAGGTTAAGAATATTTGATAATTCAAAGATTTCACTTAAGTGTTAACATGAATAAACACAAAATAGCCAAGCATATTAAACAAGGTTTAAGATCAGAATTCTTTTTTGGAAGATGACATAAACACTGAAAGTTACACTTGTTGAAGTACTTTTGCTTAAATTTTCAAACACTCATTATCTTCAAAATATTTTCCAAATAGATTTTGGATAAAAGATTTTTGAAGTTAATAGATGTGAAAATATAACCAAGAAATAAGAAAAACTTAAATTACTTCTCCATAAATTTATCAAATTACTTGCTTTTCAAAATTCACATTATATTTCTAAAACATTACTTCCATTTGCATGAGTCATTAGCTTTCATAAGGAGTGCTTTTATATAAAATCTGCAAGCTGTAAACCATAGCATTTCTTCATTATTAGCCTATACGGGTCCATTAAATCTATTATAAATGCATAGTCTACTGATTAATATTTTAATTGCAGCTTGAGAGTCTTGGTGTGGATCTAGAGAACGTTTATGAAGATTTTAAAATCCTGGCTTAGGTATTTCAGGATAAATCCTTGAACTATTATAACTTTTTAACAATAAAAAGTATACATTGAAGATCAGCTTAGTAGCGTTACTGATAAAATTGCAATGCTGTATACCGAGCAAAGGAGGCAGAAGCAGATACAAAAATTACAGCTGTTTCATACGGCAGCTTCTGTAGGGATTTTAATTCTAGTTATTAACTTAAAAAAATTATTCACTTTCATCTAAAGTACTTTTGTCTTCCTAGCACTTATTTTCACAACAGATTACAAATTTAACCACATACAAATTATTAAAGGTTTATTTTGCATTTGTACGTCTATACTTTTGGCAATAAAATAAGACATAGTAAAACATGTTATAGTCTCTTAAATGATTCTTTAAAACTACCTTTCAGCAAAGATGAAATGATAAAATCTCTTTAATTCTGACACTGAATGCTATTACTTAAAAAGATTCTTATCAAAGTTGGGCAATAATTTTATTCTAACAATGTCTTACTTTGTCTTGTAATTTTAGACATGGCCTAGGAATGCTTAGTCTTTACATTTAAAACAACAAAATGACTTTTGTAAACTCATATGATTTAAAATAGGCATGTTCAAATTGAAATGTTTTTTGAAAAAGATAATGAAAAGTTTCAGGTCAAATATAATAGAGAAAAAGAAGTGTTATAACTCTAGTTAATGTATAATTATTCGCATCTCTGAAATAGAGCTTTCAGTTGTTTGTATGTCCTTTGTTTACATTCCCACTTCTTTAACAGTCATGTCAATCTAATTTTCTTTTATGAAGTATTCAAATCTCTTTTGATATTTATAGGTGGATTTGATTTTGTGACAGTTTCTCTCATTTCTGCATCAAAATAGATCATGGTACTGAAAAGAATGGATGAATAGAAGACCTTTTCACAGAAACACAGTGACCAAGTGAGTCTTTTAAAACTCCAAATTCCATTATTTCTTCCCCTGCTCTTCAGAAATGGTACACATCAGAGCAGCAGAAAGAGTAGAGATGAAAAATAAACAGACCAAACTAAACATGATATTTTATCACTGAAAGGTAATAGCTTTACCTCCAGAATATAGTCCAAAGCATTAAGATGCAGAGCTTTCAATGTGTCCCGTGTGAGCTCACTTTTGTTCCCTTGGCATCACTGTCACTTCTTCCTAAGGCTAGGAGCTACATTTTCCAGAACCCCTTCTCTGTGTGGTTCTGGGTTATAGTTCACCAAAGAAAAGAGCCTTCCAGAGAGTTAGAAGCTGGACAAGAATAGAAAGCCACTATTTTTTTTCAAGGGTGTTTGCTGCTAGATGATTGGAATTAAAGTGACATCTTCATTCTCAATTTCTCTGACTTTCAGCAGCTGCTTTCCTGACCTCTTCCCTAGCCTCCCCCATGCCCACCAAGGCTCTTCCAACAGTCCTGAGAGTTCCTAATTTTGCATTAACACTTTATATCTGGATATGTCAGATGCCTTCTGTGATGCTGACTGGTCCCAGATGATAAAGACACTATCACAGTAAAGACAGGGAAAATATTCAGTTTATTAAATATTGTGACTGTCAGAAACATCATTTCAATATGTTAATAACAAATGACATGTCAAAGTAAAATTTTGATTATCTGGATTTCTCCTTTCCTTTTCTCTAACAATGACAACTAAGACCAGTCTGTATTTATTAGTTTCTTCGTTCTTTAAAAGAGCTTTAAAAATGATGTTCAAATAAACTTCAAGTATTAATAGTTAACTTCAACTTCTTTTGAATAAAAATGTCTATTCTTGTACTTGATATTACTCAATGATGTTTGACCTGCAGTAGAAAGGGGGAAATCAAGTTTCAAAGAATATCAGAAAACTAGGTGATTCTGACTCATTATTTGCTACCTTCTTCCTCCTGACATAAAGCACTAGAGACTAAGAACTGCTGTCACAAAATTGAGATCTAATCAAGATCATATTTAAATGTCAAAACACTTGTGACTTAATGGAGCTTGCATACAATTGTATATGATTCCATCTTGGTAAAGGGTTATATTCAAGAAATATCCATGCTCAATAAAACCAAATAAATATTTTTATATTTCCAGGAAAAGACTTTTGACATTCAGGTATTACAATATTTCCTCTCAAGTCTCTCTGTCCATCCTTTTCTTTCTCCACCTCTATTCAATGTAACCACCAACAAACTTACATAGTGTTTTCTACATACCAGGCACTGTTCTAGGTACTTCACATATTTTAACATATTTAATCCTATGACAACCCCATATAAGCTCCATATTACAGATGAAAATAATTAAGGCTCAGGGTAGGGTTTAATACCTTGCCCAAGGTCACAGAGCAAACAAGTGGCAGGGATGTAGGAAGTACACTTGGCAGTTAGGCATCAGGTTATGAAATCTCTCAAAGCTGTTCATCAAACTACCCTCTTTAGCACCTCCCTTCCCCATTTCCTCTTTCTCCATGTCTTCTTTCTAGCCAGTAATTCTTTGTCTGTTTCACTGAAATTCTAGCAATCCGTAAGAGCTCGGGAGAGCAGGTTACAGTAGAGCAGGACATGTGTTCCTTGAGCTAACTCTTTTTGTTTCATTTGCCCCATGACCTCATGTTTTTTCTTTCCTTAATGTGGTTCCAGACGGATCTAAGAAATATAAATGGGGATGATGATCTGCTAGTTACCATATGAGGAAGGATTCCGATAGTAAAGAAATACATAAAAATAGAACATAGAGAAGTAGTTTAGTATGTCAAAGTGGACTTGAAAGCTTTTGAGGTCATAGGGTTTTCTGTGCCATACAAAAATCTCAAATAAAGTATATTCAGATTGCCTTCAAATCCAGGAAACTCAAACTTTTATATTAAAATATTTATTTTTCTCAATAATAACTGGTCAAATAGTTACTCAGTAACTTTTGTTTTCTGGTTTTCAAACCATAATACTATTATGATCTTGTTTTTCTCAAAATGGAGATCGTATCCTTCCATGAAGAACAGAAGTGCTAGGAGAAACATATGCATACATATCCACTTTGCCACCAAGCCAGTCTGATTCAGTATCTTCAGGAATAAAATTCCCTATCATTTTTCAAAATACAATATACTCCAGAGTACTTTGATATTCAAGACCCTTGGGTTTTTAAAGTGCTAAAAAGCATATAATTGCTTTTTAAAAGGAAATCTAATAGATTGTAGCTCAGTTGATAGAGAATCTGCTTGCAGTGCAGGAGACCCGGGTTCGATCCCTGGGTCGGGAAGATCCCCTGGAGAAGGAAATGGCAACCCACTCCAGTATTCTTGCTTGGAGAATCCCATGGACAGAGGAGCCTGGCAGGCTACAGTCTATGGGGTCATAAGAGTCGGACACAACTTAGCGACTAAACTAATAGATTAAGAAATTTTTGGAGAGTTCTACTGCAGTTTTTCTTTTCTTTTCTTTTGGTGATTGTGTAGGAATCAGGACTGAAAAAATATCTTGGCTGGTGATATTTAGAAATTTAAGATTGGAGGCCTAAAAAATTCAGTTTCATAGTACAAGTGCTGATACGATCACAGAAACTTTCAAAATAGATGTTTACATAGCACTGGCTTATAATTTATGTAGGGGGGAGGCAACTTCAGAAACAGCAAAAAAGTCTTATTGCTTTCTTGATTTTAAAAATACAAAGAAATCCTAATTCTAATGATATGAAGAGTTTTTAAAATTGTTTTCCCTGAAATGGCTTTTTGGCAACCAACTCCGGTTATTCTTGCCTGGAAAATCCCATGGACAGAGGAACCTAGCGGGCTACAGTCCACCGAGTCACAAAGAGTAGGACATAACTGAACATACATCAGGTAAATGAAGAGAGGGGCTTCCCAGGTGGTGCTAGTTGTACAGAACCTGCCTACCAATGCAGAGGATACAAGAGATGTGAGTTGCATCCCTGAGTAGATGTGAGTTGCATCCCTGAGTTGGGAAGATCTGGAGGAGGGCACGGCGACCCACTCCAGTATTCTTGCCTGAGAAATCTCATGGACAGAGGAGCCTGGCAGGCTACAGTCCATATGTTTACAAAGAGCAGGACAGGACTGAAGCGACTTGGCATGCATGCACGCAAATGAAGAGAGAGAACTATTATCAAGGAAAGGAACAAGGATATTCAAGGCTTCGGTGGCATATGATCCACTGAACATGTTTAGAAACACGCCTCCCCCCATCAGTGAAGTAGTGATTCACTGATGTAAAGGTGGTAAAATTTTTTTAAAGGGTGAAGGTGGTCTTTTTAGCTAGTATTTGACCAAATATAAATTATTGGTGTCTTAAATCTACATTGTGAGATATTTGCTCTCTTTCAGCTCTGGTGTCATGAAATATTATATAATGTTTGATGGTTGTTATCTACATGCTGAAATTCCATAAGCGCACATGAAAATTCTGAGTAACAAGATAACCCTATAATGACACAAGAATGATATGATTTCTAGTTTTAGAAGAAAATAAAATATTGTATATTTTCTATTTTAGAAGTAAAAGAACAAAAAGCATTAACAAATAGGTATAAATTACTGCATCTATCAACTGAATATCCCGGTTGATGGCAGGTGTCAATATTTAATATATTCTTTGTTTAAAGTGTAAAATACCTTTATTTTCTTTTCACATTTGACCCCAGAATGCTCAGTGCAGCAAGAACGTATGTTGGGGAGTACACATCTGCCTCCATAAAGATACTTTTGATCGCAAATTGCTGTAATACACAAGTTTTTACAGTTACTGTCTTTTGACACAAATGCTTCAGACAATTCCAAAGTCCTGAAGCCACTCAGCAACTTGGCTATAACATAGACATAAGAATCATTGAATGACCAATTGCACTACTGTATTTCTGCAACCAGTGTGCAAACACCCACATATGCAGACATCAAAAGACCAAACACCCCCAAACTGAACACCACAGTTTCACTGTTTCATAAAGATATCGATATTATTAAAGCAAACATTTTCATTGGCTATATTTTAAAGTATTTAAAACATATCTTTTTGTTTTCTTTAGAGAGGAGATTCAAATCAGTAACATAGCATTCATAATTTGCTTTTTATTTTTTTTTCCTTTTAAAAAAATCATTTATTTTTTGGCTGATGCTATGCATGTGCTTTCTCTAGTTGCAGTGAGTGAGGGCTACTCTTTTTTGAGGTGCATGGGCTTAGTTGCTCCGAGTATGTGGGATCTTCCCAGACCAGGGATTGAACCCATGTCCTCTACACTGGCAGGCAGATTCTTTTTTTTTTTTTTTTCTATGTACAATAGATAAAAGTTTAATTAGACTGCAGAGTGTTGTTTCATGGAAATTAAGATGAACATGTTTCACACAAGGTCTTTTGCCATGAAGTGAAGTAAAGTCGCTCAGTCATGTCTGACTCTTTGCAACCCCATGGACTGTAGCCTACTAGGCTCCTCGGTCCATGGGATTTTCCAGGCAAGAGTACTAGAGTGGGTTGCCATTTCCTTCTCCATCATAACTTGCTTTTTAATAAAACTTTTTTAGCAAAGACTTAAAAGGGGCAACTCAGTACTGACCAACATATGGAGAAACAGACAGTTTTATTTACTACTAATGGAAGTTTAATGTGAAACAATTCTGTTGGAAGCTTCCTAAAGATAGGCATATTATCTGTACTAGAAATTTCTTGTTTAAAATCTCTTCCTATGCAGTTTTAAAATACCTTATATCTATTTCAATATCTGTTTATCTTTTGTCCTTTTTTTTCCTTCCTCATTTACCTACCTACCCACCTATAGAGAAAAAAATTCTTATCATAGTAACAGTTTGTAAATAAGAGAAATGTTCAACATGAGAGGAAAGGTCAAGTGAATTACAGTATTTATATTATGGAACTTGATATAGCATTTAAAATTATGTTTCTAAGGACACCAAAACACTTTTAAGTAATACTGACTAAATATAGGCATAATGTAAAATTATATACAATAGTTTTTTTCATGGGAGAAGTATCTGTTTAAATAGCTCATATTTGAAGCTTGCTTATATAAGAATAATACTCCCTTTAGTATAAATGCAACATTGAAAGGTATGTTTTTATCTGAGCTATTGTGTACAGCAGGACAAGGTTCCGCAGCTAACTAAACACGGTTCATATCGCAGACGTCATAGATTTGAATACTTATTACAACAATTTTTCCAGAAGATGGCAGTAAAACAACTTGTATAAATAACATCATCAATATTTAGACAAGTTTCCAGACAGAAAGAAGTAAAGCATTTTTGAGGAAGGGGACTTTTAAAATCTCACACAAAGTTGCTACAAGGTGCAAAAACAGGGTGCGCATCTTCAGACTGTGCTCAGAGTACCTGAGTTCACAATCACTGGAGCATATTTCCACATTAATGTGCTTTTAGCATCTCATCATTCTCTCTCATAGTCCACACAACCCCTCTCCAGAATGAGTAGGCCAAATTGAAGTTGAGTGTTCCTTTTTATAGCATTTTATCACATCTAACTTTCAATGTGAATTACTGATTTTTGAGCAGGTATTTCTTACATAAGTACTAGCACTTAATGAATTCTTTGAAAATATTTTACTAGAATGAGAAGTGAGTAGTGATTAATAATAAAATAAACTCTAAGAGTCATAAAAATTATATGCAGAATCTCTGACAAATGGAAATGAGTGTGGTTCAAGCGTACTGAAAAGCAGAGCAGGTATTTCTAGTAAAAAAGTACAGTCATTTTACAATTGTATAATTTCAGTTTATAATACATTTGCATTACCAGTTTTGATATTATGTAGGTATTAAACATTTGAAAGTACTTTGAGGAGATTCTCTGTTTTTCCCATTAAGTCAATCTTTGTTAATATTTTAAGATGTTATTTTAAGTTTACATAAATTTCAAAATTGCATAAAATTTGATTTTTGTCTATAGCATGAGATCCCATCTATGTAAAACTTTATGACTAAAAGTGGAAATAGCTAACATGAGAAAATCAAGGCATAAACTAGTTCTGGGTGATGGAATTTGGAGAAATTTATTTAAAAAAATTTTTTTCATATTTTCTCTGATTTCCATGATAGATACATATCTACCCTATAATATAGAAAAACATTTAAACAATATATTAAAACCTTCTTCGTCTAATTCCCCCTTGGAGGAAAGCAGTCAAAAGTTACAAACTTCTTAAGTACTGGGGATGAAATGTACAACATGATAAATATAATTAACGCCACTGTACATTATATACAAAAGCTTATAAGACAGTAAAAGTTCTCATCACAAGGGAAGGATACTTTTTAAAAAAATTATTTAATGTTGTACCTATATGAGATGAATATTCACTAAACATTGTGGTAATCATTTCATAATGTATGTAAGTAAAATCATTATGTTGTACACCTTATACAGTGCAGAATGTCAATTATATTGCAAGAAAACTGGAAGAAAAAGATCTTTTAAAATGAAAAAAAACTTCTTAAGTCCACCTAAGAGGAATTCACTGACACTCCACAGACTGTACTTTGGATCTTTCTAAGTTACACAAAACAGTAATATAATATACCATACATTCTTTTTAAAATAGGTATAGAAATGGGTAAGACATCCCTCCATTTCTAAAACTTTAATGGATCAGCATACTGGGATTTATTTTTCTGTATATATTTCTCTTAAAGCTATACTTTATTTAATAATTATAGTAGATTCAAATTCAGAACGTAGAGTAGAAAGTGAGTTCTGTGGGTTTACGTATTTGACACTGTTCTCCTGCCCATGTGGTAGGACAATGGCATGTGCTGGGAGCGATACATTCACCACCATTTTTACACTTCTGAAAGCAGACTGCTGCAAATAGAAATATAAATAAGTTTAAAACTTAATTTACTAGTCAAATCCTACCATAAGCGATAACATTTTCATTAAAGAAAAAAGAGAAACAGTTAAAAATCAATGATTAAGGAATTTTTCCCCTTTTTCCCATTGTTAGACTTTTATGGAAAAAATGAAACATTTGAACGAGAACTCCCATCATCTCAAAAGCTAGATTGAAAGCAATAAAACTACTCAGGAGGTTCTGAACTGGTCTGAGATGGGGCCAAGAAATCAGTAATTTTTTAAAGCTTCCCTGACTCCTACTTATAACTGAGACCAGGACTTAAATACATGTCATTTATCCTGGCAACTGTATTGGATAAACTGGAAAATACAAGATACCCTGTACCTCTGCTAATTAGAAAGAAAGAGTTCAGAGGAATTGGCATTTTATTCTATTTTAAAAAGATATATTATTTTTTTAAATTAAAATTAATGTGATCTATTTTGACATAAGGCAGAGGAGTTTGATGTTGACATTCCAAAAGACATTTGTGGAAAACAATTTTAAAGGTGAAATATTGATGCAACTGATGCTAATTGAGAATTTCCTAGGAAAGCTCATACATATTTTGTAAGGAAATTAGGACCTTTTTGATTTAGAAGTTTAGGCAAGTCCAGTAATAAACCAATGGAAGGAGGATTGCTTTCACAGGGAAATGGAAGAAGAGTGAAATAAAAAGATAAATTCTAAAAAAAAATAAAGATAAATTCTGAAGTAGAGCTAAATAAGAAAAAATAAAAGCAAGGAAACAAAAAACAAGGAACACGTTCTTTGTCTGAAGTCCTGCTTTATGTTCCCATGTAGACTTTAGCATGTTAAGGGTATTTATTTCCCTTATGTGTGTTGCATTGTTTCCCTGTCCAGCCAGAAGGACAAAGAGCGAATGTTTGGTCCCACACACTTTCCTCCATTAATGCACATGGAAACACAGATACCTGGAGATAAAGGGATGAAATTTTAGTCCTTAAATATTAATAGTTTTGCTGTTTAATATGTTTGCTTTACCTGTAGCTGGCAAGCATATTTAGTAGTGTCTTACTTTTTTGGCATCTCATACCAGTGACAGGCGCACACATTATTTCTCACGCAGTGATCACATTCTTACAGGGAGGCTGGCAGAGAGCTGAAAGAACACACTGCAGCAATCTGTGACTATCATATATTCAATTATTATATATTATATGTTGCATTATGTGTGTGTGATATATAGGGACATAAGGCAGAGAAATGAGCTAGTAAAATATAAGATCACAACTGCAAGTTGTTAAAACCATCATTTCTAAATCATAAAATACAGTGGTTATAGCCATAAATTGCTAGTGGGTTAGCATACTTTGAAATATATTGGTAAAGTGTTTATAACCAATGGAGCCTTCAGTATGATAGTGCAAATATTATGAATCTAATCTTATGTTTCACCAAACTCTGAAGTAAAGAGTGAAATGACCTGGGAAAAAAACAAGAAAATAAGTCAAAACCAAGCTCAAAATAAGACCTGTTCCTGTGGAAGTTAGAAAAATTGGTTATATGTTTAGAAAAAACTTTAAAGTTACTTTTGGATACCTACTGAGGTCATAGAGACAGAGCTTTCTTTATATGTGACTTATTCCTCTCAGGGCCTGGGAAAAAGTCTTTTTTAACAATAAATCTTTGGCTTTTTCAAGAATATTTATTAGATAATCCTGAATACAGTGTACTAGTAATTTCTACGTATATGGTTCTGTTCCATGGAGTTCAGAAGTTGAGGTTTGTATCTTTTATGACAGGATTTTTCTTGCTTCATACTTCTTCCTGATGTGACAATTAAATGCAGTTATTTAAAAATAGTAATACAAAGGCAAACTTGCCTATAAATTTTTAAATTTAATTTTCCTTGAGTGATGATTAAGTGGATTTTAGTTTTTGTTGTAAAAGTGAATGTCCAATTATTTTGTTTTGGTAATAAGGTATTTGTGGACAGATTCCCCTTTTGAAAATTTCCAAACACTAAGAAAAATTCCGCTGATTTCAAATAGATTTATAGGTGAAAATAATGTAACACTTTTTGTATAAAAACAATATTAACTGAAAGATTTTAGCAAATGAATAATATCCATTATTTTAGACTGAGCCTCTTCTGGTTAATAATTGAGTTTCCTTTCTCTGGTATTTTTATTGGTACTTTTTATAATAGAGAAATGATCTTAAGTTTTCTGCTTTCTAATTCTTACAGTGGAGAAGGAAATGGCAACCCACTCCAATATTCTTGCCTGGAGAGTCCCATGGACAGAGGAGCCTGGTGGGCTACAGTTGGTGGGGTCACAAAGAGTCAGACACGACTGAGTGACTGAACGACAACAATCCTATTCAATTTAAGATTATTTCTATTAACTAGGAAGAGATGTATTCTTTTCATTACAAAAACATCACAAGAAATACCAGTGGTTAGGAATATAACGCTTAAAAAGAAAAAAGGACCTTTTTATAATGGGTAGTCTTGTTATAATCAGTACTCATATACTGTATAAAACTTGAGTGTAGAGATAAATACTACATCTATACAAAAAAGTATATATAATTAAAGTAATACAGAGAAATGGCATAAAATGTGGACTTCGTTGTGCCACCCCTAATCCCATTTTAAGAAAAGGAAGTTTAGGAGAATACCCAGTCATGTATATATTTATGAGATTCTCCAGGTCTCAGATGGATCTTCCATCAGACTCCAAAATGAGCCAAGTAATCTGGCCTTACTTTGTATATGGAAAGAGCTCATGGCATTTAAGGGATGAAGGAAATTGGAAGATACATTTAACCATCTCTAGCCTCACATTTTCAGATTCCCTTGTAACTCAGTCGGAAAAGAGTCTGCCTGCAGTGCAGGAGACCTGGGTTCAATTCCTGGGTTGGGAAGATCCCCTGAAGAAGGAAATGGCAACCCACTCCAGTATTCTTGCCTGGAGAATCCCATGGAGCCTGGCAGGCTACAGTCTATGGGGTCGCAAGAGTTGGACACGACTGAGCGACTAAGCACACACATACAGCCTCACATTTTAAGTCTTGCTTATTAATAGTTAACCTTTCATGTTTTCAGCGCAGTGTCTCTCTCTTTCGAAATCTGTAGAATACACAGTATATGCTCCTTATACTTACTTTAACCATATTCTGCCTAATTTATTCAATGGCTTTCAATATGTATACCATCTTCCCTTCCCTCTATTTGGGCTTACAAGGGATGTGACCTAATAAAGATCATATTTTTTCCTGCACTTTGTATAGCATGTCTTATAGCAATAATACCGTTACTTAATGCCAAGTGCCGACTGTGCTTGGAGGCGGTCTGCTGTAGTCTCATTCACACTTGACAGCACCTGTCCAGCTCAAACTTGAAAGTAAAGAGGTCTGAGGCCTGGAAACTATAAATTTGTCGTATCCATGCCACTAGGACGTTGTAAAGAGTGATAACTCCAAAAATTTTAACATGACATGTATTCATTAGATAATTTTTAGTTCAATTTAGTAAATTAGAGGGTCTCTGCTTTACCTAGTGATATAGTTGACATACACATTTTAGAGAAGAAATTTTCTTACTAAATCTTACACCTATTGCAAATAGCATTAGAAGCATAGCTTTTTCTTTCTCACATTCTCCTTCTACCTAAAACTCTTAAACATGCATTTAGTCTCCTAATTTTCAAGATCTGCCTTAATCTAGTTTTTGCAGTCCATGTTCATACCCTAGCTCCTTAACAGAAATCTGAATTAGAAAAACTCATTTTGTATGCTTAATGTATCTAGTATTAGAGGGATGGTTTCTTCTCCATCTCAATGTCAATCTTAGAATCCTAACCTACCTCTAAGTAAAACAAAACAAAACAAAACAGGATTGTAGGTCAAACTGTAACATGACAAAGAAAGTATGTATTTTAGGAATTAAATTATCACGTCTTATACTAAAAATCCACTCTATATTTGTATAAGCTCAAAAATACTAAGATACAGAAAACAGATTTAAAATTTCATTTATTGACATTATTTCATGCCTATGTGCTCAACTTCAGGTCATGCCCATTATTCTGAAAAAAACAAAAACAGTTTATAGCATTAACTCTATGAGTGAAAGTGTTAAAGTCATAGGCCATAAATGGGGGAAATGGTACATCTTTATGTCTCATATTACTGGGTACACTGCTGTGTGTAGCTGGCTCTTCATAAGCATTTAATGAAACTAAAGTCAAGAGAGATCATGAGATAAAATTAGTACTAGACATTAGATTGACTGTAAATAAAACATTTTTGCTGAGAAGGCAACAAAAATGACAGCATTGCACACGAAAGACTGCAAGAGAGCTTTGCTTATTTGTTTCACACCTTGGTCCTACAAACGTGCTAAGGTTGTGAGCCTAA
Organism: Cervus canadensis; assembly: GCF_019320065.1. Taxonomy (NCBI): domain Eukaryota; kingdom Metazoa; phylum Chordata; class Mammalia; order Artiodactyla; family Cervidae; genus Cervus; species Cervus canadensis. The sequence goes on from NC_057388.1 coordinate 18,892,118, forward strand.
CATAAGTTGAATAAGTACACATTTTACACAATAACTCATATATTTCTATGAACTGGTAATTTGGTGACCAAAACTGCAATATCACAAGAAATAGAGAAAATAAATAAATAACATCTTCCCCTTTGAAAATTGTCTTATGTTTGTTTACTCAGAGCTCTGTTTGTGTCTGACTTTTCCTTTGCCTTTTTATTTATAAAGAAAGAATAATTGCCATTCTGACACTGTGTACCAAAGAATCCATTTGGACAGATGCAAGTGTTTGGCTTATTGCAGGAACCACCATTGAGGCAAACAGGGTCACATAAAGCTGGTAAACAGCAGGAGGGAGAAAGACCATGAAAGTTTTATTATTTAAAAAATGGAAGCTGCCCTGAAGTACAGAATGGTGCATAATGAAATATTTTATTTTTACTGCCACTTAAACCCATAGCCTATAATTAATTAGACTTTTCCAAACATACGAGGAGAGGAATAACCAGATAATAGCTTTGAAAGTTTATTCATTAACAAATATTACCAAGCTATGAATGTGGAGGCTATTATTAGAATTCAGAATGACCTTGGTAAGCATTGTTGGTAAAACAATTAGAAGTTAGGAGAAAGCAATTCAGCAGCACAAACAGGATAGTCTGTAATCTGCTCAAATATATTCAGTCATGCCTTTAAGTCATCTTCCCAATTCAAATAGGGACACTGCACTCAAGTCCTAGCACACTCAAGAACATGCTTTGTTTTTGCTTCTTCCCGTTGTTCCACGTTGAAAGTCACCCCAAATTCCATTTTTAACCCCGATTTTGCCAGTTCTACAAAGTTTACACAATTTTATTCTTAACTGCACCTGTCAGAATGAACTTCTCTTTCCTGTTTCCAAAAAGCTAAACATTTATTATGTCACTTGTTACGCAACTTGTATCATAGTACTTTTTATAATTATAACCTATATCTCCTTCACTAATGATGTGCTTCTTGTAACTGGGGAAAAAACAAATTGATCTTTATTTCCCTTTGCATCTTGCTTCACACATAGTTGTCAAGCTATAAACACTGAATTAAATTTACGTTGAGAAGAGTCATTCGATCACAATGGATTAAACATAGATAATGGCAAACATATTAAGCCTGATACTGTGATTAATAAATAGAATAACATTATGATGTCCAGTTAACTCAGAATTGCTTGAATATTTAATGAAACAGAATGTCTGCATTGTGATAAAAAATAAACTTCAAAGATACCTGAATATGCAACACAAATATGTTTCTCTCCACCATAAGGCAAGAGTATGAGGGAAAAATAAAAGCCAAAAAAGAAATTGGTTTGGGTTGGATAAGAGTAAAGCTGAAATACATTCTGTGGTTGAATACAAAGATAATTAATGAAGACGAGAGAGAGGGTTTTAAACATCTATCTGAAATAAAAACTCTACACCAGTCTCATCTGATTAGTTTTATGTTTTGCAAGTCCTTATCCTTAAGCCATTGATGCACCTTAAACCACTGATGCACCTTAAATTTCTTTCAACTGACATATTTATTGAAAATATTTCTGATTTTACCTGTGCTACAGGTAGGTCCATACCAGCCAGGTTTACACTCACAGACGTCTGGTTTAAGACATTGGCCTCCATTTTCACAGTGCCTGTTACAGACAACTAAGATCATAGGATAAATTAAAAGAAAGGTAAATTAGACTTGGTACTGGTCATATTATTGGCTATAACTTAGGTGCTCATAACTGCCAATCACATTGTCTAATGAATAAGATTAAAGAGAAAGATAAAAACCAGTTTATTTTTTGGCTTTAAATAGTTTGCAGTTTTCATATTTAGTTATCTTTATTGTTTGCTGTTGTTAATAGAGATGGGGAAAGTAGAAAATCACTGGGGTGAATAGTAAGCAAGAGTTGACTGTGAAAATTGTTACTAATGAAAGTAATCATAGACATAGATTAAAGGAGATTTGTTTATAAGCTAAAAAATTAGAGGGGCTTTCTAGGTGGCACAAGTGGTAAGAACCCAACCACCAATGCAGGAGATGCAAGAGACATGCATTCAATCCCTGAGCTGGGAAGATCCCCTGGAGAAGGAAATGGAAACCTACTCCAATATTCTTGCCTGGAGAATCCCACGGACAGAGGAGCCTGGCGGGCTACAGATCATGGGGTTGCAAAGAGTCGGACGTGACTGAGTGACTGTGCACACACAAGTTAGAATTCTTGTTCTCTCAAAGTAATGGTCATGGATAGAGTCCAGAAGAGAGCTGCTTCTAAGAACAAGCTTCTTTATCTTACTTAGTGCTGGCTCCCAGTGTTCCCAGTGGTATGCAGAATGGTCGTCATCTTAGCAAATCATGAAGGCATGTATTTTGCTGAGGGTTTGGGTTTATCTCAGTTAGGATTAGAGCAATCAACTCATTAAGGAGCAATTTCATTATATTAGACTGCAAGAGAGCTTTGCTTACTTGTTTTACACCTTATTCCTACAAAACCACAGGACACATGCAGAGGTTTCCCCCTAAGCAGGCTCCACCATGGTGACAACGTGGTCTACAGTCTTCTGCAGACACAGATTGTGTTAAATCAGCTCATAATTTGGAAAAAGCCAGTTTATGAAGCACAAGCACAAGAAAACCTGCTGCTGTGAGCAGTTTACAGGAAACTTAGTTCTAGTTTAGCATGAAATCTAGTTCTGTGGGGTTGACTATGAGGCCGCACTCTGTAGACACCTATAAATATCAGCATGTTTTGGTTTATAAAACTTTTGGTTAACTGGATGGAAATACACAATCTGAAGTTTCTTCTGAAAAGTGAGACTTGGAGTTACACATTCTTGCCCTACAAAGAAAACACTTCTATATATCTATAATTATTTTCATATGCTATTCATACTAGGTGGTTCTGTTAGTTCACTATGTTTACTGTAATTTGTTAATTTGTGCCTTGCCTTGCCATGAAAACACTTAACATGGCTCTCAGTTTAATAATAATTATGTATGTACAATCCACTAAGATGTATTCTTTAAAAATATTACTTAAGAAATAACAAAATTTTTTCTTTAAAGTATTATCCATTTTAAGAATGCCATTTCCTAAACTCTCCATTTAAGATTTCAACCAAGGCAATGAAATTATATGGCTATAAACATGTTTTTCAAAATGATTTTTTAGGTTTCTTTTTACTACCTGATACCTTCTAATTATTTGGTAATAGCAGTTCCTTGGACCCATGTTTGAGAAATTATTTAATAGGCAGATATCCTTTGTTTGAAGCTAAAATATTTATCAGGATATGGTTCCATATTACTAAATATCACAAAAAATTTCTGCAGATACTTTTACCAAAGATGTATGAGCTATTGCTTTTTGGCTATCTGATTTGGCAAATTTAAATTTTTTAATCTTCAATAAATTATTTTTAATAAACATTAACAAAACTTAGACTCCCTCACCAGCATTAAAAGATATATATTAATATGTACACAGTAAAACTGAATTACCTTTAAAACATTTTAAAAAGATTGCATTATTTTGGTTTTGTTATTTGATTTTTAATTTGAATTATCACCTTCATCACAGGTTGCTCCACCATATCCTAGGGGACATTCACAAATGTTAGGCTTAATACATTTTCTGTGGTTTTTGCAGTCAGGATGACATATAGCTGTTAAAAAAAAAAAGGCTCGTGGCTTAGAAATATTAGTTATCAATTAAATTCATTATGCAAACTAATAAGAGCTATACTTAACAGTCTGGCAGTTAGAACTGGTGTAACTAGGTTTATATTTGCATATGTTTGGGGCGACACACTCTGTTTCTTCCACAAGGATTTTTACAAATCACTGGAAAAATCAAGGCAAAAAGGCTGATTTGTAGATACAGTGTATCCCCATTGTCTGTAGACTTAATTATATAATAAAAGTAAAATTCTCTGAAATTGAAAAATTTGAAATTGCTGTTAAATGATAATGACTGCATACATTCACAGAATTATTTTTTCCCTTATATTTGTTTTACTACCAGAATGACTGAGGCAAATGATTAATAGGGTAAGCAAAACATACCATATGAGGAAATTAGTCCCATAGAAAATCTGCTGTTGGACATGGATGCAAACCATAAAAGGATTACAGTCTTTCAGAGAGCAATTTAGATACTAATTGGCTAAATGCTGGTGAATGGCAGGGAGAATCAGAATGTCAAAGATCAAAATGCCAGGAACACATCATTAGCTTATTATATGTTCTTATTTCTTAAGCTTCTCTAACAACCCATTTAACACTTTCTGAAGTAACTGAAATGATTGAGGTTGTTTTATTTGCTAATAATAATGAGTTTTATATTATAAACATGTAAGAATTGAAGGTTATTAACATTATTCCTACAGAAAAAAGAAAAAATGAAGTTCCTCAAGGTAACTCAGAACAAAGGAACACTCTAACAGCTCTGTTGCTTAAGTTGGTCTCAAACAAATCAAAACACAAACAAAACGAAATAATATGAACACTAAAAAGTAGCTTCTAAGCCAGAAGTTTGATTTGTATCAAACTATGCTGATGACTGAGAAAAGAAATAAACAATCCTTTCAAAATTAAAGTGATGCCTAACTTGTTTTATCCTTAAGAGCTGGAGGAATTACAGAGAAACTTAATTTATACAAATAAATATGCAGGATTAGTCATTTAAAGGCTAAATACCTTCTGTGAGCTGAACAGAACCCAGACCACATGTTATTCATACCATTATATCTTGCTGCTTACTGCCAGGAATGTCAGTTAGCCCTGTAAGGTTGTGCTTTCTTTTCTGTATAACGGGAAAAATAATACCTAGCACATGGAGTCCTTGTGGATTATATGACATAATTGAAATGAAATATTTCCAAAGGCCCTAGAACAAGTAGGTGCTTAACACATATATTTGTAATGTATTATATAGTCATAATGTTTTTTAATATCAGCATTATTAAAAAATTGAGAAACACTTGTGTTAATTTTTTTGAAATGTGAAGAGAATATACCCAAATAATAAATAAAATGAATAGAAGTTAGTGAACTAAATGGAGTAAACAAAATTTAATACATAGAAAGGTGTATCTTTTTAAGCACTTAAAAGTGAACTAGATACTTTTCTTTGTGACATTCGAAGAGTTGTCACACTACCTCTGCAATTGATACCATCTCCGTAATATCCAAAGGGGCAGCGTCCACACTGGAAGTGACCACCTGTGGTTGGCACACGGGAAACACCAAGAAGGCAAGGGGATTCAGCACAACTTGATCTTTTGTCCAATCCAGGCTTTTCTGGCAAAACTGTGATGGCTCTAGTAAGTGATGATGTAAACACATCCTTATACTGTGTGTAACCTTGGGCAGACCTGTTAGTTTGAGTATACTCTCCTGCGTCTGTTTGGGTGAGACTCGGGTAAGATCCTTTATTTCACCGTGAGAACTGTTCAGGTTAATGCTTAAAGAACTATGGTTGTTTGTAGGAACTGCCAACTCCTCCAGACCGAGGTTTGCACTAGGAGTATGATCCACATGTTCAAAATCTGATATCTGATGGGAAATAGCCTTATTTGAATGATTAATTTGGGTTGTAACAATGAGAAGTGGGAGATGTGGTTGGTTGCAGCCAAGAGCATTTTTGTAGTTGCAGGACTGTGGATTGAGCTCGCACCAAGTAGTGAATGTTCTGTTGACAGTTGCTGCAAATTTATGGCTAAACAACCAAAAAAGAAAAAGCTATGTTAGTCACAGTTAGCATAACATTTATTAATGTTCTGCTGTACCTACAGAGGGCTTCTCTGGTGGCTCAGACAGTAAAGAATCTGCCTGCAGTGCAGGAGACCTGGGTTCAATCCCTGGGTGGAGAAGATCCCCTGGAGAACAGAATGGCTACCCACTCCAGTATCTTTGCCTAGAGAGTTCCACGGACAGAGGAGCCTGGCCTGCTATAGTCCATGGGAATGCAAAGGGTTGAACATGACTGAGTGACTAACACTTTCTGTAGTATTTAACATTAGGTAATTCATTCCTTCATTTGAAGTCTGTTACATGTACATCAGTCATTATAAGAGAAATGTAAATCAAAACTACAGTAAGATACCACCTGACACCAGTCAGAATGGCCATCACCAAAAAGTCTACAAATAATAAGTGCTGGAGAGGGTGTAGAGAAAAGGGAACGCTCTTACATTGCTGGTGGGAATGTAAACTGATACAGCCACTATGGAAGACAGTATCAGGACCCCTTAAAAAGCTAGGAAATAAAACCATTGACCCAGCGATCCCACTCCTAGTCATATACCCTGAGGAAATCAAAACTGAAAAAGACATATGTACCCCCATGTTCACTACAGCACTGTTTACAATAGCTAGAACATGGAAGCAACCTAGATGCCCATCAACAGATGAATGGATAAAGAAGCTGTGTTACATATATACAATGGAATACTACTCAGTGATAAAAAGGAATGCATTTGAATCTGTTCTAATGAGGGGGACGAAACTAGTGCCTATTATACAGAGTGAAGTAAGTCAAAAAAAGAAATATAAATATCATATACTGACACATATATATGGACTCTGAAGAGATGGTACTGATGAATTTATTTTCAGGGCAGCAATGGATAAATAGACACAGAGAACAGACCTGTGGACCTGGTGGGAGGAGAGGAGTGAGAAGAGGAGATGTATGGAGAGGAACAGAAATTTACTATACCATGTGTAAAACAGACAGCCAAGGGGAGTTTGCTCTGTGACTCAGGGAACCCAAACGGGGCTCCGCAACAGGCTGAAGGGTGGGGTGGGGAGCGAGATGGGAGGGAGGGGACATGGGTGTACCTGTGGCTGATTCTTGTTGAGGTAAGACAGAAAACCACAAAATTCTGTAAAGCAATTATACTTCAATTAAAAAAACAGTCTTAAAGTCTATCACATATATAAATGCTATTCTAGGAGCCTTGCAGCATTAAAAAGTCAACACATGATTACTGCCCTCAGAGAAGTTGTAATATATTTAAATACACAAGATAACACAGAATATAAAGCAGTATAGAGATATTTGTATAAAATTTTATTTCTGCATAAAAAGACAATATAGATAAGGTAGGCCATAGAGATAGAAAAGATAATTTCAAGTACACATTATGTAAAGGATCAGTGGCCAGAATAAACCCTTACAAAACAACAAAAAGTCAAAGAAAAATTATAAAGAGATAAACAACAGAAAAGCAAATTTCGATGATGATTTGAAAAAAGTAATTTGATAACTTTTGGCAAGCTTTATCCAGAAACAAACAAACAAAACTAGACAAGTCTGTAGATATGAAAATAATTTTAAAAATTATATAATAATACATATAATTTTAAACTAAGAATTTGAAATCTCAATGAGTTTTTACAAAATATAAATGATTAAATTAACTGAAGAAGAGCTAGAGTAGATGACAGAAAAATTACATTGAAAGAAATAGAAAAACAATCTAAAATAACCTCCTAAAATGATGTCAGGACAGCTGATCTAATGGAAAAATATTTTTACCAAATTTCAAGGAAAGACTCTTGCAAAACTATTGCAACATGCACAAAGAGATGAAACATCAACATTTTATCAGAGTGGCATAATCTTATAGTCAGCATTATTTTTGAAAATACACAAATTTAAAATGAAATACTATTTTTTTATTTAAGGTAAATCAAGTGCAGCTGTGTAGTTATATATTATCACATCAGGGTGAAATAGACTTGTATCTCAACTAACAATTGTATTAAGATATAAGTGAAAAAATTAATATAATGTTGATACAACCATTTTCTGTTAAAAAAGCAGTCTGAAAGGGCAGCCCTGGTGACTCAGTGATGGAGAAGCAGCCTGCCAATGCAGGAAACATGGGTTCGATCCCTGTCCCGGGAAGATCCCACATGCCATGGAGCGACTAAGCCCATACACCACAAATACTGACCCTGTGCTCTAAAGCCCACAAACCACAACTACTGAGTCCACACGTCACAACTGCTGAAGCCTGCTTGCCCTAGAGACTGTGCTCTGCATCAGAAGACACTGCAATGAGAAGCCTGGGCACTGTAGCTAGAGAGTAGCCTCTGCTCTCTACAACTAGAGAGAAGCCCTCACAGCAACAAAGACCCAGCACAGCTAAAAATAAAGAAAGAAAAGAAAAATTATTAAAACATTCTGAAAAAGTTAATCCAAGGAAACATTAACAGATATTATAGCACATAGTTAGTGATGATGAAAAGCATTTGATAAAATGTAAAACCCACTCCTGACTTAAAACCAAAGAGAATTCTGAGAAAGCAACCAGTAAAAGGAAAATTCTAGCAGAAACCTGTAGTGATATCATATACTCAGTGGCAAAATATGGAAGAATTCCCACTAAAACCATTAAGAAACAAAACCATTAAGAAACATTCCTGAGGAGCCAAGATGGCGGAGGAGTAGGACGGGGAGACCACTTTCTCTCCTACAAATTCATCAAAAGAATAACTGAACGCAGAGCAAACTTCGCAAAACAACTTCAGATCGCTAGCTGAGGTCATCAGGCGCCCAGAAAAGCAGCCCATTGTCTTCGAAAGGAGGTAGGACAAAATATAAAAGATAAAAAGTGAGACAAAAGAGCTAAGGATGGAGATCCATCCCAGGAGCTCTTAGGCGGCATTGCTTGGGGTAGGGTCCGGGCCGAGTGCCCTGAGGACAATCGGAGGGAACTTCTGTGAGTTGCCAACTTGAACTGTGGGAGACCAAAAGAGAGAGAGTAAATTAACCGGCCGGAACACACTGCCGGCCGTTCGCAGAACAAAGAGACGGAGAGGGTCCAGAGAGGAGCTCGCAGGCTGCGGACCGGCCCAGCCCCGCCGGAGGCAGGAGGCAGGGGGGAGGGGAAGGTCGCGGCGAGACACAGGGCGCAGGCACCCGACCGGCGCGGGCGGGGACTGGGGCTGGGGACGCGGAGGGCGGAAGGCGCGCGCCCGACTGGCGCCAGCGGAAACTGAGACTGGGTCCGCGGAAGGGAGGGGGCGCGCCACACCTGGGTAGAGTGCGCCCACCAAGCCCCTGGCTGCCTGGACCGCTCTGACGGGGAAGGCACAGAGAGCAGGCGCAGCTTTTCCTTCCGCGCTTTTGTGGAACACCCGAGGGCTGGAACCTAGCGCAGCGCGGAGCGCGCTCCATATAGAACAGCCGGGAGCCTGAACAGCGCAGACGGAGAAAGCAGCGTCAGCCCCTCCCAGCAGCCCCAGCCCATCCCCGCGGCCCAAGCCTGTCCCCACAGCGCCAGCCCCGCCCGGCAGCGCAAGCCCCTCCCTGCCCCGCAGAGCGACGGAACTAGCTACCTGAATAAGAGTCCACCTCCGCCCGCCTGTGTCAGGGCGGAAATGAGGCTCTGAAGAGACCGGCAACCAGAAGCCAAATAAACAAAGGGAACCGCTTCAGAAGGGACTGGTGCAACAGATTAAAACCCCTCTAGGAAACACTGACTACACCGGAGGGGCCTGTAGATATCGAGAAGCGTAAGCTGGAACGAGGAGCTATCTGAAACTGAGCCGAACCCACACTGACCGCAACAGCTCCAGAGAAACTCCTAGATATAATTTTACTTTTTTCTCTTTTTTTTTTTCTTTATTTTTTCTCTTTTATTTTCCTTTAAAATCCCCTATTACTCCCCCATTACTCCTTAACTTTCATTTCCATAGATTTTTACGATTTTTTTAATTAGGGAAAAAAAATTTTTTTTTTCTTTTTTTCTTTTCTTTTTTTTCTCTTCTTTTTTTTCTTTCCTTTTTCTCTTCTATTTTCTATTTTTCTTTTTCTCTTATTTCTTTTAAAGTCCTCTAGTACTCCTCTATTACTCCTTAATTTTCATTTTCAATACACTATAACCTTACAAAAAAAAAAAGAAGAGAAGCCCTATTTTTAAACCGAAGATTATCCTCTCCCAATCTTGACTCTCTGTTTTCTACCTCAGAACACCTCTATTTCCTCCTTTCCCCTTCTCTTCCCAATCCAATTCTGTGAATCCTTGTAGGTGACTGGGCTACGGAGAATACAGCTGCGTAGATCTGTCTCTCTCCTCTTGAGTCCCCCTTTTTCTCCTCCTGTTCATCTCTATCTCCCTCCTCCCTCTCCTCTTCTTCATGTAAATCTGTGAACCTCTCTGGGTGTCCCTAACGGGGGAGAATCTTTTAGCCATTAACCTAGAAGTTTTATTATCAGGGCTGTATAGTTGGAGAAGTCCTGAGACTACAGGAAGAATAAAACTGAAATCCAGAGGCAGGAGACTTAAGCCCAAAACCTGAGAACACCAGAAAACTCCTGACTACATGGAACTTTAAGTAATAAGTGACCGTCCAAAAGCCTCCATACCTACACTGAAACCAACCACCACCCAAGAGCCAATAAGTTTTAGAGCAAAACATACCACGCAAATTCTCCAGCAACGCAGGAACATAGCCCTGAACATCAACATACAGGCTGCCCAAGGTCACACCTAACACATAGACCCATCTCAAAACTCATTACTGGGCACTCCATTGCTCTCCAAAGAGAAGAAATCAAGTTCCACGCACCAGAACACTGACGCAAGCTCCCCTAACCAGGAAATCTTGACAAGCCAATCGTCTAACCCCACCCACTGGGTTAATCCTCCACAATAAAAAGGAACCACAGACCTCCAGAATACAGAAAGCCCACTCCAGATACAGCAATCTAACAAGATGAAAAGGCAAAGAAATACCCAACAGGTAAAGGAACATGAAAAATGCCCACCAAGTCAAACAAAAGAGGAGGAGATAGGGAATCTACCTGAAAAAGAATTTAGAATAATGATAATAAAAATGATCCAAAATCTTGAAAACAAAATGGAGTTACAGATAAATAGCCTGGAAACAAAGATTGAAAAGATTCAAGAACTGTTTAATAAAGACCTAGAAGAAATAAAAAAGAGTCAATTAAAAATGAATAATGCAATGAATGAGATCAAAAACACTTTGGAGGGAACCAAGAGTAGAATAACGGAGGCAGAAGATAGGATAAGTGAGGTAGAAGATAAAATGGTGGAAATAAATGAAGCAGAGAGGAAAAAAGAAAAAAGGATCAAAAGAAATGAGGACAACCTCAGGGACCTCTGGGAAACTGTGAAACGCCCCAACATTCGAATCATAGGAGTTCCAGAAGAAGAAGACAAAAAGAAAGGCCATGAGAAATACTCGAGGAGATAATAGCTGAAAACTTCCCTAAAATGGGGAAGGAAATAGCCACCCAAGTCCAAGAAACCCGAGAGTCCCAAACAGGATAAACCCAAGGCGAAACACCCCAAGACACATATTAATCAAATTAACAAAGATCAAACACAAAGAACAAATATTAAAAGCAGCAAGGGAAAAACAACAAATAACACACAAAGGGATTCCCATAAGGATAACAGCTGATCTATCAATAGAAACCCTCCAGGCCAGAAGGGAATGGCAGGACGTACTGAAAGTAATGAAAGAGAATAACCTACAACCTAGATTACTGTACCCAGCAAGGATCTCATTCAGATATGAAGGAGAATTCAAAAGCTTTACAGATAAGCAAAAGCTGAGAGAATTCAGCACCACCAAACCAGCTCTTCAACAAATGCTAAAGGATCTTCTCTAGACAGGGAATACAGAAAGGTTGTATAAACGTGAACCCAAAACAACAAAGTAAATGGCAACGGGACCACACCTATCAATAATTACCCTAAATGTAAATGGGTTGAATGCCCCAACCAAAAGACAAAGATTGGCTGAATGGATACAAAAACAAGACCCCTATATATGCTGTCTACAAGAGACCCACCTCAAAACAAGAGACACATCCAGACTAAAAGTGAAGGGCTGGAAAAAAATATTTCATGCAAACGGAGACCAAAAGAAAGCAGGAGTCGCAATACTCATATCAGATAAAATAGACTTTCAAATAAAGGATGTGAAAAGAGACAAAGAAGGACACTACATAATGATCAAAGGATCAATCAAAGAAGAAGATATAACAATTATAAATATATATGCACCCAACATAGGAGCACCGCAATATGTACGGCAAACACTAACGAGTATGAAAGAGGAAATTAATAGTAACACAATAATAGTGGGAGACTTTAATACCCCACTCACAACTATGGATAGATCAACTAAACAGAAAATTAACAAGGAAACACAAACCTTAAATGACACAATGGACCAGCTAGACCTAATTGATATCTATAGGACATTTCACCCCAAAACAATCAACTTCACCTTTTTCTCAAGTGCACACGGAACATTCTCCAGAATAGATCACATCCTGGGCCATAAATCTGGTCTTGGAAAATTCAAAAAAATTGAAATCATTCCAGTCATCTTTTCTGACCACAGTGCAGTAAGATTAGATCTCAATTACAGGAAAAAAATTGTTAAAACTTCAAACATATGGAGGCTAATAACACGCTTCTGAATAACCAACAAATCATAGAAGAAATCAAAAAAGAAATCAAAATATGTATAGAAATGAATGAAAATGAAAACACAACAACCCAAAACCTATGGGACACTGTAAAAGCAGTGCTAAGGGGAAGGTTCATAGCATTACAGGCTTACATCAAGAAACAAGAAAAAAGCCAAATAAATAACCTAACTCTACACCTAAAGCAATTAGAGAAGGAAGAAATGAAGAACCCCAGGGTTAGCAGAAGGAAAGAAATCCTAAAAATTAGGGCAGAAATAAATGCAAAAGAAACTAAAGAGACCATAGCAAAAATCAACAAAGCTAAAAGCTGGTTTTTTGAAAAAAATAAACAAAATTGACAAACCATTAGCAAGACTCATTAAGAAACAAAGAGAGAAAAACCAAATTAACAAAATTAGAAATGAAAATGGAGAGATCACAACAGACAACACTGAAATACAAAGGATCATAAGAGACTACTACCAGCAGCTCTATGCCAATAAAATGGACAACTTGGATGAAATGGACAAATTCTTAGAAAAGTATACTTTCCAAAACTGAACCAGGAAGAAATAGAAGATCTTAACAGACCATCACAAGCAAGAAATCGAAACTGGTCAATCAAAAATCTCCAGCAAACAAAAGCCCAGGACGCAGATGGCTTCACACTGAATTCTACCAAAAATTTAGAGAAGAGCTAACACCTGATCTTACTCCAAAGACTCTTCCAACCGAAAATTGCAGAAGAAGGTAAGCTTCCAAACTCATTCTATGAGGCCCATCAACCCTAATTCCAAAACCAGACAAAGATGCCACAAAAAAAGAAAACTACAGGCCAATATCACTGATGAACGTAGATGCAAAAATCCTTAACAAAATTCTAGCAAACAGAATCCAACAACATATTAAAAAAAAATCATACACCATGACCAAGTGGGCTTTATCCCAGGAATTCAAGGATTCTTTAATATCCACAAATCAATCAATGCAATACACCACATTAACAAATTGAAAGATAAAAAACATATGATTATCTCAATAGATGCAGAGTAAGCCTTTGACAAAATTCAACACTCATTTATGATTAAAACTCTCCAGAAAGCAGGAATAGAAGGAACATACCTCAACATAATAAAAGCTAT